>NC_140602.1:27720451-28320451 GCF_057381915.1 Diplotaxodon limnothrissa
CTGGTGTGCGGCGGCCTTGTGGCCCTCAACCTGCCTGACACGCAACAGAAAATTCTCCAGTGAAGTGATACGAGCGTGCTGAGGTGGGAATGAGGGGGGTAAGGAAGAGGCCAAAACACATCTACTTCTTGTTGGAGGCTAATGAGTTTACCTTGACTCTGAACTTAAAAAAAGACAAGACTTGGAACAACTCACAACTGTTCATTAGAACAATTTTTTTCAGGTTGGAGGTTTTAGACCAGGAAAAAGCAGGTTTATGTTTTTCTGTATTTCTGTATGAGTCTTTATTGATGCCATGAATCCACTAAGGCAGTTGACATACTAACCATTTAATGATTTGTTTGACTTACGTGGACAGATGTTTTTTGAATGTTTAAAGCACGCGCTGTAATATATTCTGTCTTCCTACCACTATTTACATGCATGTCAGGGTAAAAAAAAGTGTTATCTGTAATTTGCACCTTAAAAGTTTTTCCAACACTTTTAGCAAATAACCTGCTTGAAATCATGGGACAAAAAACTGAATAAAGATTTTCCGATTTCAACAAACTCTACCTACAAACATGTAACCCAAACTGTTTACACCATGCCTTAAAGCTTATACATAGTGACTTCACATTTGTGACTACATGTGGTTAAAACTGTAGTGACTTAAGGCAGCAAAGACAGACTTGGGTAAGCTCTGTTATCAATATTTCATAGCTTAAAAATCTGCTTTAGCTTTTCTTTATACTAAATAAATAAGCTAGTCCTTGTAAACAGTGGCTAAATAACCTAGCTTAGCAAACTAGCCCCAGACTGTAACAGATTTTATGTGATCAGTGTGATTAAATCACATACTTCTACATATTAACGTCAAGATTAGGTTTTGATGACAGAAATGTGATGCTGTTGCTCTGTGAATTTTTGCAGGGGTGATCTCACTCATTCCAGTTCCCACGTGTCTTTATGTCTTGTAATGTTAATACTGTTCTAGTTTGGATTTTCACATCTGATAATACTGCACTTGTCTGTATATGTCATCTGTAATACACAATCAGTTAATTCACTGGTGATTCTTAGTTAAACTGAAAATATTAGCAACATAAGTGAAATCCCCTTTTCTGAAAGTTTATTTTGTTTTGAACTGTTGGTGTCAGTTTTAAGGCAGTGGGATATGGGGATCACTATTTTCAAATATTTTTAACCAGATGTTTGACTGATTCATTGTGAAAATAACCTTCAGATCAACCTCTTAACATCCAGTATATTATTGAAGAACCATCTAGGATTAGGGTCAAGGACAGGAGTAGACTTTGGTAACTTGCATGTTTTTTAAGAACTGTTGCCTCTTTGGCCCACCAACACCTGTAAACAGAATTAAGTGAATAACTGTATGGCACAAATGTATGCAACATTATATGAAATGTAGTACCTTCCAGTTTCTGAAAATGTACTTGTTTATTATAAGGATAAAATACAGCCTTTAAAAATAACCCTCATCATAAACTTGTTGTTTTTAAGAGATTAATCATTAGCAAACAGTAATTGTGAGACTGGATGAAGCAGACAAATTTATTTTATTGACCTGCAGGACAGAGAACATTTGAACTTACATCCCCTAGACTGAAGAAATACATAACCTTTAATAGGATCCTAACAAGAGATATATTGGTCATACTGAAAATGTAATATTTAGGAAAATGGTTCTTCAAGCATTCTGCTTGGACACCTCTTTGCACTAACCTCTTTTTAAAAAAAATTGGATGATTGTTATTGTTGGATGGTCATTCTTGCAGCATCAATTCACCTGCAGTTTTTAACAGCTCATTGCAATTAACTGAGATTGTCACGATCCTGGGTTTTCTGACCCAGCGGTTTCAGTTTCTTGTGTTTTGTCATTTTGTATTATGGTTTTAGTCCACCTTGTTAGTTTAAAGTTTAGTTCTAGTCCCTAGGTTGTTATGTTTAGCTTTTGGTTGTTAGATTTCCCCGTGTCGTTGGTCCTGTGTTCCCTCTGTGTATCTGTGTTCATATAGTTCTCAGTTCCTGTGGCTTGTTTCCCCTTGAGTTTTATTCCATGTTTCCACAGCCCATTATGCTCTCCCTGTGCTCTCTCTCAAACCCTCCGGTCTGCCTCTGTGTCCTTCCTGTGTTACGTTTAAGGCCCACGTCTTGGGTCAGTATTTTCAGTTCCGTGTCCCCCCTGTCTTGTTATGTGTTTGTCCTCAGCTGTGCTGCCCGTGTGTTCCCACGTCTCTCATTACCTTCTGTGCGTCATCCATCAGTGTTGTGTGCGTTTCCCCGTGGCCTCCCTGTGCCTCCCTGTGCCTTAGTTCATCCCAGTGTAGTTTTATATTGCCCTTTGCCATTCTGTTAATAAAGCTGTGTTTTGAATTTATCCCTGCGTGTTGTTAGTCCTGCCTTTGGGTCCTCTCCTGCCAGCACACAGCCGGTTCCTGACAGAGATGCTTATGATCAGTGAATATTGCAGTCACATTATTTAAAGTTAATAGAATATTTATCTGTGTATTGAAGTCCAACATTTGGTCTTTTTTGATGTTTCCGCATGAGTACTGTACTGGACTCTACTGGATTACTGTCATGTGCTGGGTCTTTTGACCCAGCATTTTGAGTTTCATGCCTTTTTGTATTATGATGTTGTTTGTATAGTTTAGGCTTCAGTTAGTTCTGTTTGAGTTCTCTGTTTCCTTGTTTAGGTTCCTCCCACGTAGGTGTCTCCCCCACTATGTTGGTTATAGTGCCGTGCCTTCAGCGTGTGAGTCTGTCATGTCCCTTGTGTTTAAGTCTCCCTCGCCCTTTGTGTGTCTCAGCGATGTCTTTGTCTCCCTTCGTGTCTCGCTCCCTCTCTCCCTCTGTCTCCACCTCTTATTTACATGTTTGCCCTTGTCTGTCATGTGTGTTCTCCCTAGCCATCATGTTCTCTGTATTTGTTGCTTATTTATGTCCATGTCTCATCTCCAGTTTCTATTTCCCTATTGCCATGTCAAGTGTGTGTGTCTTGGTCTGCGTGTTTCCTGTTTTACTTTGACATTCTCGCGTCTTATGTTCAGCGTGTTCAGTTTGCTTCCTCCTGACTTGTTATTATGTTTATTCGTCCCAGCTGTGTTGCCCGTGTGCTTCCTTTTCCCTCGTCACCCTCTTGTGTATTCCTGTCTGTATGAACTCTCATGCATTCATTGTCAAGTCGTCTGTTATGTTTATGCCATGTTATCAAGGTTTCATGCTTCCAGGTATTTACGAATTCTCACCAGGTTTATGGTTTTTCATGTTTACTTTCTTGTTTCCACAGTTTAGATTTTTGTTTAGTGTCGTATTGGTTTGCCTAGCCCTTTGTTTCATACTTTTTATCAAACACAATAAATGTCTTACTTTCAGTTAAAATTGTCCTATGTTGGGTCTTTATTTCTCTACTCCACATGGTCTGCCAATGCAGACCTTGACAAAATCAATACAGTGGAGTACAAAATATATGTGACCAAAGCTGTGTACTTTTATTTCTCTCTCTCTCTGACCTGAAGACACTTTGCTAGGTAAAATCTAATCTGCTGGTTGACTTCTCTTTCTTACAATTTTCACCTTCCTAGTTATTTTTTTTTCACTCATGCGTATTCTGGACTTAAAATGAATGAAGGCATTGAAATGAACAGCATTACAACAACATGTTGTGAGAGAAGGCAAAAGTCACAGCAAATTTTGTCCTTCTCTGAATACGCAGCAGAAATCTCGCAGTGGAAAAAGTATTGCTTATAAGAGGTTCCCTGCATCAGTTACTGAAAAAAGAAAATTGCTGTTCTAAGAGATTAACGAGACAGAAGGACAGGCCTGAGGCAAAGACCCTATGGCTTGTATTTGTATAGCGCTTTACTTAGTCCCTAAGGACCCCAAAGCGCTTTACACTACATTCAGTCATCTACCCATTCACACACACATTCACACACTGGTGATGGCAAGCTACATTGTAGCCACAGCTGCCCTGGGGCGCACTGACAGAGGCGAGTTTTGAAGTTTATAAAAAGTAAGGAAGACTTGTTCACCATTAAAATCAGACTTTGTCAGATCCCATAACACATCTATGAAATACATTTTTTAGTTCTGATGTGAGGATATCATCAAATCTGATATCTATCTAAAATAAAATGGGTAAAATGTTTTTACAGTTTGGTTACATTTTAGTTTATTTGCATTTGTCAGTCAGTTTAATAAAGGGATCATCTGAGTTTATTATTTATTAAAACACATCTCATATACAGTCAAATCAAATTTAATTTGGACAGACATCTTTCACTACTTTATTACTGCATGCTGTTTTTCATTAACACCAGTACACCAGTAGTTTATAAAATTGTCACTCTTTTTTTCCAGAAAAAAACCAAAACAACACTAAATCTCCAAACACACCTTTGTTACTGCATTTGATCTCCGTTCTGACTGTTGAACCAGTTCAGGATTTCCTGTTTGTTTGTCTGCAGCCACTTGATGTTCATTCTGGTCCTCTCCAGGGCCTGATCTACAGCCAGTGTGGCAGAACCAAACCCTGTTGCACTGTGCGCCTCGACAAACTCCTTCAGCTGTGAGAGAAATCACAGGAAAAGACTTCAGACAAAAGCTTAACATTTAAAAATTGGTTTTGTATTGTACCTAATCAATGTATACCTCCTGTAGTTCAGCAGGTGTGGAGAACCTCGCTGTTACCCCAGTGATCATAGAAGCAAAGGAGAAAGAGCCCACGCCATATCTGAAAGAACACGAGAATGCTTTATTTCACAGATTCTTGGAAGCTTTGCACACATAAAATTTGGCATATTTACAGTTGTGGTCAGAAATTAACATACATTCATGGGAATGAATACCATGGTTTATTTATGGTTTATTTTTTAGTTTTATTAAACCAAAGCCAAGTTACAACTGTATACATTACGATCATCAGTGTGGTAAGCAGGGAATAAACCGAAATGCAGGACTCCTCAGACTAAACATAAACTTAAAGGCCAGCTTTACTGCTAGTACTCGAACTCAAAAATACTAAATACTCAGGCACAGATGAAACCAGGAACGTGGAAACTAGGAAACACACAGGACGAGTGAAAAAACAGCATGAGGAGAAATGAACTGAGGCAAATGGAGGACTAAAACAGACACAGGAGGTTACAAAGCAGACTAGATACACCTAGGGAACACACCGGAACAGAAACTGACTAATGAGACAGCAAGGAGAAAGGTGAACAGAATGCACACAAGACAGGGGACTGTCTAAATAAAACAGGAAACATAACACTGAGACAGAGACAAAGATATACAAACTTGACAGAAAAAAGGGAAAGAAACACGGAGACTAGAGAGAAAAGACCATCTGACACAACTAAACAGGGAGAGACCAGAAACCACAGAGACAGAACACGGAGACAACCAGACAGACATGCGGAAATAGAGAGGAATCAGAAAAGGGAACTAACGAACTATAACAAAAGCTAGGCAAGGGCCTAAAGCATGAAATAACAAAACTCAAAAGGAACAAATGATAAAACAATTATCAATTCAGTTCAGTTTTATTTATATGGCACCAAATCACAACGAAAGTTGCCTTAAAGCACTTTATATTATAAGGTCGAAAAACTTCCTTTTAACAGGAAGAAACTTCTAGCAGAACCAGGTTAAGGAAGCTGAGCCTGGTCCATTTACTATCACCAGCTGAGGTGAAAGGGGGAAGACGGGACAAAGACATGCTGTGGAAGAGCGCCACAGATTAAAATGGAGTGCTGGATAAACACATAGTGAGTGAAAAAGGTCACTGAAGAATAGGGATGGGTACCGGTATCCGGTGCCATTATGGCATTAGAGAAAATCCAAAGTAAATTCAAACTTGTATACCCTTTTTAAAAGTCATTATAGAGCTATGCTGTACAACCATTTCCTGGAAAAATAAAGTTACTAGAAATCATCAAGAGCCACAAATTACCATAATAATCATGCCCCTGTAGACTTCTGACCACACCTGTACCAGCTCAGGTTTTGAACCCTCCTTTACTTGGCATATAACAATCCATTGTGACTTCAATTGACCGTATTAAAATATTCATTCAGGACTTAAACTGATGGTTGATAAATGCTTTCAGAATAAAAGAAGTGCTGATTATTATTTTGTCAATCAAAAAAGGGTAAAAGTATATTTTAACAACCTTATGCTACTGTACTAAAATTCACACTCCATGTTGATGTTTTCTGTATTTTCAGTTATTGCTCCACCTCACACATGCAAATTATTTTTTATCAGTGTGATACTAACTCTGTGAACATGTATTCCCAATGGTTTCTGACAAAGTCCCAAGCCAGCTTTTGTCCTGCTCTGTTGCTGGCGACAGATGTGATGACACTGGTGGCATCCTGCTTCCGGATGATAGTGGAGTTTAAAGTGTAAGACAGATACCTGTGAAAACAGTTAAAACAAGAAATGCACTTACTAAAGCTCCTTCACCTATGTTTATTCTTGGAGTCTCTGCTGTATCCACACTCAACTCAGTGTTTCTTAAAAAGTTTAAAGCTACAATAGATTGCAAAAATAGTTTCAGTTTTTATAATGAGTTCCTTTATAAGTTTTTTTTTTATGGGAGACAATACTGCTTTAAAAAACAGTTCTTTTCATTATATCAGTTTGTTAATTCTAAGGCTTTAACCCAAGGGGCTTAAAAAAATCTGCTTTGTTTGTTTGCAAATTCCCTGACTTGATTTATGGGCCACATAAGGGATTTTCTTACTGACTTGTTACATCACTATATGTTCCATTTATTTGTGCACAGGAAGGACACACATACCTGTTTAGCAGCTCTGTGTTGTTTGTGCAGGCCAATGCAAACATGAGTTTGTTGGCCTCATTTGCTACAGAAGCAATCTTAAATTGTGACCATCCAAACTCCCACTCAGCCTCATCACCTGCTGCAATGGCACTGCAGTACACCACTGAACGCAGGTTGGGGTGGATCCTGAAAAGGTTACAGTTAACACACTGCTGAGTAAGTATCTTAAAATACATCCTGTTAAAAAGACTCACTGTTAGACTCACGGATTTCTCACCAGTGCTTCCCAACCAGTCTAACCCAACTCGTCACACTTGTCGACTAGTGAGTTGACATTTCCCATCAGAACTGACGGCAAAAATGGCGTGTACTTCTACTTACTAGCCTTTAGACACCACATATTACTGAAGTTGAGGAAGCCATTCTGAGGGTGACGAACAAGGGCTAAGAAGATTATCTCTTGCGGACATTACTTTTCCCAGAGTTGTGCACATCACGATATTTGGAAAATACACATTTAAAACTGAACACTCTCTCAAGAGCTACTCATACTTGCTGCCACTCAATATGGTGAATTATTTGAATTTGAATGATTTCAGAGTTATTTACAGTGGGGCAAAAAAGTATTTAGTCAGCCACCGATTGTGCAAGTTCCCCCACCTAAAATGATGACAGAGGTCAGTAATTTGCACCAGAGGTACACTTCAACTGTGAGAGACAGAATGTGAAAAAAAAATCCATGAATCCACATGGTAGGATTTGTAAAGAATTTATTCGTAAATCAGGGTGGAAAATAAGTATTTGGTCAATAACAAAAATACAACTCAATACTTTGTAACATAACCTTTGTTGGCAATAACAGAGGTCAAACGTTTACTATAGGTCTTTACCAGGTTTGCACACACAGTAGCTGGTATTTTGGCCCATTCCTCCATGCAGATCTTCTCGAGAGCAGTGATGTTTTGGGGCTGTTGCCGAGCAACACGGACTTTCAACTCCCGCCACAGATTTTCTGTGGGGTTGAGGTCTGGAGACTGGCTAGGCCACTCCAGGACTTTCAAATGCTTCTTACGGAGCCACTCCTTTGTTGCCCGGGCGGTGTGTTTTGGATCATTGTCATGTTGGAAGACCCAGCCTCGTTTCATCTTCAAAGTTCTCACTGATGGAAGGAGGTTTTGGCTCAAAATCTCACGATACATGGCCCCATTCATTCTGTCCTTAACACGGATCAGTCGTCCTGTCCCCTTGGCAGAAAAACAGCCCCATAGCATGATGTTTCCACCCCCATGCTTCACAGTAGGTATGGTGTTCTTGGGATGCAACTCAGTATTCTTCTTCCTCCAAACACGACGAGTTGAGTTTATACCAAAAAGTTCTACTTTGGTTTCATCTGACCACATGACATTCTCCCAATCCTCTGCTGTATCATCCATGTGCTCTCTGGCAAACTTCAGACGGGCCTGGACATGCACTGGCTTCAGCAGCGGAACACGTCTGGCACTGCGGGATTTGATTCCCTGCCGTTGTAGTGTGTTACTGATGGTGACCTTTGTTACTTTGGTCCCAGCTCTCTGCAGGTCATTCACCAGGTCCCCCCGTGTGGTTCTGGGATCTTTGCTCACCGTTCTCATGATCATTTTGACCCCACGGGATGAGATCTTGCGTGGAGCCCCAGATCGAGGGAGATTATCAGTGGTCTTGTATGTCTTCCATTTTCTGATGATTGCTCCCACAGTTGATTTTTTCACACCAAGCTGCTTGCCTATTGTAGATTCACTCTTCCCAGTCTGGTGCAGGTCTACAATACTTTTCCTGGTGTCCTTCGAAAGCTCTTTGGTCTTGGCCATGGCGGAGTTTGGAGTCTGACTGTTTGAGGCTGTGGACAGGTGTCTTTTATACAGATGATGAGTTCAAACAGGTGCCATTCATACAGGTAACGAGTGGGGGACAGAAAAGCTTCTTACAGAAGACGTTACAGGTCTGTGAGAGCCAGAGATTTTCCTTGTTTGAGGTGACCAAATACTTATTTTCCACCCTAATTTACGAATAAATTCTTTACAAATCCTACCATGTGGATTCATGGATTTTTTTTTCACATTCTGTCTCTCACAGTTGAAGTGTACCTCTGGTGCAAATTACTGACCTCTGTCATCATTTTAGGTGGGGGAACTTGCACAATCGGTGGCTGACTAAATACTTTTTTGCCCCACTGTAACTTGGTTTATTTTTAAACTCAGAGTTTGTTGAACCTACTTCCTTGAATTTTGTCCACAAGTAGCAGAGTCACTGACTTTTCAGGAAAAGCTGGCCACTCGCATCTGTTGGTTCATTAATATTTGCCTCTTTGGATGATTTGAACTCAATTGCAAGAGGGCATTTACCGTCTCCTTTTTTATGTTTTTGAATATTTGTCAGTGATTCATTTATTCTTCATTGAGAAATTCATTCTATGCAAAAGAAAAAGACTGACATCACACAATCACAAGTCACAAGAGGATTCTGCTATATTTACAATCTCTGAAAGCTCTGAATGACATCCTCAAAGTGCAAAAAGAGCTTTTGTACTCAGCTGCCAGAGATGCTGATTATAAAACTAATAGATTCAAGTCTGTTATGCTGCTCTGCTGTTATCTGGGAACATGCAACCAAACCCTGGTCCAATAAAAAACATTCTCAGACCAGCAGATTTTAAAAATAGATTAGGTCTTTGCCTTTTACATTTTAATGTTAGAAGTCTTGTCCCTAAAACTGACATGATAAATATCTACATTATCACAACTGATAATAATATCATGGTTCTATCAGAGATGCAGTTTAAAAAGTTAATGCCCAATTGTGTGATTGTAATTGATAGCTACAATATTTACAAATCCCCAGATGAGGGGTCACTCAGCAGCCGCGGAGCAGAAGCCAGGAGGGGTTGCAGTGACGTGCCCGTGAGCTCCACCGGCAGCCACCCCAGTAGGCACCCCCATACTCCGCAACCCGCCAGGGAAAGGGGACCCAGGCCCATCCGGACCAGGGCCCAGTTCAGCAGCAGTTCAGGTCAGTAACCCACGTCCATCAGCACAGACCCTCCGCAGCGGAGCTAGGGGAGGGTCCCAAGCCTATCCCTACCCCCACACCATTCACAACAGCACTCTGAATTGCTTGCTGTTAAAGTGAATACATCCAAGGTTCTTTACTGTTGCAGGCTGTAATAGGTTTCATCAGCTAGAAATATAGGTGTATGGGTAAGTATAATGGCACTATTGCGGATAGGACATTTAATTAAGATCTTTATATCATTTAGTTCATTTTTGCCTTGGACAAGAAGCGGTACTGTGCAGCTGTTTGTTGATATGTCCAAGGCATTTGATTCAGTTGAATATGACCTGCTCTTAGACTCGGTGATATTGGTTTGAGTAATGGGAATTGGGTAGTTCAGGTTCAAAATTCAATTTTAAGCTTTGTTTTATTTTCTATTTTTATTAATAATATTGGAAATACTATGCTGGCAGTTACACTACACCTTAATGTAAATAAGACAGCAGTTGGTTAGTTCTACTGTGAGTCAGGCTGTTAAAGAGCTTGGGGCTGCCTTCCAACAGCTGCAGGCATTACTGCACCGTTTAAAGTTTCTCTTAATACTAAGAATGTGTGCATTGTGTGGAAACAGTGCACATGGAAACAAAGCTAGCATTACCAAGTTAACAGGCTAATTCTTTTCATTTAGATTAAAAATAAATGTTTAAGATGGCTCATATAAATATTGTGTTTTTGAAAAGGTCCTGGACATGTGTGCTTTTTGCCTTGATAACCTCTATGGCAGGGGTCTCGAACTCCAGTCCTCAAGGGGGCCTGTCCTGAAACTTTTCCATGTGTCCGTGCTGCAACACAAGTGAATACAATTGGTAGGTCATTAGCAAGACTCTGTAGAACTTGACTGTATGCTGAGCTGGCAATTCAGCCATTTGATTCATGTTACAGCAGCTTGTGAGTGAATGAACATGGTGCAATAAAAGTAACTTTAGAACAACATTTTCCCAAACAAATGTTTACATTTACTTAAATTGACTTGAGTAGGGTTAGGGGTTGCCACTTCAGCATGCAGTCAAGTTCTCTAGAGTCTTGCTAATGACCTACTGCTCTTTTTCACATGTTTTGCAACAAGTTTCAAGACACCGGCCCTCGAGGACTGGAGTTCGAGACCCCTGCTCTATGGAATATGCCATATATGAATTTCCTTGTTGCCCAGAATTTCTACAATGTAAAAAAAAAAACTATCTCATTAAAGCGCAGTGATTGAAAAGTAGTTTATAAAGTTGACCCACATATTTTGTTGAGGTTCCTCCATCCATTTTTTGAACCATGTGGTTGTCAAGCTGTTGCATTCTGGTACCCCACTTCTGCACGCCATACGAATGGCATTCTCCTGGTTATATCTGCAAGAAGAGACAGGCATCGTTATATCTGAAACATCAGCAGTGTTGGTCAAGTTACTTTGAAAAAGTAATTAATTATAGTTACTTGTTACTTCTTCAAAAAAGTAACTGAGTTAGTAACTGAGTTACAAGATTCTAAAAGTAATTAATTACTTGAAAAGTAACTATTGCGTTACTTAAAAAAAAATCTTTAAGCCTCTGGGGTCCAGGGTATAATTGGCCATTTTTAACTACTTTTGATGTTTCCTCTACATTTTACCTTTAAAAACTATTTACTTTGCCTTGTTTGGTATCATCCTTTAAAGCACAACCTCACGTGTTTGAATTTACAGTTAAGTTTTCATTTTGACATACTGTATTAACACAATTGATCTAAAGTCAGACAAAAAACATAAAATCCAAGTAGAAAGTTACATTTTTACTGTAACAACCACAAAGTTTTGCAAACAACAAAGTTATTTGCAGCCATTTACCTTTTACCCCTTTTTTTTAATAACTATTTCAAACTATTTACAGAACAATCAGCTGTTCTGCATTCAATAAGATGCCACAAATTATTTGTGCCACTCCAAAAAAAAAAAAATTCTGTCCACTATAAAGGAGAACATCACAGCCTGATACCTGCAGGTCTGACAGCAGCAGGTGTATCACTCCTATTTTTTACCTGGAGACAGCAGTCACCTCATTGTTCTGACACACAACACAAGACAACACATTAACTACACACTCCAAACACGCTAAACGTCACAAATCTCTCACATCTCAAAACTCACTCTCTCTCTTTTACTGCTGTCTTTCTTTCCTCTCTCTCTCTCTCTCTCTCTCTCTCTCGCCGTCACTCCTAAAACTTCCCCCTCTTCCTAAACAACCAAATGTCATGTTGCCATATCATTTTTTGATTGGTTGACATGGTGCATTTTCCCACCAAAATGAAAGGGCAGTTTTTTTGTTTTTGTTTTTGATTTGTTGCTCATAAGCAGAGAGTGCTTGCTGCGCTGTCCTTAGACAGTAAACGTGGCGAAACTATTGAGGAAAAAAACGCTGCGTATATATTGTTTATCATGACTCTGGTTTTACGTTGCCTATCAACACAATTTATAAACTGGTATATATCACCTTGTTGCTTTGTCTTGAAGTGGTCGTGTGATTGGCTTACCACGACTACTTTATTCTTCCTCAGTCAAACAGCAGCACTCATGCGATTGTTTTGCTCCTTAGCTCCAGGTGTTGTGCCAAAAAGTGATCGTCGGGCAGAAAGTGATTGCCACCTGTGGGAGCGCGCAGTTGCTTAAACTGCTTAGTAAAATGCTGATGCTCAGTGATGGGAATAACCCATCACTGAGCATCAGAGACACATTGGACTGGTGTAAAGTAGTGTATATAGCCCATCACCTCCTTAATGGGTAAGCCAATCTACACAAAACTTAGCATAACCACTGTCAAAAGTGTCAATTCTTTTGATTTTCATATAGATTATTTATCTCATAAGTAGTTTCACGTGTTTCATTCATTGTACATTGCCTGTATGGTCACCAAAATTTGTATCCACCATGGAATTTTCTTTGAACAGCACTAAATAAGGAATGAAGACTTTGAAAAAGCACTGAAATCTTAGCAAATTACTAGCTTTTTGCTAATATAAAGAAAGGCTAGATAAAAAAATAATAATAATTCATGAAATTGTTCTTATATAGCACTTTTTCACTCTACTTGAGCACTCAAAGCACTTTATACAACATGTCTCAATCACCTATTCACACACATTCATACAAGCATTTTTTACTGTCTAACTGATTTCTATACCATATAATATATATATTTGTTTTACAAAAGGACCAGGGCGCTAAGAGTTTTGCCACAAGAGTGATGCTCAAACTGAGGCAGACGAGTCATAACAGAACTGGAAAGTTCTACATTAAAGTGTATAAAATACAACTGCTAGATGTCAGTGGACTGTAGATTGCAGTCAACTGAGTTCTGTTTTCTTACCACTCTCATTCCACAGTTCACCTACAGTGGCCACTGAAGGACAACTATTTCTGGGTGCCGTTCATCTGTAGTGAATGTAGGCTGTCAGTCTGCTGTTTACCTCAGCTGAGGTTTGCACTACAAAGCAGGCTCATCCAGGTAACTTCAAAATTCTAAAATACTTAGGACCATATAATATTTCAGTTTTTCAATTCTATGTTTTTCTGTCAATATGGGGTGCTGTATGTACATTAATGAGGAAAAAAATTAACTTTTAGCAAATGGCTGCATTATAACAAAGAGTGAAAAATTTAAGGGGGTCTGAATACTTTCCGTACCCACTTTCTCAGTACATGTTTAGAATTTTTTTAATTTATTCATGCGGCCATGCATTTATAAATAAAAGTACTTTGTTCTTGGAACAAGGACCAAGATTGATCTGTGATACATTACTATACTAGAGTAAGAACTAGACTAACACTACAATGCAGTCTAGGAGAAATCTAAAACTAATGGAAATTGTGGTTAGCAAAACTTAAGTACAAAAAATAAATTAAACTACTATCCAGCACTCAAGCCAACTGCTAAATCAGATCTCTTTTTTGTTTTGACACACTGATTACAAGGTGGAATATATGTCAATATATGTCATTTGTGGATTGCTGATTATTTTGTAGGAATAAGATGGGAAAGTGATTTTTAGACTATAATAACCCATTTGGATTGTGGTTCAAGTCTTTATTTATTTATTTTTCTATATCTATATAAGCTGCTGTTTCTCTGATGTCTTGTAACCTATACTCATCTACTCATCTTTATATTTTGTTTGCGTTTATAGGTGGACTATGTATCCTGGTGAGTATACTTACTGATCGGTGTGTTGTACAGGAACACTGCTCCAGTCTAAGGTCATGTTCTTGAAGTATAGGAATAGTGGAGTCACCTGCTTTCTTATGTAGTCCTAAAAATCAAGAGTTAAGGAGAGTTTATCTGCAGAAAATGTTTTCCTCCAAATGGGTCTAAAGTCACAGTTGGGTAAACAGTCATAGAGAGTAAAGGAACATTTCTTAAAAAGCTAAACTTTGGAAAGTATTCACCTGCATGGGCTGATAGACGTCCGTACGGTCTAACATGAGGTAATAATAGTCCAGATTATTGAGAGCAGATTGCCAGGGCATGTACTCTGTTTCCTTTGACAAGTAAAAGGTTGTCCTGAGGGCTAGAGAGGTGGAGAGCAGCTGAGCCCTGCAGAAAGAATACATGGGAATAAATAACTTATTGCTAAGAAACAATATTACAGCAAAGAATTGACCACAAACAAATTTCTTTATTCAATAAATCTTGTAACACTGGAAAACCTCTTTTCACCACATTTGTGAGAAAAATACATTTGTGGTTTGAGCAGTGGAATTGAGTATGTGGATTGCGCCCATGAAAACTTGCCATCTCTTTTTTGACATTGCCAAATAACTTATTCTGCTACCGACTCTTTGTTTTGAATTTCTGGTACCCCAGGTGCTGACGATCAGGTGCCAATCAGGTATCTGATTAACAGGACCAGTGAGCATGGACCCTTCTACAGTGGTCTTTACAGATCCCTCACACCCTGGACACAGAGTTTTTGACCTGCTGCCTTCTGGCAGACGGTATAGAGGCCTGCAGACCAGGACCACCCGACACAGGAACAGTTTCTTTCCCCTTGCTATTTCCCTCCTAAATAGTTGAACTGTCACATTGCTTCACACTGCCATACTGCAACTGCACCTTATGTACATTCTGTGGTATTCATTTTTGTAATCCTGTAGTTTTTGTATATAAGGATTTAGATGTTTTTATATTGTGGTTTATGTATATTGTTCATTGTGTTGCTCACATATTGTGTGCTTTTACATTGTTGTGCTTGAAAGACACCATCGACCGGAACCAAATTCCTTGTATGTGTTTGTGCAGATACTTTGCCAATAAATGCGATTCTGATTCTTGTCAGTTGATGTCTGCTCTAAGCTTACCCTATTTCACTGATCTGGATATGGCCCCATGCCATAAAGCAACTTTAAGGTGGTGTTCTCCAAACCCAGCTTCCAGCGTATTTATAATGAGCCCTAGTATCATCTCCAAATTGAACACAAAATTCCATATAACAGGGAATTTCAGACACAGGGCACCCCAAGAAGATGACACCGCAAGAAGGCCAGGGACCGCAGTTAGTCTTTAACAGATTTGCAGTCAAAGTTTGCAGGATGATGAAGCCGGTGGCTCTCTACCCAGAACAGACTGGACACAGCCGAACTCTGGCCTTACAGTACTGCCAGGAAGCCTGCCATGGGTGCCCTTCACCATCAGGCCCATTTGAACTGATGTTGACAACATGTGCACTGGTGCATCATGAACATGTGGAGGAATATTATGTTCAGTGATGAGCCCAGATTCTGCCTATGACACTTAGCAAATAAACTCTCATACAATGTGAGAAGGTAATAAAACTGTGTATTAAAGGGAGAGTGTGATTTTTAGAACACTTGAACCTCAAATTAGTCGGAGTAATGTTAGCTCATAATCTGTTGTTGTTGTGCAGCTGGCTTGACATCTGTCTGCAGATAGGAGGGTTGCATGTCTAATATGCTGATAATTAATTGTGACAATATCTGCATTAAAATAAGTATGTTTATGCACATTGCTGTATGTTTATGGCAGTAACTGTTACTGTTACTATTTTTACCATTTCTTTTTGGAGCAACTGTAACCCACATAATTTCCTTAGGGATTAATAAAGTATTCTGATTCTGATTGTTTCAGGATGACCTGCCATTATCCAATGACACATCTTCTTACCTGCATCGTTTGCTCATTTCTCCTCCTCTTCTTTTGTCTTTTTTATAAACTGAGGACCTGATGGCTTTGAACTTTTCTTGTCCATCTTCCATTGGTTTTAATTTTGCACTCCAGTATGAACACAAATCCCCCAACCCGAGGATCACCACAACATAACCTAATAGACCTACACCTTAATTCACAGATTCACTTTGTCTAGGGTGCATTTCTGGGATTTCACACAACCCAGGATTCAAATCATGAATACATAATGGTCTTGGATTTACAACATTATAAATGAAATGTGCTCTATTTGGAAGGAGCAGGCCCCCCTCCCCTTTCGACGGGTTGTGTGTGAGACTTTAAATCATCAAACTGTAAATTTTAAATTGTTATTGATCCCTTTACCCCTGGTCCTAAAGTGTATATTTATTTTCTTACTCTTCTTATACATATTGCTCATTTACTTGCACTGCTGTAACTGGAGCCTCGTCGTCTCGTCTCTCTATATACTGGACTGTATGTAGCGGAGATGACAATAAAGTTTACTTTGACTTCAGCAGCAAGCAGGCGCACCGAGGGCTCTCGCGCTCACTTTTCGCGTATAGAATTTTGAAAAAACATCGGTGCAAATTATAAGTCTGTATCATGATGTCTGGTGTTTTCGTGTTTATTGGTTTCTTTTTATTTTGTGTTATTTTGTGGGTTGGTTATTAGATGCTGCTCCAGCCAGCCAGAGAATCCCCCACCGCCCCGCCCTCTCCTCCCTGTGCCGCAAGCAGCAGGCGCACCTCGCAAACGGAGGGCGTCCTTACTCCCAGCAAATGGGAGATAGAAAACCGATCGGTGCCTATGTCATTCACAATATGCGCTGGCATGACGTCGGGCAGCATGAGAACGAGCTTTTTTTTTTTTTTTTTTTGATGCCGCCCCCACCATGATGCCGCCCCGCAAAACGCAAAGAGTTTGCTTTTCCTCTGCTCAAGTAAGACTGTGACAAGTCCTGGAGTTGGTGTTTTCTACCAGGCTATGTCCGTCAATGCACATATTAAACAAATATGTAGGACTGCTTTCTTCTATTTGTGCAAAATTTCTAAAATTAGGAACATCCTGTTTTTTTAAAGTGATGCTGAAAAACTAGTTCATGCATTGATTACTTCTAGGCTTGGCTATTGTAATTCATTTTTATCAGGCTGTCCTAAGAACTCAACAAAAAGCCTTCAGTTGATCCAAAATGCTGCAGCAGGAGTACTTACATAGTCTAGAAAGGGAGAGCATATTTCACCCATACTGGATTTTCTTCATTGGCTCCTTTATAAATCCAAAAATCAAATTTAAAATCCTTCTCCTCACATAAAAGGTCTTGAATGAGCAGGCCCCATTTCATCTTAAAGTCCTTAGTGTCCCATGCTGCCACTATAGAACACTTTGCTCTCAGACTGCAGGCTTACTTGCAGTTCCTTTGGAATTGTAAGGTTTTACATTGAGGACAGAACACAGACTCTAGGACATTAAAGGAACTAACATAATCAAACAAGACATCCTGAGAAAATATACATAAGAAACTCAGAAGCACAAGGAAATACTAAACTCGGAATGAAAAATACTGAGCATGAACTTAAATCATCTCTGAAATCCAAAAGAAAGGCCCAGGAGTCCACAACAAAAAAACTGGCTCAAAGATCCAGGACCATGGCACCAGCTTCCTTTCCACTTTTCGTAGCTGCCCTTACTTCGTCATTACTAATCATCTGTATTTCCTGATTATAAATAATAGAAATGTAAGCTTCCAAAACTTTAAATTGAAAAACAGCAATTAACTAAGTCTGGGGGGAAAATGTAGTTACTGAAAAGCAAAAGGTGGCATCAAAAGAAAAGATCTGCGTAAAAACCTAAAGCTTGCACTTGAGTCAGTACTTCATTGTCTCAAATAGGAAAAGTTATATAGTTACTTTTTTATCAGTGCGTATATATAAAAGACACCAGAATTATTAGAACTGGAAATTAGTGAAAAACTGCAACTTAATGGACCTACCTGGCCAGACTGAATGCATCATCCACAAGTTGTGCTCTGTTTATCACTGGTATAACCTGGAATGATATAGATTCTCGCTGAAGACATCAAAACTATGAATTAACACATATGGACTTGTATAGTAAACAAAAAGTGTGAAATAACTCAAAACATGTTTTATATTTTAGTTTCTCCTAAATAATTCCCCTTTACTTTGATTACTTCTTTGCACACTCTTGGCATTCTCTCGATGAGCTTCATGATGTAGTCACCTAAAATGTTTTTTTCAACAGTCTTGATGGGGTTCCCAGAGATTCTGAGCACTTGTTGGCCCTTTTGCCTTCACTCTGGGGTCCATCTCATCCCAAACCATCTCGATTGGGTTAAGGTAAGGTGACTGTGGAGGCCATCTGGTGCAGCACTCCATCTCTCTCCTTCTTGGTCAAATAGCGTTCACACAGTCTGGAGGTGTGTTTGGGGTCATTGTCCTGTTGAAAAATAAATGATCGTCCAACTAAACACAAACAGGATGGGATGGCATGTTGCCACAGGATGCTGTGGTAGGCATGCTGGTTCAGTGTGCCTTCAATTTTCAAGAAATCCCCAACAGTGTCACCAGCAAAGCACCCCCAGACCATCACACCACCTTCATGCTTCATAGTGGGAACCACACATGCAGAGACCACTCGTTCACCTTTTCTGCATCACACAAAGACACGGCGAGTGGAACCAAAGATCTCACATTTGGACTCATCAGACCAATGCACAGATTTCCACTGGTCTAATGTCCATTCCTTGTGTTTCTTGGCCCAAAGAAATCTCTTCTGCTTGTTGCTTTTCCTTAGTAGTGGTTTCTTAGCAGCTATTTGACCATAAAGGCCTGATTCATGCGGCCTCCTCTGAACAGTTGATGTAGAGATGTGTCTGCTACTGGAACTCTGTGCGGCATTTATCTGGGCTCTAATCTGAGGTGTTGTTAACTTGCAGTTTTTAAAGGGTTGATGACTTGGATGAATTTATCAACAGAGGTGACTCTTGGCCTTCCTTTCCTGTTGTGGTCCTGTTATGAGCCAGTTTTGTTGTAGCGCTTGATGGTTTTTGCAACTGCACTCGGGGACACAATCAAAGTTTTAGCAATTTTCCAGACTGACTGACCTTCAGTTCTTAAAAGAATTATGGGCTGTCATTTGTCTTTACTTAGCTGATTGGTCCTTGCCATCATATAAATTCTTACAGTTGTCAAATTGGGGCTGTCATTTCGCCTTACCACTAACTACTAGGTAATTGGTAAAAATACCTCAGGCAGCAGAAACCCAAGAACAAGGAGGAACCATCATGGAAGAATGGGCTCCTGCTTGGTATGTACCAACCGGACATAGTAGTGGTGGACAAGCAGAAGAAGACAGCCGTAGTGACAGTCTTAGCAATACCGAATGATAGCAACATCCGGAAGAAGGAACATGAGAAGCTGGAGAAGTACCAGGGGCTCAGAGTCTCAGGGGATGGGTCTGTGACTCAGCATTTTGAGTTCATTTTGTAATTTTTATTTCTTATATTATATTGAAAATATGTGAAAATAAAAGTCTTGTGTTGGTATTATCAGTTAGGATTAAGTTAAGTGTTATTCCAGTTTAGGTTTTCATCTATGTTCCCTTGTGTGAGTCTGTTCTTTTCCTCTGTGTCAGTATGACTTGTATTTCTTGTCTGTGTGTTTCATGTTGTCAAGCCGGTGTTGTAACGTCTCTGTCTCTCCATGTTTCCTGGTTTATTTTGAAAGTCTGTTTCTATGTTCAACGTGCTTAGTGTTTCTCTTCCCTGTGGTGTCATGACGTTCATTTGTGTCAGCTGTTTCCCTATGTGTTTCCACTTTCCCTGATCTGTGTGATCCATGCAGTCTTTGTTGGGTCGTCACAGAGTTTTCTCTACTGTTCAGGTTCATGTTCATGTTTGGTTCGTTTCATAGCTCCATAGTCGCATGTTCCTTTTCAGTTTCATGTTCTTATCCATCGAAACTGTTTTGATTGGTTGATTGACTGGTTGATTGATAATACTTTATTTATCCCCAAGAAAATTGTTTTCATAGCTATTTTAGTATTTCCCAGTGTAGGTCTTAGTTTAGTTTTGCCATCCGCCACAATAAAGGCTCACTTTTTCTTTAAACCTCAGTTCATCTCTCCTGTGTCTGCATTTGGGTCCATTTCATAAATACATAGGCGTTCCCCGCTGAGACACAGAGAAGAGCTCGAGAAGATGTGGAGGGTGAAAGTAACAGTGGTTCCAGTGGTAATCGGAGCACTAGGTTCAGAAACTCCCACCAAGCTAGGTGTGGCTTCACCAAATCCCAGGAACAACATCCAAGATCTGGTTGAGGACCTGAGTTTGAAGGATAAAGACTGCCCACAGGGATGAGAGGGGAATTTTTTATATGTACATATGCATATCTCATTATGCATATGCATAAATACTGATAACAGAAAATAACGAAATTGATGTCCTGCATCCATTAAATGAGAAAATGTGAATCATGTCAGAGAGTGTCTGTGTACCTTGTGATTTGTATTAAGCTGGGTGAAAAGGCGTTCCCAGTTTCCCAAGTCATAGTTTACCCGGTAATATCCAGTTACATTAATGTTGGCCAGTACCCAAAAACCATCACTCCTCATTTCTAAGTTTATCACTGATGGAGGAAAAGAAAAAAAACCCCACATGCTTAAATTTTCAAAAAGTTTAATTACATTTGTATTGTACTTGTAAAACCACATTAAAACTGTGTACCAGCTTTACCTTCCTTTTCCATGAGCCACCAGATATCTTTCTGGACCGTACCACCCCTTATCCATCGAATAGGAATCAGCCACTCATAGCTGGGGAAGGCAACACATTTAGCGTCATTCATATACCAAACAAGTTACTAACAGGTGCAGCTCTGACAAATACTAGTGAATTTAATATTTCTATTTAATTCGGTTTAGCAATTCACTGTTTAAATGGACCTTAAATAAGGTGATCCAATAATGTTATGTGATTACATGTGTCAAGTGTTTGAACAAAATAGAGAGTTAGAAAGGGTCTAACTTTCTATAAATACTATAAGTAGGGATGGGAATCGAAAACCGGTTCTTGTTGAGAACCGGTTCCCACTGTTTCAATTAATTGGAATTGTTTGTCATTTTTGCAACGATTCCCTTATCGATTCCAGTCGCCTCGAATGACGGCACCATGTTGTTGAGCGTCATTTACCTGGCAGGAATCATGGCGCCTAAGCGGCACAACCGCTCAAAAGTTTGGTTGTACTTTACGAGAACAGATGACAACAGGGCAACTTGCAATACTTGCAAAGTAGATCTTTCATTTAAGGGAGGAAACACTATGAATATGCAAAAGCATTTGCTCATAAAACACGCGATAACCTTAAATGAATGTCGTGTTTTTAATTCTGCTCTGGACGAACCCAGCAGCAGCGGTAACGTTTGCACGTCCTCTCCCGTTAATACGGCAGGTAAATAATCAACTAACAGTGCATATTATGTCAGCACTATCTGCCTTATTACAAAACCTGCCATTACTGTGCATTTAGGTGACCATGATGAGAGAGACAGACAGAGTCTGGCTGGCTCAGATGCTGGCAGTTCTCGCTGCAGTCTACCGGTAGCGTCTCCTTTTAGTCCAGGATAGACGAATGTCACCGAGCAGGGACTAAGTTTGTGGTCAAAGGTTTGCACCCATTTGCTACAGCAGATGCCCCCGATTTTCGGTAAGTGAATGTGTTTAATTGTAGGCAGGGACATTACTGGATATTCTTGTGTAATTGCTACAGAATAATTTATGTTATACTTTGTTATTGCTACAGAAGAATATTTATTTTATTATTTTACATTTACAATGTTTTTTTCTGGGGACCCCGTGACACCCCATGGAAGAGCCATAGGCTGGATCTCTTAAGATCTCACAGTTGGGTTTGTAAGGCCATGTTACTGCTAAATTTCTATCTTGTTCAAAGAGACGATATAAAACAAAGTTCTAAGCTAATCGACCTGTGTGTTCTCCTTTTTTAAAAACAAGAATCGATAAGAGAATCGATAAAGAATCGAATTGTTAAACAGACCAAACGTTGCTGTCTAGATTTCTACCTGTATCATTACCTGTGCCAGTTATTTCAGATTTTCTTTCATTATTATTGTCCATTTTGAGCTGTCACAATTTAAAGTTTAAACCCAAAAGGCCACTTCAAGAAAAAAAAAGCTGAAATACTATTTTGAGAAATGTGGAGATTTACGTTGTAGTTTCAAGTCAACCAACTGCCACGTCTGCTATACCCTCTAAAAATTGTTCTTTCAGAGAAGGATGCAACAGGATCCTAAGAGCCTTCATCAGGAATTTGATTCGGATGTGGTGAACAACCCTAAACAAGCAAACACTTTCCTGATGTGTTTATAGTTCCTCCATGAGCCTGATTCTACCAGAGATCTCTTCCTGTTAAAAGGGAGTTCTTTCTTCCTGCTATTGCAAAGGGCTATTTGAGATTTTCAGATTGCCAGGTATTTTTTATTACTATACAAAGCTTTTTGAAATAACTATTGCTGTGAACTTGTGCTATGAAAACAAAACGTAACTAAATCTAAGTTGACTTTAGACTAAATCTAAACGCTGTGGGAAGGACATATAAAAAAATGACATATTTCTCAATACTGCCACAATGAGTCAAAGCATATTTGCATTTCAAAAGCTGTAGTTCTGCATACTTGTAAGGTGATTTGACTGTGACGTTAGAATCTGCATCCAGCAGGAAGTGCTTCTGGGATACTTTCCCTATGGCTGTATTTATAGTAACCACAGGGAATCCCATCTGAAGCACCCAGGGACTCATAATTCGATCAACTGAATGAGGAAGTGAACCATTATATTCTTTCACAGCCTGTAGATTAAAAAAAAGTACCAAAAAGAATTTAGTTAAAAAAAAACACCAGAGGCATAATGATAATAACTTTAAGACAAAATGAAAATAAAATATAAGAAGTTTGCAGTAATAACATTTGTCAGCTATTGTGAAATTTAAAATTTGTGAAATTTTTTGTACTGTGTGTTTTAATAGAACCTCAGTCCTTTGTAGGATCATATGGCAATACATGCAGATGATTTTGTGTCTGGCTGCACAGTCTGGTAGTGTGAGAAATTTCAAAATGCCATAAAATGTTAAAAAAAAATTATGGTAATGTAACTATCCCTTTTTTAGAGAATATACCAAACAATCATGTTTTGTAACTGTAACAAAATGCCAAAGTCACATACAACCTTTGTAAATAAAAAAAAGAAATCATCATTTTACCATCTGCAGATGATGCCACAAGTCATTCCCTACTATATTACTGTATCCAAAGTAATTGAGGTAAGTCTGCAGAAAAAAGGAAAACAATCCAAAATTCTTAATTATCTGTGGCTGAACAATATTGGATAAGGTGATGTATCTCATTAACTAACTAAAAGAAATATACAAAAACATACACTCAGTCCCTGGATGAAGACTGGCTCTGAGAGAACGTCTGAAAGCATCCTCAACACTGCTGCACCCTGAGGAGGTAAAAGTTTTGTTCAATCTATCAGTTACTCAGTTTATAATAATAAAAAAAATTAACACAATATATCGAAGAGTGTACAGCAGCTGAAAAACACTAGTTATTCAGGACATGTACATTTATCTCAAAGTGGTACTATTCCTGATCTTTCACATCTACAGTGTCAGTATCTTCAGGGCTATTACTTATTTTGTATTCAATCATTATGGAATCGCTACCCCTCTCTGTGAATCGCTACCTTATTGTCCTGGAGGGGTTTGTGTGTGCCAGAGATTCCAGGGGCTATATTGTTGGGTGGGGTTGCCCCCTCGTAGGGTTACCCATAACAAACTGGTCCTGGGTGAGGGACCAGAAAAAGAGCCATTCAAAAGACTCTTATGAGTAGAACATCGAGGGAACAGTTCACCCTGCCCACGACAGGGTTACCAGGGCCCTGCCCTGGAGCCAGGCCCAGGTAAGGTGCCTAAGGTCGAGCTTCTGGTGGCCAGACCTTCCACGGGGCCCGGCCAGGCACAGCCTGAAAAAGGGACATGGGCCCATCCTCCTGTAGGGCCGCTAACCACAGGAGGCGCCCTAGGAGTCGGTTGCAATGTGTGTTGGACAGCGGCCAGGAGCAGAGGCCCAGGCAGACCGATCTCTGACTACCTAAACTAGTGATTGGGACATGGAATGTCACCTCCCTGATGGGGAAGGAGCCTGAGTTAGTGTGTGAGGTTGAGAGTTACTGGCTAGATATAGTTGGGCGCTCCTCAACACATGGCTTGGCCTCTGGTACCAGTCTCCTGGAGAGGGGACTGTCTCAGTCTGGATTTGCACTTGATGAGAAATGGCAGGCTGGGGTGGGTATCCCATTGTGTCCCCTTGGCTAGCTGCCTGTATGTCAGAGTTTAACCTGGTGGGTGAGAGGGCTTGTTCCCAGTGCCTTTGGGTCGGGAAATGGGTCCTGACTGTCATCTGCGCTTATGCAGTGAATGAAAGTTCAGAGTACCCAGCCTTCTTTGAGTCCCCGGGTGGGGTGCTTGATGGTGCTCCACCTGTGGACTCTGTTGTCCTACTGTGATACTTCAACACTCATGTCTGTGACAGTGAGACCTGGAGGGGGGGTGATTGGGAGGAACAACCTCTCGGATCTGAACCCTAGTGGTGTTAAGGTTCTTCAGCTGAGAGCATTGTCAGGGTGGAAGGAATACTTTGAGGACCTCCTTACTCCCACTGAGAGGTCTTCCGTGGAGAAAGCAGAGCCTGGGGACAAGGGGGATGACTCGTTTATCTCTAGGGGGGAGGTCACTGAGGCAGTTAAACAACTCCTTGGTGCCAGGGCCCCTGTGGTGAATGAGGTTTGCCCTGAGTTCCTGAAGGCTTTGGATACTGCATGGCTGTCTTGGTTGACACACCTCTACAATGTTGTGTAGAGATCGGGGCAGGGGGGTAACTCTGGATTGGCAGACTGGGGTGGTTTTTGTCCTGGTCGTGGAACACTGGAGAAGCTCTTTATCCTCTCGGGGATACTCGAGGGGATAAAGGGTACACGGGAGTTTGCCCAACCAGTCTATATGTGCTTTGTGGACTTGAAGAAGGCATTCGACCGTATCCCTGGGAGTGTCCGTTGGGAGGTCCTTCGGGAGTATAGGGTTTTCTGCTATGAGCTATGAGCCATTTGATCCTTATACAACCATTCCATGAGGTTGGTCCACATAGCTGGCAATGAATCAGACTAATTTCAGGTGGGTGATGGCCAGGGCTGCCCTTTGGCACCAATTCTTTTTGTAATATATATGGACAGAATTTCTAGGCGTAGCCAAATGGAGGAAGGCTTTCACTTCGGTGGTCTCAGAATCTCCTCTCTGATTTCACAGATGATGTGGTTCTGTTGGCTTAATCGGGTGATGGCCTCTGACTCACACTGGAATGGTTCACAGCCAAGTGTAAAGCAGTGGGAATGAGAATCAACACCTCCAAATCTGAAGCCAAATCCTCTCTGAACCGTAGTTATTCAGTAGGGTGAGATATGTTAAGTTAAAAGAGATCTCAATTAATCTCCTACAATTAATCTTGTTTAAACTACTTAGGTTTTATAAACTCAAAAGGCCAGATAAAGACAATTTGGGCATGTTTGCATACATAAATCTTATTCAATTAAGGATAATTAGCAGTTGATGAGTAGTGATACTGTATGGTGTTGCAGCTTCTGTACCTTGCTGTATGAGATGACATCAAATTGTTCACTGATTTGGTTAGGTAGGACAATACTGTCTTCGTTAGAGGACAGAGGATGAGAAGAAGTCAAGGCATCGACAGCAAAAACTTTATGAATTTCGTCAAGTACTATCAGGTCTCTCTGGGCAAACAGACAAACAGGAATGTTTTAAGAGAATTTTACACTATGACAAGAATGCATGTAAGATCAGGTCCAAATGCAAAAGTCTGTTCTCACAACATTCCATGTGGGCTCAGCATGGTCTGCTCCTAGGTAAGCCACATATGAAGCAAAGCCTTCATTGAGCCAGACTTCATTCCACCAGCGCAGGGTCACCAGGTTACCAAACCACTGTACCAGACATGGCATGAATTAATTTGTTGATTTATCAAGGAGCGAACAAATCAAAAGGCAAAACAGCTTACCATGTGTGCTAATTCATGGGCAATAATGGTGGCAGTCTTCTCTTTATTCCTACTGGAGGAAGTTTCAGGGTCATAAAGAAGATTGGTTTCCCTGTAGGTCACCAAACCCCAATTCTCCATTGCACCATAATAAAAGTCTGGTAGAGCAATTTGGTCTGTGCGGAAGAGAGCAGATTTAATATAGGTTTAAGGAATTGCTTCAAGTTATCTTAAGATTGTAATTAAACAATTTGTTATAAGACACACAATTCCTTAATTCCCTCAACTGGTATAAACTGTTGTGGTCTGTGAGTTTTATTGATGAGAGTTTTTAGTTTATAGCTTTCTGATTTTCTTTATTTTTATAATTATAGTAAGAACTCTAATGGTTTTTGATTTTGGTTCTTTTGCCTCTCTTTTTGTAGTTTTACTTCGTTTGTGTCACTGCACTTGATTAGTTTCTTCTGTGTCTTGTTACCCTTATGCTTCCACCCTTCATGTGAAACCTTGTGGTTTCAACCAAAACCTTTGGTAATTAATTAATGAATTAATTGATTCATTCATTAAAATCCAGGTTGTGCTGATTTGCCTAGAGATTAAGTGGAAACTGGATTTATCTTCATGATAAATATGAACAATGTATGAAAAAGACACTTGTTTTTGAATGTCATCTTTTGATGAAACCTCTTTTAATGTTTCTATTAATTTATGCAAATCGGGTCTCAGTATGTTTACCATTTGCAACAAGACTTTTAATTCGCTTTCATACAAGGGGTTAATAAACAATCATATCAATTCATCTGAAATTGTTCAGACAGACTCTCTCTCAGTAATCTGGATAGGTAAAAGAACTCCCCACCCACCCAATATCTATCCAATAATTGGAAAAGCTAAAACACTAACATCATGTTATAACAACACCTGTTATAAAAGCAGGGTCACCTGATTTAGTTAGAGGGTAGGCAATGTTATAGTATGACTGGAAGAAGTCCAGTATGGGTCCAGTTACATTGAGAGCATAGTTTCCCTGTCCTAGGTCAATGGCCTTCCTTCGAGCCCAGATACGAATCTGAAAACAAAAACAAAACAGCAACCAACTCTTTCACAAACGTTTTTGACACAGTTCTTCCAGTTTTGAAGCAAGTCAACCAAAGCACACAGAGAATTACCTGAGGGTCTTTTTGTGTGGTATTGATATATGTGTAGTCAGAGACAATGATGGCCAACAGATAGGTGGACATATTCTTGGTGGGTTCAAACTTGGTTTTTGTCCAACTTACTCCATCAATGGTGATGTTAGCAATATCTGAAGAACACAACTAAAGTTATCAGTGACTATGAATGAAGTAATAGAAGACAAGGTTTTGGTAATGCTACTGTGTGCAACTTTTTGTTTTGTTAAACACGATGATGACTGTCCATATGAGACATACAAACTTTAAAATAGACACACACCCTGCCCATCAGGGTGACAAAAATACCATATTAGTCTTTTATAGCTACATCATGTGAATCCAACAGAATTAAAACTAAAGTAGTCTAGTTGAGGAACCTTTTTCCAGCAGCTAGTCAAATTTCCTAAAAATTCATGAATATTTATATGAGCTATTCTGTTAAATTACTATTTAGTAAGGTTATAGGTTATTGATTCTGAAGCTCATAATTAATCTGATCAACACATGCAGCACGAAGATTTTTTATTTTTAAGTTTTAGAGTTAAAGAGCGAAGCTGTATTAAGAAAACGGACTTGTTTTGGCTACAGCATTTGGTCATTATGACAGAGCTTTAAGATATTAACTTTTTTCATAATTGACATTTAGTTAAACACATGACTGCAAATTTCTCCGTAGCACAAATTGTAGCACCAGGTCTAGGTTGTGTCTGGCAGTCGTCTAAATTACTTTGAATCTAAAGGGTTTATGCTAACGCCGAATGCATCACATGCATTCAACAGAATTAAAACTAAAAACACTTAGAACTGTGTTATTTGAACTGTGTGTCATGGTCCTGGGTCTTTAATCCAGTGTTTTGAGTTTATTTTGGTTTCGTGACTCTTTCCTTGCATGATAAAGATGATTTAAGTCCAAGTTTTGTACCATTTAGTCTTGAGTTTAGTTCCTTTGTTGTCTCTCAGTTTATTTGTATTTCTGGTTTCCTTTCTTTTAAGTTCCTTTTGTCTTTGTCTTGTCCGGTGTCTCCAGTGAGAGTTAGTCGTGCCCTCTAGTTATTTACCTTTTTCCTCAGACGTCTCTGTTTGTTCTCTCTCTCTCTCTCTGTCTCTCATGTCTTTACCATCTCTAGTCCCCTGGCACTTGGACATGTCTGTCTATCATGTGCTTTGTGTTCTCTTCCATGGACATTTTTGTGGATCTTGGCTCCTCGTCTCTATCTCTGCCGTGTTTACTGTTTTACTTTGGTATTCCTTGTCTCATATGCATTGTATTCAGTGTTGTTCTCCCTGTCTCGTTATGTGTAGTTTGCTCCAGCTCTGTTCCCATGTCTCTCTACTTTCCCTAATCGCCCTCATGTTTTTGTATTGTCACAGTTGTCTACCAGCCTAAATAAACGACTCAGCTTCTGTTGTCTCCTGTGTCTATGCGTCTTTATTTGGATCCTCTTCTGTGCTCCTTATGATCTGCTGTTGCAGATCTTGACACTGTGTTTAGGTACACTGACCTCTTTCCATGCCATTTGAAAGGGCTACTGTTCCAGGCGGGTGAATGAGCGTTATATGGAAAATAGCTTTCAAAGCTGGCTCATCAAAACAAGGAAAGGTCTTCCTGGCATAAGTTGGATGCATCTGAGAGGTGGCAACTATCCTGTAAATGATCAAAATTCCACACATGCAAATAGTGAGACTGTAGAGGTTTAAAATGACACCAGTGAAACAAATCCAGCCATAGAAGGACACAAAGAGGACTTACTTTTGTAATCCATCTTCTTCATACTCACTCCTGTAAAACCCTGACAAGTCATCAGCTAGTTCTCCAGTGAACTCAGTGTACAGCTGATACTTCTGTCCTTGACGTAATTTACTTTTTAAGTTGATAACCAGATACTGTGTTTCTGGCTGCAGCCATGTTGATTCTATAATCAGAGCAGCTGCATCATCTGGAGAGAAAAAAAACAAAACATCTTTAATGGTCTCTCTGTATAATCTCCAAGAATGTAACAACAACACACACACACACACACACACACACATATATATATATATATATATATATATATACGTGTATATATTAGGGGTGCAACGATACACAAAATTCACGGTTCGGTTCGGTTCGATACTTTGGTGTCACGGTTCGATATTTTTTCGATACAAAAAAATGTTCATGCCTTTTTAATTTGTCATTTATTAAAATTATAAATATATATTTTAACTCAAAAGTACAGTTTTTGAATTTAACCCTAACCCTTGTGCGTGTTTTTTATTTTGACAGCGAATGCGCACCTGCGGACCACTTATGTGCAGCCCTGGTTATTTAGCTCGTCATATTGCAGCCACAGAAATTATTTTGTCCATGAAACCATAAAGCTGCACTTTCTTTTTGCCTTATAGTCTGATTTGTCATAACTTCTCCGTTTTGTGGTAAGCTTTTCTTTGGCTGTCACTTCTTCACCCTGACCTGTCTTATTTGGCTCAGCAGAACTGAAATGCTTTTACACACGCACTCACATAAGCTCAGCGATTCTCTGCGCGATCAACCTCTCACATGTTTAAGCTTGCTGCGGGAGATTTCACTTGTCATGTTTGCATAGTAAGCTAACGATTAATAAGACGATGTCAGAGGAATTGGTGCACAAATTATCATCACTCACAGATCAGTGCTGTCGCTCTCTATACACAAGCGCAAATTCAAACGCGACTTCAATATGTCACATATTGACAGTGGCTCACCGATGCCAATGACATAATTACCCAGCTACATTTCTGAAAGAATGCAAAAGCATTGACATATATTTTTCCTACAATAGCCCGACGGGCAGGGAAGAGATAGATTTTGGTAGCCCGACTGAAAAAATCGCTAGCTCCGGGACGTCGGGCTAGCGATATTGCGAGCCCTGTATCTGATTGAGGAATCACTCATCTTTGGAAAAGAGAGTTTATTACAGAGAAATGTCTCTTTCCAAAATAAAAGCTATACTATCCGCTTCTTCTGGGCTATATTCTCAGCAGCATAAGGAGAATCATGTGCTAACAGCTGTCTAAATGACTCGGCTAAAGTTAGTAGCATGCTTGCTTTTTTTTGTCTGCTTCCACTTGTCTTTGCACTAGGATGATGTCGGCGTAAATGTGCAGTCATATTCGTTGTGTTCCCACTAGTGCTTTCAGGTTAATCTCGTTGAAATGACCTTAACGCCACAACACGGCAAATCTCCGTTAACGAGCTACCGCCGATCGCTCTGTGCATGGGGCTAGACGGCCAACACGTTAACGAGCTAACTGCGCTAACACGCTAGTTCACACCAATGTAATTGAGCATTGCATGGCACATCCAACATACTGTTTTACTTTAGTGCATGACGCGCTTACCTTCAGGGTCATACGTCACATGAAAACCAAAATAATTCCAAACGCCAGATCTGAATGAGGTTCAATTTGCCTGTTGCAAGGAGAGCTTAACTTCTGTCTCACTAGCTTGCCCTGCGCTCTTCCTTCTGACGATGCTGTCTGTGTTGAGCGCTCAGTGGATCTGCGCTCGACAGTGCAGCCTAGGCGGAGTAGTCGAACGCAGATTCACTGAGCGCTCAACACAGACAGCATCGTCAGAAGGAAAATTGATAAAATAAATTACAAATGTTGTATTGTTCGATACATATGCGTACCGAACCGAAAGCACTGTATCGAACGGTTCAATAGCGATACGAATATCGTTGCACCCCTAATATATATATATATATATATATACACACACACACATATATATATACACATATACACACACACACACACATATATATATATATATATATATATATATATATATATATATATATACATATACACATACATATACACACACACATATATATATATATATATATATATATATATATATATACACATATACATATATATATATATATACACATATATATGTGTGGATATATATATGTGTGGATATATACACACACACACACACACATACATACATACATATATATATATATATATATATATATATATATATATATATATATATATATATATATATATATTTTAGGGGTGCAATGATACACAAAATTCACGGTTCGGTTCGGTTCGATACTTTGGTGTCACGGTTCGATATTTTTTCGATACAAAAAAATGTTCATGCCTTTTTAATTTGTCATTTATTAAAATTATAAATATATATTTTAACTCAAAAGTACAGTTTTTAAATTTAACCCTAACCCTTGTGCGTGTTTTTTATTTTGACAGCGAATGCGCACCTGCGGACCACTTATGTGCAGCCCTGTTTATTTAGCTCGTCATATTGCAGCCACAGAAATTATTTTGTCCATGAAACCATAAAGCTGCACTTTCTTTTTGCCTTATAGTCTGATTTGTCATAACTTCTCCGTTTTGTGGTAAGCTTTTCTTTGGCTGTCACTTCACCCTGACCTGTCTTATTTGGCTCAGCAGAACTGAAATATAAATCCTGCTGCTTTTACACACGCACTCACATAACGGTCAGCGATTCTCTGCGCGATCAACCTCTCACATGTTTAAGCTTGCTGCGGGAGATTTCACTTGTCATGTTTGCATAGTAAGCTAACGATTAATAAGACGATGTCAGAGGAATTGGTGCACAAATTATGTGCTGTCACTCTCTATACACAGTTCGCACGATTGCAAAGTGAAAGCAAAAAAACAAGCGCAAATTCAAACGCGATTTCAATATGTCACATATTGACAGTGGCTCACCGATGCCAATGACATAATTACCCAGCTACATTTCTGAAAGAATGCAAAAGCATTGACATATATTTTTCCTTCCTACAATAGCCCGACGGGCAGGGAAGAGATAGATTTTGGTAGCCCGACTGAAAAAATCGCTAGCCCCAGGACGTCGGGCTAGCGATATTGCGAGCCCTGTATCTGATTGAGGAATCACTCATCTTTGGAAAAGAGAGTTTATTACAGAGAAATGTCTCTTTCCAAAATAAAAGCTATACTATCCGCTTCTTCTGGGCTATATTCTCAGCAGCATAAGGAGAATCATGTGCTAACAGCTGTCTAAATGACTCGGCTAAAGTTAGTAGCATGCTTGTTGTTTTTGTCTTTGCACTAGGATGATGTCGGCGTAAATGTGCAGTCATATTCGTTGTGTTCCCACTAGTGCTTTCAGGTTAATCTCATTGAAATGACCTTAACGCCACAACACGGCAAATCTCCGTTAACGAGCTACCGCCGATCGCCCCGTGCATGGGGCTAGATGGCCAACACGTTAACGAGCTAACTGCGCTAACACACTAGTTCCCACCCATGTAATTGAGCATTGCGTGGCACATCCAACATACTGTTTTACTTTAGTCCATGACTCGCTTACCTTCAGGGTCATACGTCACATGAAAACCAAAATAATTCCAAACGCCAGATCTGAATGAGGGTGGGGGAGGTCCATGTTGCAAGGAAAGGTTAACTTCTGTCTTGCTAGCTTGCCCTGCGCTCTTCCTTCTGACTATGCTGTCTGTGTTGAGCGCTCAGTGGATCTGCACTCGACAGTGCAGCCTAGGCGGAGTAGTCGAACGCAGATTCAGTGAGCGCAGGGCAAGCTAGCGAGACAGAAGTTAAGCTCTCCTTACAACATGGATAAAATAAATTACAAATGTTGTATTGTTCGATACATATGCGTACCGAACCGAAAGCACTGTATCGAACGGTTCAATATCGATACGAATATCGTTGCACCCGTAATATATATATATATATTAGAGATGGCACGATACCACTTTTTTATGTCCGATACCGATACCGATATCATACATTTGGATATCTGCCGATACCGATATGAATCCGATATAGTGTTTTTTAATCAACAAAACTGTTTTTTTAAATATCTTTCTGCATTTTGTATAAGTTCATACTCAAGTTTAAAACAACAACTACACTAAAGCTATTCTGTTATACCTGTATGCAAAAAAAAATATTTCATAGTTCAGCAATACTGATCAATCTAATAAACTTAAACCTACACCATCCTCCCTATTCTGGTATTTTAAAGAGTACTTAGCGTAAATATTAAGCAACCTAACTAATAGGGTTCCAACTCCCAGCAACAACAAAAATAAATAAATAAAAAATAGGGAACCACCCCTCACGCTTCACCTCATGATGCTTAATCGATGTAATCAACCTTAATTTGATGCAGTGTGAAAAAAAATGCACAGAAATCAATTATTTTTCATGGATGGATAGATGGATGGATGGATGGATCTTTCTTCAACAAAATTGCAGACTGCACAGATGGTACCTTCCCAAAGGAAAAAGTACTATAGCTTACTAGGGTATATATATTAGACTTAATAGTCACTTTATACAGTAATTAACTTCTATTCCTTTTACATCAAATTAAAACTTTGGGTGTCAGATAATTATTTATTAAAAGCTAGATATTTTAAATGAGAATAAGAAAGAAAAGTATGTCTTTGTGCCCCCTTTTCCCTGTTAATGCCCTATCGGCCCCCCTGGCTAAACTTTGCTAGATCCGCCCCTGCACAGTTACCAGCGTCAGCTACGTAGAAAAAGATCCTCGAGTAGAAAGTAATATTAAATAAATTCTAACAACAGCTTATCAAGCTTAAACGTGCTGCTGTTGTTCAGCCGCTGGTTTCCTCTTTCTGGTGCAAAGTGGGCCAAAAACAAACAAGAGAGACGGACTCGCGACAGAAAAGCCGATCAGCTGATCATTAAGCAGTTTCATGATTGAAGCAAGAGAGGGAGGGAGAGAGAAGAGGCAGTCGCTCCATATATCGCTTGTTAAGCTTAACGCAGGAATGCTTTACAAACATTCAGAGATGGACTTGCACACTTGCTTTACTTCTCTCGGGGATAACTTTGTTGGAGATGAAATGCCGGGTTGCTAGCGAAGCTCCAAATGCTATCCAGACCACCACAGCCGCTCTATCACGTGATGCATACTGCTCCGACGTGCTAACGTTCTGAGGTGAGTTACGGCATGTTGCAAGTTTTGTGAGGTGCTTTCGTGATATTTAATGGATCGGATTACATTTTTTATTTTTCTCCGATATCCGATCCAGTAATTTAGGTCAGTATCGGACCGATACCGATACGTAATATCGGATTGGTCCATCTCTAATATATATATATATATTGCAACGATACACAAAATTCACGGTTCGGTTCGATACTTTGGTGTCACGGTTCGATATTTTTTCGATACAAAAAAAATACCGGTACCCATCCCTATTCAGGCCTATGCAGTACAGCAGTGGGGACAGAGGATCTCCTTTGTAGATCCCGCACTTGTTTGCAACCTGTGCTATGGGCTTGAAGTTGGCCTCTAGTGTTGTATACCACATCCCCATAGAGTTGCTAACGTAGCCTCTTATGTTCCTGTTGATCTAGTACAATTCTAGGAATTCCAGGATCCAGGTGTGGGACATCGAGTCATAGGCCTAATCAATCCAGGCAGTGCAAGGTTGGTCAGCCTAGTCTTGCAGTCTCAGGCAACTGCTCTATCTACTAGTGGCTGGTGTTTTGCTCCTCTGGTATTCTTGCCAATCCCTTTCTGTGCCCCTCTCATGTATTGTGCCATGTGCCTATTCATCTTAGCTGCTATGATGCCTGAGAGGAGCATCCATGTGGTACTGAGGCCGGTTATTGGATGGTAGTTGGATGGGACCAGTCCCTTCTGGTGTCCTTGGGGATCAGGACTGTCCGCCCTACAGTTAGCCATTCTGGGTGTCTATCATCGACTAGCAGCTGGTTTATTTGTACTGCAGATGCTTATGGAGTGCAGTCAGCTTCTTCAGCCATTAGGCGTGGACCACGTCGGTGCCTGGTGCTGGAGACCCGTTCTTGGACACACACACACACACACACCCATTTGCACACTTTGGCTCTTGTGATTAGCAGAGATGGGCAGTAACGCGTTACAAGTAACGCGTTACTGCCCATTACTTGTAACGCGTTGCTGTAATCTGATTACTTTTTCGAGTAACGAGTAAAGTAAGGGATTACTATTGCAAAAACGGTAATTAGATTACTGTTACATTCCCGTAGGAACACTGCGTTACTGCGTTACTAAAACCGTGATTTTTTGCGAGAATGTCTCACGACAGTGACGTAAGCGAGTGCGCCGTTAGTGACAACAGCTGTGTGCAGATCAACAATGGATAATATATCGAGTGTGGGAGAGAGTATGAGCGTGCAGCGTTTAAAGCGTGGAAGTACTGACCTTACTTTGAGTTTGATTCCATAAAAAGTGACAAAAACATTAGCGTCCGTTGTGCGTGGGAAGAAAACTTCTTTTTACAGCAAAAAAAACCCCTAAACAAGCACTGACGTAATGGGAAACTCACAGAGAAACTCGTGGATTCTTCAACTGACCGCTGCAGCACACCTGCACCAGGGTAAACCTCCGCCTACCCCACTCTTGCTTTACAGGTGAAAATAGAGCAACAGGACCGCTAGTCTTTCATTTTATTTATTTTCTGCTGTGTTTTACTTGCATCTATTTGAAAGAGTGAGTGTAAACACAAAAGAATATTTTATGTTATGTGCTGGAATGTGTAGAAAATTGGTTTAAATGTTAAACTAATTTATTCAACTCAGAGAATGGTGCATATAATTAAATTTTTGCTTGATGCATAAAGTTAAAAGATTAAAACTAATAAAACAAGTTAAAAAAAGAGATTTTTCCATTTGATTACATTTTGTATGATGGATTATGTAGAAAAAGTAGAATTGGGCTGAAAGATCTATCACTTTATCACCTCTTCAGGTTGAAAATCGTGTTTTTAAAAAGTAACTAAGTAACTAAGTAATTAATTACTTTTGAAAATAAGTAATCAGTAAAGTAACGGGATTACTTTTTTGGGGAAGTAATCAGTAATTAGTTACTGATTACTTTTTTCAAGTAACTTGACCAACACTGGTGATTAGGCAGAGGATCAATAGGGGGTCCACAGCCCTCTTAGGGACACTCCCAATAGGGCTTGCTCTTAGATCTGAAGAAGCTTCTCGGATGAGAGCTGAAACGTCTTCAAGAAACTTAAAGAAGTCCAGACGCAGCTCCTTAGACTACAATGATCTGGATGACTGAGAACCTTCACAAACAAAAGCTAAACATGCATAAATGAGTTTTTTCTTCAAAATTTTGATTTTTTAAAATGTGTTATCCTACAGCAATACTTAATTTGTTAATATCAGAAAGGTAATAATATCTTTGAAAACATCTGTAACTCAATACATCTTCTGCTGCTCTCACAGTTTTATGTATGCAATAGTATTAACTGCAGAACTAGTAAAATGATTTCTGAGATCCTAATAAAATTAAGAATTGTTACTTTACTTTGTATCAAGACTTTGATGGTACCTGCAGTGGTGACACTGGCCATGTGTTTGTTGTCTTGCCTGGTGTAGCTCAGTTGACTGGAATGAATCAGTATCAAATTTGTTTCTTTCACACACTCAAACTGCACAGTGGACTGGCCTGAAACACATGAAAAAAAGAAAAATGCTAACTTATATTAATGCAACCTCCATTGCAGCGGTAGTTTAACACAGGCACCAATGAAATCTCTGCGGAAATAAAAGTATAGTAGAGAAACCTAAATGCAGATACAGAGAAAATAAATCACTAATAACAGTGAATAAAACATTTGAAGGTAACCCTTTATAATAATGACACACTATTAAGGCATTCCCTAAAAGTTTCTTCTGTTCATCTGGACGTCCAGAATCAATTTTTTGGGATTTCTTTACCTGGATGATTGATCATATATCAAGACTATTAAGCATTAGTAAGGTAGTGGGGCTGGGGTGCTTGTGGTGGCAGAGGTTGGCTCCTGGCTAGGGTGGCTGGCCTGATCTGGGCAGGGCCAGGTGATAGGTCTGAGGCCCCGGTGCCCGTGGTTGTCTAGTCTCTGGCTGGGTCTCTCCTTGTGATGAGTTGGTCTGGCCACCTCACCATGTGGTGTGGGTCAGCTCACGTTGAGATGTCTGATCTGTGCCTCCAGGACTCATGGGTGCCCGTAGGCCAATTGGGTGGGGTGGGGTGTCCAGAAAAGGGAGCACCTGTTGCCGGGTGCAGCTTGTCTTGGACCCAGACCAGTCCCTTTACTGTCTGTAACTGAAGAAATGTCTGGTGTTGTGACGCAGTGTACAGATGAGCCTTGGAACTCATCTGCACACTCCAGTCTACTCTTTGTGTTGAGGGTTCTGCCCCGGACTACTTGGTCTTCCAGGGCGATGACATTGTGGGCCCCAGGCCGACTTCTTCCTGCACCGTGGTGGGATGTGGGGAGTGGGGATGCCTACTGAGCCAATCGTTTGCTGCGCCTTCCATGACAACCCATCTGGGTGTCCTCCTTCTTCTGCTGGGATGGGTTCAGGGATGTTGCAAAGATGTGTTGCCTTACTTTTTGGTTTAAATTTTATGAATATTACTGCTACATTACTGTCTGCACATTACTGTTTTAGATTTGTATGAGCTTTATATATTTTAGGGTAAACTGATCTACAGCACTGAGTATTTTAAGGATGACATGTGTCTATATCATCTCTACCGTTAGACCCATTTACCCATTAAGCATCAGCCTTCAACACAGCTCTGAACTCTCTCAGTGCGCCCCAGGGCGGCTGTGGCTACAATGTAGCTTGCCATCACCAGTGTGTGAATGTGTGTATGAATGGGTAGATGACTGAATGTGTAAAGTGCTTTGGGGTCCTTTGGGACTAGTAAAGCGCTATAGAAATACAGGCTATTTTGATATATTTTCCCTCTTAAGAAAATGGCACAATTTTCTCATCCAATAAAAAAAAATATTATCTACAAATTTACCCTTTAATTTTATCTCAAACATCACATCTCAACCTATTATTACCATAGTATAACCTTGTGATGCTTACTGGAGATAACTGTAAAACACAATGTTACATGTGAGTGAAGATAACTACAAATCAGCATTTATAATTACACACATTAATGACTATATGCAAGAACAGATAAGCCTTGTTTTTCAAAATAAACATGCTAGTCATACACCACAACCATCTCTGCTGCTGCTGTTTTAACTATGTGACTTCTTGTATGAAAAGTGCTTGGTCATTCACTTTGAATACTTTCAGAGGGGTTCTAATTCAGCAAGTTTTTTTTTCTATGCTAATGTATTTCCCTTGTTAGCATTGTGTTAATGGTCTAGTTTGCTAGCTTGCTAAGCATACTACCATGTGCTCAGATGCTATACATATTTGTGTGAATAATGCACATAATCATTGTCACTTTATAACCACATACTGACATATCAACTTCATACAGTGCATAAGAAAAACATACTCAGACAGCTTATCTGATGTGGCTTGGTTCTTTTGGTGCTGATTACAACACACTCTAGGGTCCTCGTGCTAGACATGCATGATGGGAATGACATTCTGAACATCCAATGTGTGTCATAATTAAAATGTTTTTGCTGAAGTAGGATTTGAATTTCAATACAGATTGATATTCCCTATCCTACTTTTGCTGAAATAAAGGACCTAAACACCATTTCAACCACTATGAAGAACAGATAATTAATACAAAATGATAGTCAATGCACTGTCAGTCTTCATATTATACACCTTACTTTAGGCCACAGGGAACTATTTGTACAGTAAGGTTTTACTCACCCGTGAAAATGTAGAGACCATTGTTTGGGTCAGGACTGAGACGAGGCCATATGGTGATGTTGTAGTACTCAGGAATCACATCCATGGAGAGACGGTAGCTTAGGAGAATAAGCACAAAAATAATAGGACTTATTTCAGACATTGCTATCCAGCTTGTTTTATTTATATTTGATCATTTACAAATGTTTGTTCTTGAAGTTGATGTGTTACAAGCAGAAAAAAGGATTGTGCATCAATATTTGAGCAAGTTTAAAAATGCCAAATTATGATAGGGAGACGACTGGGTCAGAGTATCTCCAAAACTGCAGCTCTTGTGATGTTCCCAGTCTGCAGTGGTATTTATCAAAAGTGGTCCAAGGAAGGAACAGTGGTGAACTAGTGACAGGGTCATGGTTGGTCAAGGCTATTTAATCCATGCTGTGAAGGCTGGCCCGTGTTGTCTGATCCAGTAGGCTCAAATTACCAAAAGGTTAATGCTGGTTCTGATAGAAAGGTGTTAGAATACATGGTGCATCACAGTTGTGTTCCTATTTTTGTAGCAAAAAGGGAACCAATGCAATATTAGGGAAGTGACCATGATATTATGCCTGTTCAGTATGTCTAAATAACAGAAATATTAAAAATATATATAAACACCTCAAACAGTACATGACCGTAAACAAACATTTAAATTTCATTTATTCCATTTCATTTATTTATTTATTTCACACATGGTTCAACAGTGTTTCATTTCTGATAGGTTTGTAGCTTGAACCCATCCGCTGGAACGTTAAAGGCAATATAATTACACTGCAAAGCAAGACACAAGTAGGCAAACTTCTTCATGTTTCTCGTGCACGGGAGAGAACCGGACAGGCACCGTTCCTTCCCTTGACCCCAGTTGCTCTCGTCCGTTCTCCCGTACCACTGTTCTTTTATTGAGGTTACATGAATATGCATAAGTTCATTAACATATGACGTCTACATACACACAAAGAGTACCGTGTGTGTGTGTGTGTGTGTGTGTGTGTGTGTGTGTGTGTGTGTGTGTGTGTGTGTGTGTGTGTGTGTGGACTGCTGATCAAAGGGTCAAACATCCTTGGTCAGGAAGAGGGTAGCCTCCCCCTCACCCTAGATGGTTCATCCTAGATAACACGGTGAGGAAGTCCAGCAGTTCATCTAAACAAAGAGCACTTAGACTAGAACAGACGCAACTACGTTAATCCTACCATAAAACAATAAGACACGGTATGACCTCTCATGCTCCCAAAGTGCTGTCTAATACACACAAAGTTTGCAGACTATCAAGGATCAAAACCTCTACCAATCTACAACTAATTACAAAACTCTAAGCATATATAAGTAAATATTTCTAAGCATAAATGACAATCAACAATACAAATCTAACAATTTCCTTCATACAAATCCTCCTTCCCATTAATATAACACTGCACCCATGGGTAAAAAGGAGCAGAAGAATAAATTCTTATTAGCACCTGCCCCCTATCTGCAATCTAATTATTCTTACAAGAGGGCGCCAACAACCCAAAAAACCCTCTAATATGTATCTTTATTTAACAATGCAAAACTAACAACAAATCAGTATAATCACAATATACAGCACTAAATGGCAATGAAAAATTTTCCTTCCACATTTAGCCCAAATTACTTTCATGTTCTTCATATTGATTTACCCTTTTAAGTATGTAACACATTTTAAAACGGTGCATATTTGTACAACTCCTAAGATTATCTTGAAGAGAATTCCATATTCTTATACCCTTAACTGTCGGACACAATTGCCTTTGTGTGGTCCTAGCAAACTGATGCTTCAAGTCAAACGTCCTTCTGTTATCCCCACTTCCTGAACACAATACAGACAAACTTTGTAACTTAAGAGGTAATGTATTATTTCTTGCCTTGAACATAAATAATAATGTCTGTAATTTCACTAAGTCTTCAAATTTCAACAAATTCGATTTTATAAACAGATTATTTGTATGTTCTCTATATTTAACATTATGAACCATTCGTACCACTTTTCTTCTGTAACAAGTATAGAGGATTTATATTAGTTGCATATGTATTCCCCCACTCTTCAGCACAATAACTGAGATAGGAGAAAAATAGTGAGAAATATAAAATACGCATTGCCTTATAATCTAGTATATATCTGACATTATCCAAAATAGAAATATTTTTAAACATCTTTTTTCTAACATGTTCAATATGAGATTTCCATGTTAATTTATCATTCAATACTACCCCCAAAAAACGGTAACTCTCTCAATCGGAACTCCATCAATGGACAGAGTTACTTCCTCGTCTTTTACCCAATTTCCAAAAATCATAAATTTCGTTTCTGTCAAGTTCAAAGATAATTTGTTTACATCAAACCATTTTTTTTTTAGTTCTTCCATTTCAGAAATCATTAATTCAGCTAGACTAGGTTGCAGTAATTATAAGGTCCCTGGTTATAAAATGGTAATAAAAACAATAAAAGGTATGTTTTTGCCAATTAATATCCTACCTGTCCCAAGGAGCTGTAACATCACCATGATCTGTCAGGGCAAGAGTCCACAATGTGACAATGGTTGCTATGGAGACCAAGGCTAAGCTTACACACAAAACACACAGAGTACTGACTCTGCAGGTTTTTCCCATTGCAAAGACGTCCTACAGATAGATGTGAACAAAATGGCAGAGTGGAACAAGTCCAGTTGTTGAATAAACCCTGATCTCAGTCTTCAGTGGCAGTTCAGTTGTGAATTAGCAAAGCCCTGTTTAAACTGAGCTTGTCTGGTTTGCTGAATCTCCTGTGAATGACAAAGAGAGGTGACTATCAGCATTTAACTACGACCTCCCCTTCTGCCACAATCAAGTCCTCTCAATGTGTGAAATAAATGGATTATAAATTAGGTTGGCACTTGTGGGAATTGTGCTGCTGTTGACGATGACTTTCCATTTTGTAGTAGTAAACTGCACAATAATGTTTTACTGCCTGTTTACATATCAGTCATAAAACACTGCATGTCCAATGAGAATTCACTCATTGGATAACATAAAGATTCTTATCATCTTTGACTCAGTGTTCAGAGGTCAAACCTTGTAAGATACTGACAACACAAAGGCCCATTACCAGTCATCACTTTTAGCCCTATCTCTTGGTTGTCAAGGCTGACATTTAGAGTTGGGAAATTTGAACGGCGAGATGGTGCAGTATACTGCCTCACAGCTGGTAGCCACCCCAGCTTCCTCCCAAAGACATACATGTTAGCTTAACTATTAATTCTTAACTCACCATAAATGTGAGGTAGATAATGTGCTTAAGCTGTATAAAATGTATGGTCAAAGAAGCTGTTTGTGAGTCTGGAGGTGCAGGACCTGAGTGACCTGAGGTGCTGACACGAGGTAGCAGGTCAAACATAAAACAGGTGTTTGGCAGGGTGCAAGGTGTCACCCGTGATGGCCCTGGTTTTCCTGAGACTGGAGGAGCTTGTGATCATGGGCTGCCTCCAGGGGTAGTAGCCACTCGTTTTTTGGCAGTAAATTACCCTCTGCACAGCCTTCCTGTTCTCAGTAGTGACACTGATTTAGACACCTGTCTACATAGAACAAGTAATGCTGGCTTAAAAAGCATGTTTTCTTTTTGTTGTTATTGTTATTAATTTTGGTCACTTAGGAATGGCTCTCAGGTGGCATCATTTGTCACTTTTCATGTCTTTTCTCTTGTCCTTGCGCACCCTGTAAAATGTTGGATCCAGGGAAGTGGATTGTGCAGTATCACATAGCTTCTATGATTTAAAAAAAATCATCATAATGAGAAGCACACATCATTCCTAAGAAAAAAATAAATTGTTTCTTATTCAATTGAGTAAACGTAATTTTACAAAATGTGCACCAATATAAAATGCCTTTATGTTGTTGGCAGTGAGTGCGCATCACTCACTGGTGTACAGCTGTACACAGCTGCAGAGCTCCACTCACTGTGGGTTCAGGCTAGACTGTAATATTTCATCCAGATAATGTGTCAGGTTCTCTGAACAGACAGTCTGTGAGGTGCACAGGAGAAGATTATATGACAGGCTGTCTTTGGTAAGTAGCTGATTTGTCTGAACTAGTGTCTAATAAATAGTTCAGATTGTTGCTATAATGTGTGTAAATCTAAAGGCTCATTTTGATTATATTACGCACCATACTTTTAGCCCCTCCTTGAATCGCTACCTTATCGTGGTGGAGGGGTTTGTGTGTCCCAGGGATCCCAGGGGCTATGTTGTCTGGGGGCTTTTGCCCCCTGGTAGGGTCTCCCATGGCAAACTGGCCCTGGGTGAGGGACCAGAGAAAGAGCGATTCATAAGACCCTTATGAAAAGGACACCGAGGGAACAGTTTACCCTGCCCGGGATAGGGTTACCGGGGCCCCACCCTGGAGCCAGGCCCGGGGAGGGTGCCCGAGGGCGAGCGTCTGGTGGCCGGGCCTTAGTCCATGGGGCCCGGCCGGGCACAGCCCGAAGAGGAGACATGGGCCCATCCTCCCGCAGGCCCACCACCCGCAGGAGGCGCCATAGGGGTCGGGTGCATTGTGTGCCGGGTGGCGGCCAGGAGCGGAGGCCCTGGCGGACTGACCCCCGGCTGCCAAGACTGGCAATAGGGACATGGAATGTCACCTCTCTGGTGGGGAAGGAGCCTGAGTTAGTGCGTGAGGTTGAGAGGTACCGGCTAGATATAGTCGGGCTCACCTCTACGCATGGCTTGGGCTCTGGAACCAGTCTCCTGGAGAGGGGCTGGACTCTGTCTCAGTCTGGAGTTGCCCCTGGTGAGAGGCGGCGGGCTGGGGTGGGTATTCTAATATCCCCTCGGCTTGCTGCCGGTACGTTGGGGTTTTTCCCGGTGGACGAGAGGGTTTGTTCCCTGCGCCTTAGGGTCGGGGAACGGGTCCTGACTGTCATCTGCGCTTATGCGCCGAGTGGCAGTTCAGAGTACCCAGCCTTCTTAGAGTCCCGGGGGGGGGGGGGGGGGGGGGGGTGCTGGAGGGTCCTGCTGGGAGACTTCAATGCTCACGTGGGTAACGACAGCGAGACCTGGAGGGGCGTGATTGGGAGGAACGGCCTCCCTGATCTGAACCCGAGCGGTGCTTTGTTATTGGACTTCTGTGCTAATCACAGTTTGGCCATAACGAACACCTTGTTCGAACATAGGAGTGTCCATAAGTGCACGTGGCACCAGGACGCTCTAGGCCGTAGGGCGATGATCGATTTTGTAATCGTATCAGCAGACCTGCAACCATATGTTCTGGACACTCGGGTAAAGAGAGGGGCTGAGCTGTCAACTGATCACCACCTGGTGGTGAGTTGGATCAGGTGGCGGGGGAGGACGCTGAACAGACCTGGTGCACCTAAACGCGTACTGAGGGTGTGCTGGGAACGTCTAGCAGAGGCCCCAGTCCGCGAGATCTTCAACGCACACCTCCAGCAGAGCTTCAACAGCATTCCGAGGGAGACTGGGGACATTGAGTCCGAATGGACCATGTTCAGCGTCTCCATTGCCGAAGCTGCTGCATTGAGCTGCGGCCGCAAGGTGGTTGGTGCCTGCCGTGGTGGTAATCCCCGAACCAAATGGTGGACACCAGAGGTGAAGGGAGCCACCAGGCTGAAGAAGGAGTCCTATCGGGCTTGGTTAGCCTGTGGGACTCCGGAGGCAGCCGACAGGTATCGACAGGCCAAGCGGAATGCGGCTCGGGCAGTGGCTGAAGCAAAAACTCGGGTGTGGGAGGAGTTCGGAGAGGCCATGGAAAAAGACTTTCGGACTGCCTCGAAGAGATTCTGGCAAACCGTCAGACGTCTCAGGAGGGGAAAGCGGTGCTCTACCTGCACTGTGTATAGTGCTGGCGGAGTGCTGCTGACGTCGACTGAGAAAATTGTCAGGCGGTGGAAGGAATACTTCGAGGACCTCCTTAATCCCACTGACACGTCTTCCGAGGAGGAAGCAGAGTCTGGGGATGAGGGGAATGACCTGCCAATTTCCGGGGGCGAGGTCACTGAGGCAGTTAAACAACTCCTTGGTGGCAGAGCCCCTGGTGTTGATGAGGTCCGCCCCGAGTTCCTGAAGGCTCTGGACGTTGTAGGGCTGTCCTGGTTGACACGCCTCTGCAATGTTGCGTGGAGATCAGGGGCAGTACCTGTGGACTGGCAGACCGGGGTGGTGGTCCCCATCTTTAAGAAGGGTGACCGGAGGGTGTGTTCCAACTACAGGGGGATCACACTCCTCAGCCTCCCTGGGAAAGTCTATGCCAGGGTGCTGGAAAGGAGAGTTCGTCCGTTAGTCGAACCTCGGATACAGGAGGAACAATGCGGTTTTCGTCCTGGTCGCGGAACACTGGACCAGCTCTTTATCCTCTCCAGGATACTTGAGGGTGCATGGGAGTTTGCCCAACCAGTCTACATGTGTTTTGTGGACTTGGAGAAGGCATTCGACCGTGTCCCTCGGGGTGTCCTGTGGGAGGTGTTGCGGGAATATGGGGTGTCTGGCCCATTGCTACGGGCCATTCGATCCCTATACAACCGTTGCAAGAGCTTGGTTCGCATTGCCGGCAATAAGTCGGACTCGTTCCCGGTGGGTGATGGGCTCTGCCAGGGCTGCCCTTTGTCTCCGGTTCTGTTCATAATTTTTATGGACAGGATTTCTAGGCGCAGCCAAGTGGCGGAGGGCTTTCGCTTTCTGCCTGGTTTTCAGATTTGTCAGGGTTGAATCACATTCCTCAACTGCAAATAGTAGAGGATGATCTCACACGTTGGAATACTTGTATGAATCACAGAGAGGGTAGCCAAAATTAAAATGATGGTTATGACTATAATCAACTACTTGTTTTTACTGATCCCAAATAAACCCTCTGTTGATTGGTGTAGGTCACTAGATCTTAAATAATTTAAAATTTAAAATCAAAACACAATTTGTATATTACTAATTTTTAGACTAGATTTTTAGACTTGGTCCCCACTGAACAGTTCCATTGCTTAATGGGGGTGGTCAGCTGTAGTCTTGTCTCTCCACATACTTAGCAGGGGTATAGTGGATATATTGGACAAAGGAGGCTGTATACAGAAATGTAAGACCGGAGGAAAGGAGGAAGACCACTGAGAAGATTTATAGATTTATTGAAGAAGGGCTAGGATAACAGAGGAGGATATTGGGGATAGGGAACAGCTACTTCTTTTGGTCACTGTCTGTAGGGGACACCACAGCAGACCAACTGCCTCCATATCATCGTAAGTGCCAAGTTTTGGTAAAATAATTTAGTAAAGACAAAATTATATTGCATAGACTATGTTAGTGTAGTCATCAAGTCATTACTGAGGCTGACTTTGACCTTAGAGGTTTAAAGTATTCAAGCAAGCTAAGATTAGCCATTTATTTGTAACTTAGCTAAACTGCATCAGCTATCTCTTTTTATAGGATATCCAGGCCTCTTATATCTTTAGCATATGCCTGTTGGAGTACATCTAAGATATATTTTATTTGGGTTGAAACTAATTGATTTCTGTCATCTACAGTAGTTTCATAGAGAAACATCCCGTGCCCTTTCCATAACAATGGAAATGCCTAAGTGAGGCGTGTAAAATGTAGAAATAACTAAACTGTATCTAATTTTTTACTGTACAGCAGGTAGTGTCATGTTTGCTGTGTGGCAGGATGCAGGACCCTAATGCAGGACTCACAGAAAATGAAAGAGTGAACTAAAGGAGGCAGCTTTATTTAGGCTGTTAAAAACTCTTCAAACATACAGAAAACCAAACCAAAAGTGAGGAACTAGAAATACGGACAAAAATCAATACACTATGACACTGGGAAGCTAAGGAACTAAACTGGGAAACACCTAGGAAACTATGAGGAGCACTGAGGGAAAAAAACATAGAGGGTGGTGCAATGTGACAACAAGCAGGGGAACACCGAGAACTAAAATACACAGGTAGGATCACGAGAGGTTGTAAATTATTAAATTATTCAAACTAAGAAGAAGAACAGAAGGTTGATTTAGAGATAGTACTTTCCAGTTTTCCAAGCACTGTCACGGCTGGGGCGGCAGTCGTGTGGAGGGTGAGAAAGGAGGATCCAATAGCAGACAATGGCGGAGGTGCAAGTGGGTTTTATTTACAGTGCAGAAAACCAAGGTGTGGACAGAACCGAACATAAACCTAAACTGGGAAAACTAATGCAAAATGGAGGACACGAGGCGAGGGGCAGAGAGACACGAAGAAACATGGAACAGAGCAGACTACACGAGAGGTTCACAGAGAAACGCAGACGACGCCACGAGGAGCACAGGCAGACACCAACTATAAATACACACACCAGGTAATCAGGAAATGGCACACAGGAGGGGACACAGCTGGAACTAATGGGCATAACGAGGCAGACCTACAAAGTAAAACAGGAAACCCTAGACACATGGAACCAGACAAGACATTGAACTAAACAGACAGATTCACAAACAGATGGGGTGACATCATAGACAGAGGCACAGACGCAGACTCAAAGGCAGACTGAATATAACACATAGAACTCAAACCATCATCATCATCATCATCATCATCATCATCATCATCAACTAGAAAGTGAATACAAACTAAAAGCGCTGGGTCACTGACCCAGGACCATGACAGTACCCCCCCCCTCAAGGGCTGGCACCAGACAGCCCAGCAGAAACGAAAAAATGGACCAAAACAAAACAGAAAACAACCCGACCAGGGCGGGCGGAGGGGGCCCAGGACGGAGGGACAGAGTCCAAAAAGGCCCAGATGGTCAAGTTCAGGAAGCCGACCATGCGAATGGCAACGGGGCAGGTCCGGATGCCGGCCACGCAGTAGGCAGTGGCGTGGAAACAGTTCTGGGGGCCGACCGTGCGGACGGCAACAGCGGCGTGGAAACAGTTCTGGGGGCCGACCGTGCGGACGGCAACAGCGGCGTGGAAACAAGTCCGGAGGCCGGCCACGTGGAAGGCAGTAGCGGCGTTCAGGAGGGCGTCCACGGTGGCGGAGATGCCCAACAGGCGGCCAGGCAGATGACCGACGATGTGGAGGTGGTAGTAGGGGACCTGAAGGCTGCGTGACCCCTGCAGCCCCAGACGAAGCGGAGGCTGGACCAGACGAAGACGCAGAGGCTGGACCAGACGAAGACGCAGAGGCTGGACCAGACGAAGACGCAGAGGCTGGACCAGACGAAGACGCAGAGGATGGACCAGACGATGACGCAGAGGCTGGACCAGACGATGACGCAGAGGCTGGACCAGACGAGGCTGAAGCAGACGCAGAGGCTGGACCAGACGAGGCTGAAGCAGACGCAGAGGCTGGACCAGACGAGGCTGAAGCAGACGCAGAGGCTGGACCAGACGAGGCTGAAGCAGAAGCAGAGGCTGGAGCAGACGAGGCTGAAGCAGAAGCGGAGGCCGGACCAGGCAAAGCAGCTGATGAGGATGCTGAAGAGGAGGCCACTGCAGGTGATGCGGAGGCTGGACCAGGCGAGGATGAAGCAGTGGCTGGACCAGGCGAGGATGAAGCAGTGGCTGGACCAGGCGAGGATGAAGCAGTGGCTGGACCAGGCGAGGATGAAGCAGTGGCTGGACCAGGCGAGGATGAAGCAGTGGCTGGACCAGGTGAAGCGGATGAAGCCGAAGCATGCGCTGGACCAGGCGACGCTGAGGATGCTGAATCCGGACCAGGCGACGGCGTGGAGGATGCAGCAGAGGCCGGGCCAGGCAACGGCGTGGAGGATGCAGACGGAGGCGCTGCAGCAGGTGGCGGCATGGATGAAACTGCTGCTGCAAGCGTGGATGAGGCTGCTGGTGGAGATGCTGGACCAGACGAAGCAGCTGATGAGGATGAAGCGGTGGCTGGACCAGGCGATGCTGAAGCGGTGGCTGGACCAGGCGATGCTGAAGCGGTGGCTGGACCAGGCGAGAGTAATGAGACTGCAGCTGGTGATGAGACTGCAGCTGGTGATGAGACTGCAGCTGAGGGCTGGACGGGCTCCTCGGGCCCCCCAGCTGACCAGGCAGAAGGCTGGACGGGCTCCTCGGGCCCCCCAGCTGACCAGGCAGAAGGCTGGACGGGCTCCTCGGGCCCCCCAGCAAAAACAGTCTCAGAACCAGCAGGCACACGGGCCACTGGCAGGGACAGATCAGAACCAGCAGGCGCGGGGACCTCTGGCAGGGACAGAACAGAACCAGCAGGCACACGGGCCTCTGGCAGGAACGCAACAGAACCAGCAGGCGCGGGGACCTCTGGCAGAGACAGATCAGAACCAGCAGGCACACGGGCCTCTGGCAGGAACGCAACAGAACCAGCAGGCACACGGGCCACTGGCAGGGACAGATCAGAACCAGCAGGCACACGGGCCTCTGGCAGGGACAGAACAGAACCAGTAGGCACACGGGCCTCTGGCAGGAACAGATCAGAACCAGTAGGCACACGGGCCTCTGGCAGGAACAGATCGGATTGCGGCTGCGCGGAGCACCGACCCTGCTCAGGCAGTGACAGCCGGGTGCAGTCCTGAGCTGGGTTCTTAGCCTCCAGGGGTCCAGAGTCAGCTGAGGGCTGTAACTTAGCTTCTGGTGAGGCCCTGGAGCAAGTAACAGTCTCTAAACTAGCCAGCTGTTGAGGGACGATTGCATTTTTAACGTGCTTGACTCTCTGCGAATAATGCGTACTAGAAAAAGAGTCCAAAATGGGAGGCACAGGCACAGCCTCCCGTACAGAGGGAGTCGGTGAAGACGGAGACGGCATAGATGACCGGGCTAGCGGGGATGCCGGGGGCCGAGTTGAATGCTGTAGTGCATCTACACGAGCTTGCGGCAGTGCATCTACACGAGCTTGCGGCAGTGCATCTACACGAGCTTGCGGCTGTGCATCTACACGAGCTTGCGGCTGTGCAGCTAAACAAGGCAAAGACAGCCGAGCAGGAGAATGAACAGGCAACAAACAGTTCTCATTGTCATCTGCCGCACCAAACAAAGCCCCTGAATAAACTGTCCCACAGTCCAAAACAGACAAGGGGTCCTTCCCACTAACCACAGCCGGTGGCTCTGAAGTCCTGATATCCGGCTGCGGGGTGACGCGCTGACGCCGCGATCGTCGCCTCCTCCCTGCCGACGGCTCCGACGGGCTGGGCAAAGTCTCCTCCAGCGGGCCGGGTAACTCCTCCGGCGGGCGAAGCTGACGTGGCCGTTCCGGGGCGGCTGTAGCCCGCTGCTGCTGGACAAAGCCTGTGGATCCCCGAGCTTGCACCACCCCCCGGGCTTTATGCAGGTCGCAAACGAAGGCTGAAACTCCCTTAAGCTGGCAGAGGTAGGGATTTCCCTCCAGGATTGCCTCGATGGCGTTTAACCCCACCACTTTTGCCCGTGCGTTGGTGGTGTGGGTTACCCAGTCCATCAGGCGTTGGATGCGTGCGAGGTCACTCTCTCCGGACAAAGCTGCTGGATCCATCTTGTGGTGGCGTCGTACTGTCACGGCTGGGGCGGCAGTCGTGTGGAGGGTGAGAAAGGAGGATCCAATAGCAGACAATGGCGGAGGTGCAAGTGGGTTTTATTTACAGTGCAGAAAACCAAGGTGTGGACAGAACCGAACATAAACCTAAACTGGGAAAACTAATGCAAAATGGAGGACACGAGGCGAGGGGCAGAGAGACACGAAGAAACATGGAACAGAGCAGACTACACGAGAGGTTCACAGAGAAACGCAGACGACGCCACGAGGAGCACAGGCAGACACCAACTATAAATACACACACCAGGTAATCAGGAAATGGCACACAGGAGGGGACACAGCTGGAACTAATGGGCATAACGAGGCAGACCTACAAAGTAAAACAGGAAACCCTAGACACATGGAACCAGACAAGACATTGAACTAAACAGACAGATTCACAAACAGATGGGGTGACATCATAGACAGAGGCACAGACGCAGACTCAAAGGCAGACTGAATATAACACATAGAACTCAAACCATCATCATCATCATCATCATCATCATCATCATCATCATCAACTAGAAAGTGAATACAAACTAAAAGCGCTGGGTCACTGACCCAGGACCATGACAAGTACAAAGGTTACAAATGGATGTCATGGATGTGATAAGTGTTTAACTCTCCTGTTCATAATCACTGTGCTTTATAGCTGTGTGACAATAAAATGACACTCATAAAGTAAAAGTGTTATGAAAAATTGTTTCTGTTAAACTATAACTAAAGGTTCAAATATAAGACAAATCACTTGGAGACCACACATGATGAAATAAAAATTTTATAATTTACTTATTAAGAAATGTATTGAAACAAAACTTGCATAGATTTCTTCTGAATAGTTTTTCTTCCATAAGACTGTAGTGAAAAGAAAATTTGGTTTGCTACCAAATACAAATTACATAGCATTTTGTTTTATCTTATTCTCAGTAAAACTTAATTTCCTATAGGAACCTATTCAAGGGATTAATAAAGTTCTATCTATCTATCTGTCTGTCTGACTGTCTGTCTGTGCAGGCCCAGACCAATCTTGAACCAATTTAAACACTTAAAAAACATCTGGTGAAGAGCTGAAGCCAGACGTTCAGAGGAACGGACGTCAGTGTAAACAATCAGTTTCCCAAGGAGATCCTGGAGAGACACAAGGTCCTTCCCAATCTGAAAAAAACTTTATCCAAGAAGGGTCTTGAGCTTTTGTCACAGTCAATAATCTGTATGTCAACAGGCAGCTTTATCAGGACCAAAACAACACCCTATGGCTATGACTCAGGTGACGTGTATTTACACGATTGTCTTTTGCTTTTCTCTTTTCACTTTTTGTTTTCACTCTCCTTTTCCACTAATCTAATGGAATTGACTACATAAAACAATTAGCAATAGCCAGCAAAGCCTGTGTACCTGTTTTTGTTTTTGTAACAGAGGTGCGGTCTGCTGCTCCACTGCAGAGGCGGGATGGTGCAGTGGGCTCATGGATCAATGCCAGGGTGGCTGGCAGGGCAGCTGCCCCCATTTGGCTAAGTGGGCTGACAGGAAAGCTGCTGGGAAAATCAACAATAACACTCGTCAAAGACACATTCCTTCAACTGTCAGCGATCATGCACTGCTATCTTTCCACTGACATAGCAAAGAGTCACATCACCAAGCTAGAGATTTAATACATCATTGCTAAAAGAACAAGATTTCATTAATTATTTCAAAAAGAAGCAGATAATGTAGTTAGATAATAATGAACTCAGTGAATATCCCCATGTATTCTATGGGAAACGGGAAAGGTAGGAATGTAGAGCAAAATTTAATGTTCATATAAGAAAAAGAAGGAAAAAATGCTTGTGTCAGAACTAGGACAAAAAATAAATAATTGGAATCAGCCTATGTTGCCTCACCACAAGAACATATAATTAACAACCTGAGAAAACTAAAACTAGAATAAAATGACATCATTAATGAGAGAACAAAATGTCTGATGCAAAGGCTGCATTTGGAGAACGTTGAACATGGTAATAAATCTGGAAATTCTTTGCTAACAGGTTAAAGTTAAAGTTAGTAAAGAAATGGAGGAACGCACGGATGTTGCTGAGACATGTGCCCCCAGGTCTTCAGTACTCTTGGGAGCTGCGGATGGTTGTCCTGGTTCCATCTACGTCTGCCTCATTATCAAGTACATTTGTGTCAAAGACACTCTCTCTATCTCTTTCTTTGTCACTGATTCACACTACGACAAAAGTTTGGATTTATGTATCTGTGTATTGTGTATTTTCTATTTTTTGTATTCCGGATGCTGTATGTTTGTTTTTTCTTACAGGTGTAGCAGATTTCTCTATAATTGTGGGGACTTTATCTTACAATATAAAGCACCTTGAGGACGCTATGAATAAAAACTGAACTGAATTGAATTAAAAAATAATTTGAATCAAGAAGAAAGAGAGTTATGGATGTGTTGAAGAATAACAAATTGTGACTTTAAAGGTTGTTAGAATACAGACACTGTCCATTTATGTTTAGAGACACCAAAACATGGTAGTGAAGTGCCCAGGGCCACCCAAAATATAGCCACTTGTCAATGACAAGGCACCCAGGCCCTAAATTATATTTTGTTTTGTTTTCTGTTTTCTCTAAATGGGACCATAAATAACAAAAATCATGCTGCACTTTAGGTATGAAACTATAAATGCAGTAGTTTATGAGATTCTTAGTCAAGTGAGAAGTTAGCAAACTTTCTTGTAGTATGTAGTATGGCTTAGTGTACTATGTCTGTCTTTTATTTGTAAGTAATGCAAATGTAGTTCCAAAACTTTTTTCACTGTGACTGGATGGCAGCTTTAAACATCTAACCTTATTTTGCATGCCTCAGTAATATGTTCTGGGCTTTAAGTTAGAAGTGTCACGGTCTGCAGAGACAGGCCGTGCGGTGGTGTGTGTGATGGACCCAGGTGCATACACAAGTTAGTAGACGGGAGTGGACTTAACAGAAAGCGAGCCTTTATTATGGCTGAAGACAAAGTGCACAAACAAAGCAGGGATGGCGTGACTAGACTATAACTAAACTGGGAAAACTAATACTGCGACAAACTAAGAAAACTCAGACTATGATGATCACTGCAAGGACTGACCGTGAAAACATGGAGGTGAGAACACAGACGACGCGACACAGACTGTACGAAACACAGAGACTAAATACACATGAGGGATGATCAGGGGAAGTGGATGCACACGGGGAACACAGGTGACACTGATAATCATAACAAGACACGGCAGGAGTGAACGTAACACTGATGGGAGATGGGCAAAGTAAAGCAGGAAGTACACAGAGGTTCAAACAGGAGGAGAGAGAGCACGGGGAGAACGCAGACATATCGGGCTGGGGAAAACATAGAATAAAGCACAAAGAGAGACGAGGGCTCATAAATACACAGAGGGGCACACAGGGGGTAAGAGTCACGAAGGGAAAACACATAAGGAACAACGTAACAGATCAACCCAGGAAGCATGGCCTAAATAAAGAACAAAATACAAAAATACACGAAAACTAAGAATACTGGGCCCACATGGCCCAGGACCATGACAAGAAGTGCGGTAAAGTTATGTTGAAACATGGTAAAATATCAATACCAACAAATAGTGCGTTTCAGTGATCTTTATGAACTTTATGTTCTAACATGGATTTGACATACTCAGAATAAAAACTTAAAAATTTCAATATGTTCTTTCTTTTCATTAAATGCAAGAGCAAATATCAAAATCAATTCTCATCAGAAAACATCAGAAACAGTAATATTTTAAATATGACTGAGTGAGCAACAATCAAATGTAATCATCCTGAGGTAACTGAGAGGCTTTCTTGAGTTTTGTTTCTTCCAAGAAAAGTCTGCTCTATCCTCAGCAGATGACATTCACAGCAAAATCTCCAGTGTTAAATTAACACTAGAGAGTGTCTATATGGGTGCACACCTCTGAGTGTTAAATACAACACTGTTGAGTGTTAAATTAACACTTTTGACAGTGTTATATGTTTAAAAGTAACCTAGTCAGTTTTGAAGATTAACAATGGCTAACACTGAGCAGTGCTGATTTTCTAACACTGGAATATTTCTAACATTTTGAGTTATTTTCCAGTGTTAGAAAATCAGCACTGCTCAGTGTTAGCCATTGTTAATCTTCAAAACTGACTAGGTTACTTTTAAACATATAACACTGTCAAAAGTGTTAATTTAACACTCAACAGTGTTGTATTTAACACTCAGAGGTGTGCACCCATATAGACACTCTCTAGTGTTAATTTAACACTGGAGATTTTGCTGTGTTGGTATTTACAATGCTATTGTTAATGTATCACCTGTTATTGAAAATGGGAGGAGAAATGCTACCCACAGCTACATATCCAAGTTCACCTTCCACCTCTGAATTCAGTGTCTGAGTGTGGGGCTCCTGGGTAGGCAGGCAACATGGGGAAAGGTTTCTTTATTAGTAAAACTGTTGGGATTTTGGGGATCATCGCAGGTGTGGGAGCCTTAGCCACTATCATAGCTTTGTCAGTTGTTTACTCACAGGAAAAGGGGAAAAACAATAATCAAAATGAAGAACAAACAACCTCCAAACCCCCTACCACAACACCCATTCCATCCAATAAACCTTGGGACAAGTATCGGCTGCCCAAGAACCTGGTGCCAGAGACATATAATGTCACCTTATGGCCAAGACTGACTCCAGACCCAACAACTGGTCTTTACACCTTCTTAGGTAAGGCTTTATGAGTACTTTTCTCTCTTTCTCTGTAATGTTCATATAATAGACCCTCCCGGTATCAGCAAGAACTAAAGCCAGAGGGTGTTTACCAGCATTGTTCTCAGAGGTAGAAGTATGATTGTAATGCTTTTTATTAGTTTTCCAAGGGATGACTGAAAATGTATAATGTAGAACAGACAATAGAATGAATAACACTGATCACACTTGAAATGTCTTTGAAGAGTTGATGAGAGTTGTTGAATCCATTCTAAGCCCAACTAACAGTTGCGCACTGTATGGAACAGAAATTAAGCAAAATATTGTTAAGCACAAATGAAGCACATTTTAATGGTAAACTGTGTTGGAAAAACAGGTTGCAGTTAAACAACAGAGACAGCAATACTTACAGTAACAGGAACATTTGAGGTGGAAAGGCTTAGAATGCTATAGTGAAATATGCATGCAGTTTTGATATAGTTAAAGCAATGGTAAGTCCAGGTGGCTTTTAATTTAAAACTTCAAAACCAAGTCAATGGAGGGGAAATTTGGCTTCTTTTAACATCAGATTTCAACTTAAGCTCAACACTTTCAGCCTGTGGTGCTCCAACAATGAATTGTCAGAAATTGTCAAAAAGAAATGTGCTGAACGTGAATCTAAATGTGGACTTGAATTAATCAGAAATAGTTTTTAAGCACGGTGGCATGGTCATGAGCACTGTTGCCTCACAGTAAGATGGTCCTGAGTTAAATTCCACCATCAGGCCGGGGTCTTTCTGTGTGGTGTTTGCATGTTCTCCCCGTGTTTGCGTACCCTGGCTTCCTCCCACAGACCAAAGACATGCAGGTAGTAGGGACAGGTTAACTGGAATCTTTAAATTGCCCGTAGGCAGTGTTGGGGAGTAACGGAATACATGTACCACCGTTACGGCGTTACAGTTACCGTTAGAGTTACCGTTTAAAAGGGTGGTATTTAGAATACAGTTACTTTGTTGAAATGAATGGATTACATTTTTCATAAGGCTATGCCCTCTTTATTTTTGCTTTCCACGCTGGTGGAAACCCAAACAAAACGTGCATTAAGAGGCTCTAATGCCTGTGGCCCATGTCACCTCTACTTCACGTCATTACATAATGACGTGAAGAAATATTTTTAAAATTATTCACAAAAATGATTTAATATGAAGGCAATATGCAGTGTGTTACAGGCATAGCCCTAAAGAATGTAGCATCATGGGCAGTGTAGTCCGTGCTGCAGGGAGAATGGACTGCCAAACCCGTTATGTGTCTGTGAGCGAGGGAGAGAGAAAAAGTCGGAAAGTACGTGCTGTCACTGAGCAAAAACGGGAGCTGGAAGCATGGAAATATAATAATAACCACTGCAGCCAAGAAGAGTGCCTGACGAGCCCAGTTGTAAGTAAGCTATTAAGACTCGACTGTACACCGTGTTCGTGTTTTCCTCCGAAACAATGAGTTTCGTTGGAGCAGCCTTTCAACGCCTCTCTCTGTCTCTCACTAGCAAAGTTGACACAGAAAACAAAGTAAAGCTAGTTTTCAGCTACACGGAACCCGACGTATTAGCCAGAGGTCCCTTTACTACGGTTCGGAGCCGCGGACCTGTTTTATATATGCGCGGAATAGTTTTCTACGAGATCGCTGCAAAAAGTGCAGCCTTACTTAATGTCCACCTACTGTTACTCATTCTACGCTAAGATTTAAAAATCTAGTTGGTATTGGTATGGCGAGTAACCTTTAGTAACAGTAATAAATCACACAGCAATAGTACATTCACGTTGTTGTAAAAAGCATGATAATATATTAAGTAATCCAAAGTATTCAGAATACGTTACTGTCATTGAGTAACGTAACGGAATACGTTACAAAATACATTTTGGGGCATGTAATCTGTAATATGTAGTGGAATACATTGTAAAAGTAACCTTCCCAACACTGCCTGTAGGTATGAATGCGGGAGTGAATATGAGTGCGAATGGTTGTTTGTATCCTGCGACAGACTGGTGACCTGTCCAGGGCGTACCCTGCTTCTTTTCCTAAGACAGCCCCCCAACTCTGAATAGGATAAGCAGAAGCGAATGGATAGTTTTTAAGCCACAAAACGATTTGTCTTACATTATGCTGTCCTTTAGAAACACAAAAGACAAATACAGTTTGAAGTAAAAAAAAAACTTTTAAAAAGTATTAAAAACTAAATTAGTTTGAATTTATATGACACCAACTCAGTGCTGCTATTTTTTAAATTACTCTTACATGTGTATTTGCAAAAATTAAAAACACATTAAAAGCTTGAGTTTGACCTTATAACTATCACACCTATGATATTAAAAACTGTTACTGAAAAACAGTTCTCATCTCTTATAAAAGTTTAGATCTGATCACACAAGTGAGAAAATTAAATGTAACAATAGTAAACAACAGAGAATGAAGAAAAATAAATAAAGCATCTGAAACTTAAAGTCCTTTTTAGGTGTGCAGCCAATTGTTTTTTTTCAGTGTGCTGTTTAAATATTCTATAGTGGCACGAGAGTTATGGTGTTTTTAAAGTTGGACTAAAGTGTATTAGCTAGGGGATTGCTAATAGCATTACCTGATGCAACTGAGTTTATATTTTTTGGCAACAAAATCATGGATTGGATAAACCGGTCACATATCCTAATGTGACTCCAAATAATGTGAAGGTTTCTACGTTTAAACAACTGATTAAACTGCACATTATTTCTTGGTGTTTCAGGCAGTTCCGTTGTGGACTTTGAATGTGTGGAGGACACTGACCTGATTCTTATCCATTCTAATAAATTGAATTACACCAAGTTTGAGAACCAGTTGGCAAGACTCATGTCAGTGAGTAGTGTTGAAGCCCCCGCAATCAAGTCCTCCTGGCTCCAAGGTGTCACACAGTACCTGGTCCTGGAGCTGGATGGTACACTGAAAAAGGGACACAAGTATCGCCTCTACACTGAATTCATTGGAGAACTAGCTGATGACCTTGGAGGCTTCTACAGGAGCGAATACATGGAGGATGGAGAGAAAAGGTAAGTGGTATATAGTGTCAACAAACCTGGAACATATCAACATAGGTAACAATGAAAATAGCAAAAAAGAGTATGTCTTTAATAATTACATTTTTGTTTGAATCATTTAGTTAATCTCTGTCCAAACTTCAACCACATCTAGAACAACTACAAAATAGTTGTTAAAATCAACGGTTACAGTTTGACAATTATTTCAATAATGAATTGATGAATACTATCATAAATTAGCGGAAAATTCCCACAGTACATACTTTTATATCTTTTGTTTGACAAAGTGTCGGAAAATAAGAATTTTACTGTCTTACAAGCAGAGATGGGCAGTTACTGTAATCCAATTACTTTTTTCAAATAACGAGTAAAGTAAGGGATTACTATTGCAAAAATTAGATTACCGTTACTTTCCCGTAGGAACGCTGCGTTACTGCGTTACTAAAACCATGATTTTTTTTGCGAGAGTGTCTCATGACAGTGACGTAAGTGCGACGTTCATGACAACAGCTGTGTGCAGATCAACAATGGATCATATATCGAGTGCGGGAGAGAGTATGAGCGTGCAGCGTTTAAAGCGTGGAAGCACTGACCTTACTTTGAGTTTAATTCCATAAAAAGTGACAAAAACATTAGCGTCCATCGTGCGTGGGAAGAAAACTTCTTTTTACAGCGAAAAAAACTCCTAAACTTCCAAGCAAGCACCGAGTGCGCTACGAGGTAATGGGAAACTCACAGAGAAACTCGCGGATTCTTCAACTGACCGCGGCACACCTGCACCAGGGTAAACCTCCGCCTACCCCACACCTGCTTTACAGGTGAAAATAGAGCAATAGGACCGCTAGTCTTTGATTTTATTTATTTTCTGCTGTGTTTCACTTGCATCTATTTGAAAGAGTGAGTGTAAACACAAAAAATATTTTATTTTATGTGCTGGAATGTGCAGAAAATAGGTTTAAATGTTAAACTAATTTCTTCCAGTCAGTGAATGTTGCATATAATTAAACTTTTGCTTGATGCATAAAGTTAAAAGATTAAAACTAATAAAACAAGTTTTAAAAAGAAACTTTTCCATTTGATTACATTTTGTATGATGGATTATGCAGAAAAAGTAGAATTGGGCTGAAAGATCTATCACTTTATCACCTATTCAGGTTGTAAATCGTGTTTTTAAAAAGTAACTAAGTAACTAAGCAATTAATTACTTTTGAAAATAAGTAATTAGTAAAGTAATGGGATTACTTTGGGGGGAGTAATCAGTAATTAGTTACTGATTACTTTTTTCAAGTAACTTGACGCGAACTTGACCAATGTCAAGTACTGCTTACAAGATAAGAAAAGTTGAGGACTTTGGTTGAAATTCTTAGTTTTTATGTTGTTGTTGTTATTTTGCTTATATAGGCCAACTAGGTTTTGGGCATATAGCTATTACATCTTCTGGATTTTGGAGAACCTTCATCCAACCATTTTGTTTAAATTGTGTAGCACCTTCTTTACACACAAGGCTAATTTATCTTCTTCTTGTCAGGGTCATGGCTACCACCCAGATGCAGCCTACAGATGCTAGGAAATCTTTCCCTTGCTTTGATGAGCCAGCTATGAAAGCTTACTTCTTCATTACGCTGATCCACGACCGTGGAACTACAGCCCTGTCCAATGGCAAGGACATAGGTTAGTTTGAGAGCAGAGCAGATATTTTTGTTTTAAAAATTGATGTCACTACATAGTTAAATATTGAGGATGGAACACATAGTTAAACAATAAAATATGACAACAACAATATAAAAACACTTTGTGTCTAGTCAGTAAAATGGTAAGAAGTGGAAAGCAATCAAATAAAAATGTTACCTCTTTATTTTATTTTATTTTAATTATTTTCAGAAACAACTGAAATCAACCATGATGGCCAGGATCTGCTTAAGACAGTTTTTGAGCGAACGGAGAAAATGTCGACTTACTTGCTGGCATTCATTGTCAGTGACTACGACAGTATTGGTAACAGCATTGATGGCGTTGAGGTAATTGTTGTCCCATAGTAATTTTGACATTCTTTAATCAAAGTGGTTTGATTTCCAAGAAACTTTCACACGTGGATTTCAGTAATTTTCACAGTTGCCTTTTCTTCCGATCAAGTAGAGCAAATATGTTATTAGTAAAACAGAAAACTAATTAGTAAAAGTTTCTTGTGCTCATCCAACTGAAGATACAGAAAATTTAAAGGAACAATTTAATCAAGTAAATAGCATCAAGTCAATTTAACATCTGGCCCCCAGGAGGCCCCAGAGGCTGGGCAGGCTCGGCTGAGCCCGGAGCAAGGCAGGAATGAGAACCTCTGGGGGTCAACTAAGACCTTAAACTTGGTCTCTGGCCATGATCCGGGCAGAGTTTCTGTCTCAAGGGAGCCCTGTTCAGCCAAACAACAAACAGTCCCAGAATAAACAGTCTTGAAACACACAGTCTTAGGAGTCTTGGGAGTCAGCTCACTAAAATCAGACTTTTTCCTGGCAGTATTAGCTGGCTGGGACACAAAACAATCAGGACCTGATACAGAATCCCAACAAACAAAGACATGCTCAGAAATAAAAGACTGAGATGGAAATCATCAACTAATAAATGGTAAAATGGTAAATGGCCTGTTTTTGTATAGCGCTTTACTAGTCCCTAAGGACCCCAAAGCGCTTTACACATTCAGTTATTCACACATTCACACACTGGTGATGGCAAGCTACATTGTAGCCACAGCCACCCTGGGGCGCACTGACAGAGGCGAGGCTGCCTGACATTGGCGCCACCGGGCCAGTGTCAGGTTGGTCTCTACCCGCATACATAAAATACAATTAGACAGAACAGCGATGTCCATCTTGAGGGCTGTATTCCTGACTGGCGGGGCAACCTGGTGGCTTCCACAAACCAGTGCCCACACCTGTATATTTGTCATGATCCTGGGTCTGTTGACCCAACGTTTTGAGTTTTAGTTTATGTAAGCCCTTCAGGTTTCCTAAGTTCATTTGTTATCATGCCTAGGTGTTTCTAGTTCTTATTATTTCCCCCTCGTGTTTCCAACTATGTTAAATCTCCCCTGCTCTTCATGCGTTTCATGTCTGTGTCTTACGTTGTCAAGTTCGGGTTGTCATGTCTATGTCTCATTATGTTTCCTGTTTTATTGTGAAGAGGTCTGGTGTTTCTGTGTTCATCGTGTTCAGTTTTACTCTCCCACTGTGACGTCATTATGTTCATGTGTGCCAGCTGTTTCCCCATGTGTTCCCACTTCCCTCATCATCCTCCTGTGTGTATTTAGTCCGTGTGCTTTCAGTCATTTGTTGTCAGGTCGTCTGCTCATCCATGTCTCATCCCCAGGTACCCATGTCAGTTCACTATGGTTAAGCTTTTTCATGTTTTGTTATTAGTTCACCCAGTTTAGGTTATTGTTTAGTTTTCACCGATGCCCGATTATTTTTACCCTCATTGCTAGCCTCAATAAACGGCTTGTTTTGTTTATCCACACTACGTTTTGGTCTGCGTTTGAGTCCTCCTCTGCAACACATACGGTCTGCCCCAGCCAGACCGTGACAATATTTTTAATGGACTCATTCTAAGTTCACATAAGTGAACACATAAGACATAAGTCAACATTATTATTTTTTTCTTATAACTGCAAAAAAAAATATTGACGGTACGTCTTGATGCATGCTCATGATGATGAAGGAACTGACCTCCCAGCCCTTTGTTCCTTCAGTGGGCTGGTTTCAGTCATGATGCAGATGTACTGTTTATAAGATGAAACCTGCAGTCAGCAAGTGAAGAAGTCACTTGGATGAGTCACGAAACATTTCTCCCACTGAAAACATTACGTCCAGATGAACAGAATCAACTTTTGGAGATGATTGACTGTACTTTTAAGATCATGGTGCCTAGACTGTACCCTGTACTCTTTCTATAGATTTAAACTATTTGAAATACAAGTGTATAGAATAATGTTATTTTGCAAAGTGGTGTAAAGTGTTTTTCAATTTTATTTTATTTTGTGTAATCTGGGTTTAGATCCGCATTTTCGCCCGGAGGTCCGCCATTGCAGCTGGTCAAGGACAGTATGCCCTTAACAAAACTGGACCAATCCTTAAATTCTTTGAGCAGTATTACAATGCCACGTACCCTCTACCCAAGTCTGGTAAGACCACCACACAATTAGCTAGACATCTACATGCCTGCACGTTTACTACTGCACACTTTTTAGCTTCACTGTATCATGAGTCAGCACAGCTGTCCTGATGCACCAGCATGGATTTCTCAAGTCTATGAAATCTTAATCTCATATCTATTATGTACATTTAATTTGATAAAAGTCTATATTTAATAAGTAACAATACTAACATATCAAGTACTAAGTGAATACCTGATCTGAGGCCTTGTCATGAAGTGACTTTATATTTCTTGCTTGTCATAAGTGACTAAACTCAAATCAAAGACTGTGAGGGCAAGAAAACCTATCCTATAGTGACATTAAATGACCATAAGCAAAATGCAAAATTTCATTAAAAAGATGCAAAATAACATCAAGATTTTATTTTTTGTTTGCTGTTTTTATGCAAATGGGACAACATTTGGAAGAGATTATATTTCTTCAAAAAACTACCACAAAATGACAAAGCAATTAAAAAACAGTGTACAAAAAATGCTATACTTTTTCCTTTACCAGTTGATATGATAGACTTCAGCAGCATCACAGTTTCTGTTAGTGTACAAAAAAACACACCATAAAAATGCCTTATCTTTATGGTGTCCTGATTGAAGTTCATTTTGTTCATTAATAAATGCACCTAAGTCTCTGCTCACATGTAAAGTGGGGACATGTGTCTACTCAGTGTACTGATCTAATCTTAGATCTCAGATCAGTTTTTGGTCTCATGTTTATTGGCATCATGTGTATGTTTATGGCAAATCTGTAAAATATATAGTTTTATTGCCCAAGACCTTGGCTGCAGCATCCAGTCAGCTCCATTATGTTCTTATCATACGCACATCTTTCAGTTGTGACTTTTTATGACCTGTTATGAGAAGGTCATCTTCATTATCAATTATTAACAGGTAAAATGTGATTCTTCATTGTTATATAATCTTAGCCTGTCCTATGTTGCAGGCCAAGATTTGATGTACTCGCACTTATTTTATTTGACATTTTATTATGCATATATAAACTGATATTTATGACACCTTTGAAACTTTTATTTACGTGATTCTAGGTACTTTTAACTAAGTAGGATGTTAATCAATTATTTTTTTTTTACCCATAGTGGATTAAATTGACACTGTTGCACTGTGACTGGGTAAAGGTTTTAAGCACTTCTGCTGTTTTAAACTGGTAACCTCTTTCACTTCAAGCAACTAATCAGCCACATTAACATAATCTCTGTCCTAACACAGATCAGATAGCAATCCCAGACTTTAATGCAGGGGCCATGGAAAACTGGGGTCTGATCACATACCGGGAGACAGCTCTACTGTACGATGAAGCATTCTCCTCCAACTCCAACAAGGAAAAGATCGCTACGATCATTGCTCATGAACTGGCTCACATGGTGAGTTTCAAGTCCTGGAAATAAAGTTTAAGAGGATTCTTGAGATGCTGAATATAGGCAGTAATTAAGTTTTAAGTGCTTTGGAAAACATTCATGTCAACTCTCAGGGCCCCCGAAAGCAATTTCAGATATAGTTCCAAGTAACTGGTAACTGGATATATATTATATAGTTGATATTCTGGATATATAGTTTTACTTTTTACATACTTTTCTACTCTACCTGAGCACATACAGCTTGGCTGATTCACCCATTCACACCCATTCATATGTCATAGAAAAGGGTTGAAGTCCCAGAAAATAACTTCAAGATGAGACTTAAGTGAATAAAAAACTTCAAAAAACAAATTCTATTCACTTCTTTGTAAACTAGTTCAAATGCATGAGTCAATTCTCACATTTTTTTTCTGAACTGTCCCTCTAGTGGTTTGGTAATCTGGTGACACTCAGATGGTGGAATGACTTGTGGCTGAATGAAGGCTTTGCATCCTATGTTGAGTACTTGGGAGCAAATAATGCTGAACCTGAGTGGAATGTGGTAAGAATTTCATTAACACCAAATTGTTTTGAATGTAAGTATTGGTGCTCGACAAAGTTGTTAAGTATACAGTCTCATTTGTTTTATAATAGACAGACCTCATCGTGCTTGGTGACATTCATAGGGTGTTTGCTATTGATGCTCTGGCTTCTTCTCACCCTCTGTCATCTAAAGAAGAAGATATCCAGACGCCAGCACAGATTAGTGAGCTGTTTGATGCTATTTCATACAGCAAGGTAAAGCATGCATAGACTCTCAAAACCATGAAAACAAAAAGCAAAAAACAAAAAAACCTAACAGTGTGTTTTTTTCCTCATCAGGGAGCATCTGTCCTCAGGATGTTGTCAGATTTCCTCACTGAAGATGTCTTCCAGCTGGGACTGAGGGTAAGGACCACAATATAACAAAACACAGTGTGCTACTATGAAGGTGAGTCCACCAGCCAGTCATCCTTGCAGAGGTTTTTGCTGTAACAACAGGACAATATCTACATTGTTTTAAAAATGTACCAGAAGAAGACTAAAAGAACTGCACTGCCTCAGTTAAGGTCAGTGTTCATAGATCAACAAGAAGGAGTAAATAAACACCATATCAACAGTTAAACATCTTGCAGACGACCGCTGTATGCAGAAGGTGATCACCAGCTCAGTCATGCTGGTTACCACGATTGTTGCAAAAGCACAAAACTTCTCGCTCAAATAATTATTTAAACGTTCACTGCAATAGTGAAAGTCCCTTGTCCAGTTTCTGCACATAACAAGCAAGATACTAGTGATGAAAGCTTTTTACTTCCTCTGAGAGAGTATATACACTTGTTTCTTTAACCATAGTTTCCATAATTTATCTTATCTACATGAGGTTTAGTAGGTTTTTGAGTATGATTTAGGAATACTGTGTGTCCAAAATGGGTAACAACTTAATGGTATGTGGTAAGCGGTCACATGTCTGCCAAACCTCTATAAAGGTTTTGTTTTGTGCAGCCACATGTGGAGTTGTATCTGTTCAGCCCACCTACTCTCCATTTCCACCTCACAGACACTCCAACTTTCCAATCCAACTTTATTTATAGAGCACTTTATAAACAACATGGTTGACCAAAATGCTTTCCAGTAAAAAACAGTGAAAAAAGTTTAAAATCTTACATTAAACACACAAAGAAAATTAAATAACAATAGAATAAATAAACAAATAAATGAAAAAAAAATGATAGAAATGAATCAGTAAAGTAAAGAAGATTAAAAGCGACCAAAAACGGACTAAAACTGACTACAAGCCGACTCTGGTACTACTCCTAAAATGCCTTGGAAAAAAAGGTGTGTATTTAAAAGTGATTTGAAATTTTCAAGAATTTGGGCCAGTCTAATATGGAGGGGCAACTTATGGACACTTCAGTAATAGTCCAATCCAAGCATCAGTCTTCATCTTCACCACCTCCAGCGTGTCAACTCTGGGGGGCCCTGTCCTAAATCTTATCATCGCTGGGTTTCCATTCTGCCATGATGGGTCTTCAGAGTCTAATCACCAAATACATGAATGTTTATATCTCAGTAAATCATGTTTAATTCTTCCAAGCAATCTCTCCTTATTGAAATGCTTTTATATATTCTTAAACAACCCATTCATACACCAGTTATCTTTCTCAAATTACAAATTACAATTTGTCCAATGATGAGTGAGAAATATAAATAACCTAAGAAATCATATCCTGTCATCTGTGAAAAGGATATCCCTTTCAATGAAAGAACTTGGAGGACATTGTAGCGAAATGTTGAACACTTGTACAATTTTTTGGAAACTTTTGCTAACACAGTAATCCCTCATTTATCCAAAGCAGTGTGTCTGACATATCTCTGTTTACTGTTTTTTTCTGCAGTCCTATCTGAGTGCATTTAGCTTTGGGAATGCAGTCTACACAGACCTTTGGTATCATCTGCAAAAGGCATGTTATCATCTCTCTGCTCTTTTTATTTGAATATTTAGTTTAAGATCTCTTTTTTTTTCTAGTGCTTTCGAAACATCAGAAAGGATCAGCTGTATATATATATTCATACACACACACACACACACACACACACACACACACACACACACACACACACACACACACACAAACCATATTTACTTTATCTTTTTGGATTTTTTGGGACCTTCACAGGCTGCTGATTCTAGCAAGTTAGAGCTTCCTGATACTCTCGATAACATAATGAACACCTGGGTGCTGCAGATGGGCTTTCCTGTGGTTACCATTAACACTGGGACTGGAAGTGTTTCCCAGCAGCACTTCCTTCTGGATCCAGAAGCTGTAGTCACAACTCCATCCCCCTTCAAGTATTTGCATTGCCTTTTTTATCTTTTCCTCCTAATATATCAAGTGAAGACCATATTCTTTATGCAGTTCTTCAATTTTTATTATTTTTAAATGGCAAAATGGTAACAGGCGGTTTTTAGTTAATGAAAAGCAAAATAAAGAAAAAGAAACTGCAGAAATAATGTTTCAAATGTTCTGCCGTAGTTATCAATGGATCATTCCAATCAAATGGATGATGACTGGAAATATGCAGAATCCACTGTGGCTAACATCCAAATCAGGTAGATAATCCATTCCCAGCTTAAGACTGCACATCATTTTCAAAATGTGGTGGTCCTCTGCAGTCCACCAATCTTTTAATCACAATCTTTCAATTATCACACAAGCATTTTCTAAGTATTTTTTCATCTTTGTGTTTTCACTGATTTATGTTCAACTTCTAACAATTTGCTTGTTGGAGTTGATTCTCCGTTAGCAGAAACCACTGAATAATTGGTTCTGTTTCTTTTTTACATGTAAATATTTACATTGACTCAAAATTTTGTATTTTTAAAACTATATTACCTTTAAATTCTTGTGGTCTCTCTATAGTACCTTAATGTCCCTGAGATAGAGCAAACAACATGATGGTGATTTTGTGTTCATAAATAAAACAGTTGCAGTCTGTTGACAGTTTAGAGAGTTAAAACTTGAACGTCATTTCAAATACACAAAGGTCACAAAAAACACAATTCAAGCTCAAACTGCTGGGTCAAAAGACCCAGCACACTGACAACAGCTGAAACTTGGCCAAAACTGAGCTATATAACTGGACAATTGTCAAAAGCACAGCACCACTCTGTACTTTAATTAAGTAGTTTGTTTTTCTTTTTACTATTACTCCCTTCATTTTAAGGTAGTCACACTCTATAATGTAGGCCTAACAAAATCAAGATTTTTTTTATTTTCCTTCTTTTTGTACTGATTCAACCTGAGGACTATTAGAATTAAAAATTAGACTAAAGTTTGTATTTCCGTTGTCTAATATTATTTGATTATTACATTATTATAGCACAAGACTTAGCTTAGCTATTCACAAAAATAGCGGGTAGAACCATCCTCCAAAAAGCTGATTTTTACTTTCTTATGTTGAGCAAATTTCAAAGCCTGTACTTTTTTTACTTTTACTTGAGTAAAGTAGTTGAATCACTACTTCAACTTTTACTGGAGTATTTTTAACACTGGTATCTGTACTTCTACTTAAGTGCAGAATAGCTGTCCTTTTGCCACCATTAGCTCTTGCAGGATCTTAAGAGAACTGTGGATCATGAATACCTGCAACCCTCAATAAACTAAGGCAACTTTTTAAGAAAAGCTTACATTTATTTTATTCTTGTGCACCAACTTTGAGTTCTATTTCTAGAAACATCTGAAGCTATGAAAGCAACACAAGATCAGTGGGTGCTAGCCAATGTCAACATGGTTGGTTACTACAGGGTCAACTATGATGATGACAACTGGGCCAAACTCTTAGATGTTCTGCAGAGTAATCATCTGGTAAGACAGAGGAGCCCAACACACAGTCATTATCAGTGATTATCAGTGATTGTAAACGTGTTTCTTGATGTTTCCTGATGTTTCTTTAAGCTCATTCCACGGATCAACAGAGCTCAGATATTGGATGATGCCTTCAATCTGGCCAGGTAAGTTTGCAAGTGTTGTCTCACATGTACATGATAACTGTTATAATTCCGAAATGTACACTGCTGTGAAAAACTATTTACTTCTGTTCCAGCTTTGTCACTTCATGATCATTAAAACGTGAATCAACTGCGATACTTTGATTAAATACATTATTATTATAAGTTCAATTTCACTAGCCTGATTATTAACAGACATGTTTAAATGATATATCAATTAGACAGATGTCAGATGTCATTTACTCTAGAAAGAGTTACAAAACCGTTTCTAAGGCTTTGGGACTCCAGTGAATCACTGGGAGAGCCATTACCCGCAAATGGAGAAGACATGAATAATTGTCTTTTCTAAAGGGAATGTTTGATATATGTGAGGGACACTTCCCTCAGTCCATCACCATGGAGACCACTGTTGCTTTTGCCTTCCACATTCTCTCAGCCCTTGCTATTTCTTGAGCTTCTCGTGTTCTTTTTTCCTGATGTTGCTATCATTTGGAATAGCTACATCTATCACTACAGCCATTTCTGCTTGTCTGACACAACTATTTCTAATCAGTTAGCCATCACCAGGCTATAAATAGAGTATAACAGGTCATCTAGTAATCAAAGGGTTGGTGGTTTGATCCCTTGCCACCCTGCATGCATAATATTCTTGGGCAAGGTACTAACCTCAAGTTGCTCTCCACTGCATTCATTCGAGTATGTGAATATTAGATAGAAAGCACTTACATAGAAAAGGCATAGAAAAAGTGCTTTGTGAATTAGTTAAGTAGCTTAAAGTGCTTTGAGTGCTGATGTAGAGTATGAAACCACTTTATAAGAACCAGTCCATTTACCATTTTATTTATTTCAGCTTTTTTATACCGGGATCAATATGACCTCAGTATGGCTTAATTATTTACAATATTAAAAAATAATATTTTCTTGAAATTACTTAATTGAATACCAGAGTCAGGCTGTTATGTAATTATACTTTGGATGAAATCTGCAAGTTGATTAAACAATAAAACTTGTGCACATTCTATAACTATAATAATAATTGTAATCTATTTTTCATATGGTGACATTAAAGTGGTAACAGCGATACTATGAGAAGAATTAAGCCTTACTATTATTCTTATTCTGATATTACGAATTCTCTTGGGGTCCCCAGGGATCCCAGCCAGTTGTCCATGTATTTTAAATATGTTGGTAGGCTGTGGGCTTAAATACTTACCTATCAGATATTAATTAATAGTACTCGTGGTAATATCTTAAAATTATGACAATGGAAAACATGAACATGAAGTATCTGATAAATTTTTACTATATTCTACCTCTTAGAGCCAAGATCATTTCTACAGTGCAGGCGCTTAATACCACCAAATACCTGAGTAATGAGAGAGATTACATTCCATGGAAGGCAGCCCTTAACAACCTGGACTTTTTCTACCTCATGTTTGACCGCAGCGAAGTCTATGGCCCCATGCAGGTGAACTTCTTCCAACGACATATACATACAAAAGAAACAATACACAAATAAGTTGTCACATTTTCTGAGTTCTGTCTTTGTTGTTTCAGGATTATCTCGTGAAAAAAGTCTCCCCTCTGTTTGAATACTACAAGCAAATGACAGACAACTCGAGCAAAGTTCCTGATGGACACATGGACCAGTGAGTGAAAACACATTTTAAGTTTTCAACATAAAGCTGCCACCAGTCTAAACTGCATTCATAAATCAGATAGATAGGTTAGACTTTTTCAATAAAACATAATTTATGTTGTGATGTAATTGTAGAAGTTGTTCTTTTCTGGACCCAGGATACAGTTTTTAAATGAATTATTTAAAATGTGTAATTCTACAAATTCAGTTCAGCACACGTGATAGCTGGAACTTAGAAACTCTGCTACTCAGCTTATATGATGTTGAACTCCGAAATATCTGTATTCATTATTCTTTGCTCTCCCCAGTTTTTCCCTAAAAGTTCTTGTCAATACTTCTGTTTTCTATTTGTCTATCCTGCAGGTATAATCAGGTGAATGCAATTAGCCTGGCTTGCAGGACAGGGTTGGAGGAATGCCAAAACCTGGTCATGACATGGTTTCAAGAGTGGATGGATACTGACACCAACAGGTGTGTGTCCATGTCAATTTTGGGGCCATATATATATATATATATATATATGGAGGTGATTCCAGAATACTGGCAGTTCCTCAAGTAGAGCTGCTGTTGCAATGCAAGCAACATCTGCTCTCTAGACCTTTGTGAGATAGTCATCATAATGGAGGAAGGTGGGAATGGTTGAATTTGGCACCTTAACTCATCTCTTTCCCTAACCAGGCTCATCAGAGAAACAGTTCCAGCTTCTCGCCATACTTTTAGGAGATTGAGGTGATATACCAGTGTGGCTCCTCCCTTTTCATAGTCAGTGTCAGCCACCCCATGTTTGACCACAAAGGGTCCTTGGCACTTGGCAAGTAACCTTGAGCTAAAAGAAAGGAGCAATACAAGCACTTTACCTCGAGATGAGTTTTGCCCCTCTGTTGTACAGGGACTAATGATGTTCCTGGGCCTGGAGCTCTTGTGTTACTCCCCAATGTGTATAGCTTTGCTCTCAGGTCTAGAACATAATGAATTTCATTTTTAGCTCGGCTTGGACCTTGCTCACAGTTTTCTTTAATAAGGTCAAACGCACCCACACAAGTTCCTGACAAACAGTTAGTTAAAGGGAGAAAATCTCCCACTACAAACAAAATAGGGTCTAACCAGTGATCTCAACTGGGTTCATCCTCATGAATAGAAGTCTTATTCAGCCACTCTGCCAGCCTTTCAGTCTGACGGTGGTAGAACCTGGTCTGAATAGATGTAATAGCAGTAATTGGTACAGTTCTTTTAGTGTGTGAGACATGAACAAAGTGTCAGTTGGTAAACTGATGAGATCCATCCCAATGCACTCAAATGGCACCTCCTTTAAGGTAGGCACTAGTGGGCACAAGGGCACTTTTGAAATAGCAGCTAACACTCCAGGTAGGATGCACACCATTTGAACACATCCACATCCAGGCCAATAATATCAGGCCATGATTCACTCCAGTTTTATCATATCCCATATGCTCTGCCATGGGGTTATGATGAGCCACCGGGAAAATAATTTCTTGGTGGCTTTTTGGCACCAACAACTGGGTGTGTTCCTCTTTTGTGTGAGCGTCAGCCCATCTTTAATCTTTAATCAATACAAAATGCAGATAGATAAGCGCTGCATTAGGGTGCACCATATGAAGATCACTTTTTATCACTTGGTCAAAGGCTGGGTGTAGAGTTTTTTCACGAGACTGCTCTAGTGGGAAATCTCCTGTGGAGTGAATTACTGGAGCCATTGGTGCACAGTGGCTGCAACCTGGGCCCCTGGAGAGCAGGCACAGTTTGTGGAGCTGGTGGTATAAGAGCTACCACGATCTTTGGAGAGAGAGCAGAGAAAAGCAGAGAAAAGCAGAGAAAAGCATAGACAAGCGAGCCAGCTGGTGCCAGCAGACCCAGTCTGAGGTCTCTGCAGAGATCCCCTCTATGAACATTCACCTTGAGCACATATTAAAAACATAAAGACAGGATTATGAGATGTACACTCGTACAACATAGAGTCATACATGTCATATGAGTATACTGGGATGAAATCCTTGGTCCAGCTGTCAGAGTCTACAGTGGTGCAGTGAGTCCTGGGTTCCTCCTGGTGGACAACAATTCCCGAGTACGTATGCGAGCAGTACCAGGAGGATCAAGGAATCGATACCCATGATTAGGCCTCATGTTTGCCTGACATTAATCCAATAGAGCCAGGGATGAGCTTGTTAATAATCTGAAGGAGCACACATAGAAGCACATGAATAAGGTCATGTAGTGACTTTGGAAGTGTCCACACTTTAATCCTAAAGAAAATCTTGGGAGGGAGTTGAAGTTTCAAGTTCTGAAGCAGCAGCCAATAACATCACTTAAAATGAAACTATAAAAATTTCAGACAGTTCATTTCCTTTCCTTGTAATTAAGCACCCTTATAAATTTGGCAGGGGGATCAAATAATTATTCCCCTTTAGTTTAAAGTAATACTCTATATAATCTATGGTGTACTGAAGTCTAACAATATGCTCTTTTTCTAGGATCCACCCTAACCTGCGCTCCACTGTGTACTGCAATGCTATTGCAGCAGGTGGCAAGAAAGAATGGGATTTTGCTTGGTCACAGTTTAAGAATGGCAGTACTGCTATTGAATCTGATAAACTTCGCTATGCTCTGTCCTGCACCAAACAACCTTGGCTGCTCAACAGGTACATTCATTGCTTTATTAATAAATATGCCACACTATGTAACTTAAAGTTACTATCTAGCACACATATTTACTCTGTGACTGTTCAGGTATCTGGAATACACTCTGGATCCAGACATGATCCGAAAGCAGGATGCCACCGCCACCATTGTCGACATTGCCAGTAATGTGGTTGGTCAGTCTCTGGCATGGGACTTTGTCAGGGCTCGATGGTCATACATCTTCAGTCAGTGAGTACAACATAACTCTAAAAAGGCACCCGAGTTTCATTTTAGGAAGGATAGTTTTTAATATGAAAAAAGAATTACAGTTTATCTTCAAAGTGACAATTTAAAAAAGGTTGCAACACATATATGAAGTGTTGTGTGTCATATCTATATGAACCAAAGAACACTTACAGCATAATCATAACATAATCTTTACATGATTGGACCCATAACTGATGCAACCATCAGTTGTGGATGCACTGTGGTTAGTGCACAGTGTTATGCTGGTGTGGGACTGATGATGGTTTTGTTTTCCATGTGATTCCAAGTTTTGGATTTAAAGCAGAGCCTGAACTGACTAGGAGACATTAGGAGAAACATCACCAGATATTTTATTAAAGTTGCTTAAAATGCCAAAGGGAAAGCAAATAATTTATTTCTCTCATAAGCAAAAAAGGAGTAACATGTCTCATACTTCAGTTTGTAGGGCTTCATAAGAGCCATTACTCTAAGCAAGATTATTATAAATCATTTCAGATAAATAGATTTCATCCCGCAAAATCATTAGTACGGTTTTCTTAAATTTCTTTTCTTTTCTTTCTTCTCTTCTTTTTTTTTCTCATAAATGGCTTGTATATGTTACAGTTTGGATAGAACTGCACTCTTAAATGATCAGAGTATTTAAAAAATATAATCTATTGTATACTCATTAAATATACAGTATATATACATTTGTAATGAATTATATGTAATTTATGAAAGCATGTAGAAATTCAGTAATTTCACAGATGATAATCACGTTCTCAATGAAAGAGAAGACCGTTCTTAAGTGACTTGGACTTTAATTTCTGCTAACTGATGTTTGCCTTCAACTGTGCTTCCCTCTCACAGGTATGGTGGTGGCTCATTCTCATTCTCCAACCTCGTAAACGGCGTCACCAAACGTTTCTCCACTGAATTTGAGCTTCAGCAGGTTAGATATTTCTTTGAAATGACTTTACCACAATGTGGTTTCCCTTTTGTTCATTTTGTTATACTACTTTTAAATGTAGATACTTTAAGCGTTATCAAATCTCAAGTCATCCTCTGGTCTCAAAATCTCAAATTTCAAGTATTGATTTCAAGCCTTCCCGACTTTACAAGATGTTAATTTAATCTGAACTGACTTGAACTAATAAGTTTGACAGGACAGGCATTTTACTGCTGTGTGATAGTGTTCTCATTACCAGTATTTGCACACCTCTGTTGCTTGTGAAGCTCGCACACAAGAATTTCATTCACATGTACTGTACCTGCACATGTGATGTGACAATATAAGTGATTTGATTTGATTTGAAACCTAAAGACAGTGGTTTGGTTCTCATGGCCCTCCATAGCATCAAAGCACAGTGGCCTCCCATTGCTCCAGTATTCATAAGCACAATCACTTTCCCATCTTCTGAAAACACTTTTAACATAAACAGCATTAACATATACCTCTCATCATATCCTATTTGGATTTATTTAAATATTGACTGAAATCAGTTATGTTAAGCCCTAACTATTGGTAATCTTCAATCAGTCTGGACTGACTCATAGAAACAGACTGACAGAGGTTGACACAACAAAGGACACAGATACAGAGAATATATACACAGAGTGGACACACCAGGGAGCACAGCTGTGAAGAATAGAACTAACAAGACAAGGGATCCAAAACTGAACATGATACACACAAGAGAGAGGTCTAAGAAAATAAAACAGGAAGTAACACACACTGAGACCCAGATTAAGACGCATGAACTTGACAAAGAGACCGGAGCTACACAGAGACATGAGTGACTGGGGAGACACAAAGGGATACAAACATGGAGACAACCACTGTGATTACCACAGGAGACACTGAGTTAGTGGGGACAGGTTAATTGGAAACACTAAATTGCCCATAGGTGTGAATGGGACTGCAATTGGTTGTCTCTGTCTGTGTGTTAGCCCTGCGACAGACTGGCAACCTGTTCAGGGTGTACCCTGCCTCTCGCCCTAAGATAACTGGGATAGGCTCCAGCTCCCCCCGCAACCTTGAAAACAAAAATAAATAAATAAAATTTTATTTATATAGCACCTCTTTATACAGAATCACAAAGTACTGCACGTAAGATAACAAGTCATAAAAGATAAAACAAACAATATAAAACGATAAGCGGAAACGAATGATTGGATGGATGGACACTGAGGACAGGACACAGAGGTGACAGACAGGGCACCAAAAGGAACTAACATAATCAAACAAGAAACCAAGAAATATGAATAAAAACAGATAAACAAGTAATAGGAAATTAGTACACAAAACCCTGAATATGATTTATCTCAAATGTCCAAAGAGAGAATCAGAAGTCCAGAACAAAACTCAAAAATACTTGGCCTGAGACTCAGGACTATGACAACTTTAACATCAACATGCAAGCAGTGCAGTCTTGTGCCATAACCAAGCTGCAATATTTGGTCAGTTTTGAAATATTTGGTCAAAAGTTGCAGTGACTGTGTGCAAGAAGAACATTCATCCAATAACAATAACAAAAGGTTTGGGTGTTTGTAGCATTTTATGAATGACAAACAACATGTCTCATTATTAAAATGTTGAAAAAAACATAATTGTAATATAACAAAAGAGATGAGTGATATGAACAAAGCCATGTATTTTCAGTATATGTATTTCTTTAAAACTACTCCCCTGATTTACATTGTGTCTGTTGCATCAGCTGAAGCAGTTCAAGGCTGACAATTCCGATGTTGGTTTTGGCTCTGGGACCTTAGCACTGGATCAATCCATTGAGAGAACCATCGCTAACATTAAATGGGTTGAAGAGAACAAGAAGAATGTTCTGGACTGGTTCACAACTGAAGCTAATGCCCAATGAAGAAGCTGTTTTTACTTTTTCATCACTCATTTAAAAATGAAAACAGAGGTTCGATCGACCTGAAATTTTTGTGTGTTGTTGTGTCTGTATCGTTCTCTCTGGTGTTGCATTGATTTTTGCACACTTGCACTTTATGTAGTCCTGTGTGTATTTTCTGTTATATGTTTCTCCATGGTCTTGGAGGAACTCTGTCTCATTTCACTGTGTACTGTATATCGTTAAAATGACATTAAAGCCCCTTGATTTGACTTGATGCTCTGGCTCCCTCTAGTGGTAGGTATAATAATTTCGGTAATGCAGTCAGTCGTCTTGTGTGAAGAAGAAAAACAGATCAGCTGCTGTCATTTATTGATGTCTCCAAATTTTAAAATTTTTTAATGTCTATATGTTGTTAGGTAAAAATATTGTAATCAATGTACCCAATGCACATGAATAGCTATTTACAAATGCTTTTCACTTTTAGTTCACACAGCTTTCCAGCTGCTTCTTCCAGCTCAACACACCACACAGCTCTCTTGTGTGGTCTCTTCATCCTATGATTATACGATGGAGATCAGCCATTTTGGTCTGCCTCTCTGACAGCACACCACTAAACCCTCCCTGCAGCTCCCTCTTTGCCTGCTGTACATTTTTACATTTGTGTAAAAATGTAGGTAGTGGAGTAATGTAAAAGTTGTCAGAAAAATAAATAGTAAAACAAAGTACAAATACCTGAAAATTCTACTCAAGTACAGTAGTAAAGTACTTTTTACTTCCCACTACTGACAGGCACCAAGGATGACTACCACTGGAAAAGGTAAATACAGCGCCTCAAACACATGGAGAGAACAAAAGAGACGAAGAATGAAAAGATGAGACAGAAACTGGCAGTGGGCAATAAAAATAAAAAGACTGGGAAGCTGTGATAGTGCACCCCCTAATGGAAGCCTCCGGGGAACACACTGGGTTTGTAAGGAGGACACCTGTGGCTCATTGACCATAGTCCAGAATGGCAGACCATGGCAGAATTGACATCAGACTCATACAAGAAAAACTACTAAAATCCACTCCAGGCATACAGTGTTAAAATGTCTTACACACACACACACGCTAAAATACACAAGCCAAATAATAATAGATTGGATTTATATAGCGCTTTTCAAGGCACCCAAAGCGCTTTACAATGCCACTATTCATTCACTCTCACATTCACACACTGGTGGAGGCAAGCTACGGTTGTAGCCACAGCTGCCCTGGGGCAGACTGACAGAAGCGAGGCTGCCATATCGCGCCATCGGCCCCTCTGGCCAACACCAGTAGGCAAGTAGGGTAAAGTGTCCTGCCCAGGGACACAACGACCAGGACAGAGAGCCCAGGGATTGAACCGGCGCCCTTCCGGTTACAGATGCGATTCCCAACCCCCTGAGCCACGGTCGCCCACATATACACACTCAACTGGTGAACTGTCGGCTGTGCCAGTGACTGTTGTTATAACAGGTAATCCTAGCTCAAACACAACATAAAGGAATTCCCATTTGGCACCTTCTGTGGCCTTTGGAGCAAATCACTAAACAAGCTAGTAGAAATAAACAAATGATGCAGGTAAAGTAGCAAGACACGCGGGCAAGAAGTAACTGTGGCAAAACAACACAGGCAAAACAGGAGGAGTATAAACAAGAGAGTAGTTCCTCAAGGGATGGACCACAAAATAGTGGCTGCTGCACCTGCTGTGAATGCCTTCACAGCACCGATCATTTCACACACTTTTTTGTGTCTACCTTGCAACTGCTGGTTCAGCTTTTTAATTTCTTGATCCGGATTTTTGGCCAGATCACCCACTCAGCATCTCTTAGTAGTATGTTATCCTCTCCTCTCATTGTCATGAAAGCCTCGATCTCACCCAATAAGAAAAAAAAAAAGCTTATGTCTGCTCAACACCGGACTTCCATGTGACTTTTGCACAAATGGGTCTCACCCTTTTACTCCTTTGATTTTTTTCTTTGTCCTCTTTTTTTGCCTTTTCGTCAAGTCTGTCTTCGTACGGACCTGCCGTGTTCTCCGTCGTTTTGTACATAACTGTTTTGGGGGCAAATAAAATGCAAGTAGGGATTAAAACCGCAGAATTAATGATTACCAAAGCTGGAAATACTAGCGCTTGATGCAGTGCTTTGATTTTGTTGCCTCTAGTGAATGCAACGCGCGAAATTCACGTGGTCTGTCAATCTCTATCAATGACTGTGGAAAACAGTCATTGATCTCTATTCAAGTCAATATAATACTTATTTGTAACCTACATCAACAATTATGTTATGATAAATTACGTAATAACTACAACAGAAGACTTACCTTAGTGGAAATGCTTGGAGCAGACTAACATATGAGCTGGAGTATTTGTTCTGAAACGTTATATCTGGTCTTCGAACGGCTGCAATCCGGGCCATCCGGATGTGACGTCATGCCTGCTGATGAATGATGCAGTGATAGTTCGAACATTTAGCAAAGTTTGGGTGCACTTTGCCATGTGCAATAAATCTGGAGTGAGGTCCTGTCACCTCTGCTACTCCATCAGTTGTTATAGAAACCAGTTTTTCAATGGATTTTTCCCCCCCCAACAAGTACCGCTTCATTGCATTGTAAATGCCAACTTCCTTGGTTTTCAGTGGCAGCAACGTCAAAAATTCCTCCTTTGTAGAAAAGTCATCACCATGTGTGCACAGCTAGCTGTGCCATATTACTGTAGTCCACAGACTCATCAGACTGAAGTAAATACCAGGAGCACCTGTGCAGGTCCAAATCTAGCTTTCTCTCTGCATCTGCTGACTGTGTTCAAGCCAAGCTGAACATTAGCGATAGCAGAAAGAATCTCAGTCTTATTTTCTCAATGATTCTGCCATTGCCTCTTTAATGATCTCGACATTGATGAAGGGTTTTTTGTGCTTGGTGAGGATGTGCACCACTTTAAATGATGCCTCGGTTGATGCGCTAGCGTTCTTTGTCTGTTTAGATGGTTGTTTTTGGAGGATAGTTTTCAATTCTTTTACCTTTTTTTTGCAGAGGTTGCTTCCCACTACAAAGTCCTGGGAAAGGTTGCTGTGAACTTTGGTGAAATGCTGCTCCGTGTTGCATTTTTTAGAGACACCAAGGTTCGTGCCACAGGTCAAACACACATACGCACACATTTGTGGAAAAAAAAACAAGTTGTTTCCCACTCCTCAAGAACATATTTTTTTCCCTCTTACTAGCATAACCAAACTCTGCTGCTATCATTGTTGCTAATAGCCTGGCACCTCGTCTGCCTGCTACCTCCATACGGCGTCTAACCGCTTCAATTGCTGACGGCACAAACTTTTGATTGACAGCTAGTTGACAAATAATTGTTTTATCTCAAGAGGGGTAGGGGTATATTTAATTTTAATTGGATGGAAAGCTTGGCCAGTTTCACCAATCTACAAATTATATTTGTTATTTTCTTGACCACTTTTGTTATTGATCCCTTTGGCAAGCTACTGAAAAAGGCCCTGTTCGCAAGTGATGTGGTGGAGACTCCTGCTGTACTCTGAGCCTCTCCCGTAGTAACTCTGGTGCCGCCTAGTTACACCGTATTCATGTTTACACATTACTGTGCTCATTTTCTATATTACTAACAAAATATGAAGAAATAAGGATTGGTTTCATTATGGGCAAGAATTTTTCAAGTTAGACGTTTCTGGAAATAAACAGACATTTTAAGTTTAATCAAACTAAAAGCAAATAATTTTTTTATAATCTACAAACGATTAGTTAGCTCAAACAAAGTGGCCTTTCTTGTTTAGACAGTTTATATTGGTTTGCCTATTGAAAACAGCAACTCATTTAAGACTTATTTAAGATTTTCAAATTTATGCCACAAGTGCATCTACTAGGGGGCTGAGGGATAGCACTGGCTGCCACCAGTATTAAGCATTAAGTTTTTCACTCAGCCACTCAACTTGCTGTGAGCTTAATGTGAGCTACTGTTTTCAAGGCAAAAAATAAATAAATAAATAAATAACAATGATCAAGAATTATGTTAAAAAGTTTATTAACTGCAACAATCAACATCATTGACGAAAATCTACTTTTATATAGTCACTGGTCATAATACTGATATGACACGTCTGTGGTCATGAAATCCTTCGAACGACTGGTGTTAGCCCATCTGAAAGACATTACAGGCCACCAGCTGGACCCTCTGCAGTTTGCCTACCGGGCAAACAGGTCGGTGGATGATGCAGTGAACATGGGGCTGCATTACATCCTGCAACACCTTGACCGCCCAGGAACTTATGCCAGGGTCCTGTTTGTGGACTTTAGTTCAGCTTTTAACACCATCGTGCCTGAACTTCTCTCCTCCAAACTCTCCCAGCTCAGCGTGTCACCAGCTACCTGTCAGTGGATCACCAGCTTCCTGACAGACAGAAAGCAACAAGTGAGGCTGGGGGAGATCACCTCTGAAACCCGGTCCCTCAGTATTGGTGCCCCTCAAGGATGTGTCCTCTCACCACTACTGTTCTCCCTCTACACTAACGACTGCACCTCCAAGAACTCGGCTGTCAAACTCCTAAAGTTTGCAGATGACACCACTGTCATTGGCCTCATTCAAGATGGTGATGAGTCTGCATACCGGCAGGAAGTTGAGCGGCTGGTACTCTGGTGCAGTCAGCACGATCTGGAGCTGAACACTCTTAAGACTGTAGAGATGACAGTGGACTTCAGGAGACATCCCTCAACTCTGCTCCCCCTCACCATATCAGATAGCCCTGTGTCAACTGTGAAGACCTTCAAGTTCCTGGGTACAACCATCTCCCAGGACCTGAAGTGGGAGACCAACATCAACTCCAACCTCAAAAAGACCCAGCAGAGGATGTACTTCCTGAGACAACTGGGGAAGTACAGTCTTCCACAGGAGCTGCTGATCCAGTTCTACACTGTGGTCATTGAGTCTGTCCTGTGCTCCTCCATCACAGTCTGGTATGGAGCAGCCACTAAACAGGACAGGAGCAGATTGCAGCGGACTGTACAGGCAGCAGAAAGGATCATCGGCACGCCCCTGCCCTCCATCCAGGATCTGTACCTCTCAAGAACCAGGAAACGGGCAGGGAAAATCATCACAGACCCCTCACACCCTGGACACAGACTTTTTGATCTGCTGCCCTCTGGCAGACGGTACAGAAGCCTGCAGACCAGGACCACCCGACACAGGAACAGTTTCTTTCCCCTCGCCATCTCCCTTCTTAACAGTTGACCTGTCACACTGCTCCCACTGCCAGGCTGCAGCTGCACCTTATGTACATTTTGTAGTATTCATTCCACCTCATTCATTTCTGTATTTTATGTATATAAGTTTAGATTCGTTATTTATAGTTGGTTTACAGAGCTTTGTGTATGTATGTGTAATGTGTATATATAGACACGTGTGTGTGTGTGTGTGTGTGTGTGTGTGTGTGTGTGTGTGTGTGTGTGTGTGTGATTTACATTGCTGTGTTTGAGAGCCACCATCTACCGGAACCAAATTCCCTGTATGTGTCTGCACATATACTTGGCCAATAAACACGATTCTGATTCTGATTCTGATGATTACTTTGTTGTTCTTTAGTGAACTAAACAAAGGTTTAAAAAAGTCTTTGGATATGGAGAACTGAAATAAATGAAATTAGACCAGTTAACTCAAATAGTTAATTCAAAAAGAATTAGTGGTAAAACATTGTATCCATATTACAGTTATTGTCAACAGAGATGAGAGTTCACCAAGTGAATTGAAGAGAAAACATTAATCAAAAATAATACTTACATGGAACGACGTAACTGCTCCCCAAAAATGTCTTCCATTATTTCTAAGTAACTGGTTAAAAATCATGTATGTCTAACAACATTGTTAAAATATTACAGATATTCTCCTGTCAACGTTGGACCATACTGATCTCAGATCTGCCCTGATTAGCTTTCAGCGCGGTTCCAACCACACGGTTGTCGTATTTTGATGACGTTGAGGTAATGGCCGCTCTCGCTGTGCCGTGCAGGGTGTTTTATTTTCATCGCTACAGCGGCTAAAAATAAAACCGTCTAATATTTATTGCAGACTGTAAAAAGTTATATCCGCGAGAGAGTGCAGCTGAAAAGGTAGAGGCGTGGTCTTTATAGAGCTTCGTGTCGGCAAGGTGATTAAAAATGTGTTGTTAGCTCCTAGCACAGTGTACTTGCTCTTTTAGCTTAGCTTCAGGGGAGGCTACATTGTTAACCGTAAGACGGCCAAGTGTACTGGTGCGAACGCTTCGTACTAAACCGGTAGTGTCCACTTATTTGTACGGTTAAGCCAAGCGTTTATAATCGCTGAAGAAAACTATCCATAGGTTGGGGACACTTTACTCGTTATTAGCTTTGTCTTCGCACCGCCAAGTTATGGGCCTTGTTGCGAACTAGCGCGACCCAGCCATTGTAAGTGTTACCAGTGACATTATGCTACAGGGAAACCTGTAGTCTTTATAAACTTGAGCATGTTATCTAATTATGTATACACATGTAGTTGTACCATGGAGCTATATGGAGACTTATATACACCTAAAACTAAATGGTGGTTGTTAGTTAGCTTGTTATAGCTAACGTTTACTTTGCTGGTGAATTAGCAGCGCCGGAAACTAATTTCATATAAAACATATACTGCTGTGATCAACATATAGCTACGTCTTAATCTCAGGAACGGTGTTATCAAAGTTAATAGAAATCGGTTCTTTTCCGTTCTTTGTGTCAGCTATCACCAAATGAACAAAAACAAGTATTTAACGTTATGGTGTATGACAGTTATATATTACTATAAAAGTTAACTGTACCATTTTTCTTTCAGTGGGTAGCGGAATTAACATATTTTTGTGGTGCATCATTTTAAATTTAATTTGTGATTATAGACATTTTATTGGTTAATTGTGACTGTTTTTAATTGACTGTTTTTAAATCGATTAACAAAAGGCACGTAGCATTACATTAAACAGTATTTAATTGCTATCAGATTACTGGTGACATACAGTTGTCTTTTCTTTCTTTTTTTTGGCAGATTGCTTTTTTTGTTTTTGTTTTGCACCAGAGTGGATTCACATGGATACTCCTGAAAGCCCTACCCAGTCCCCTCAGTCTCCTGAGGAGGAGGAGAAGGGTCTTTCTGACAGTGAGTTGCTGGAGTCTCCTAATGAAGAGGAGGACAGGGTCATTTCAGACAGCGAGATCCTCAATGAAGAAGGGGACATAGAAATGCTGGAAAGCCATGGAAAACATGTGGAATTAGAGGAAGAGGAGGATGAGGTGGTGCCTGACTTTGTGTCGGAGCCAGAGGATGAGGAACCTTTTGGAGAAATGGGAGAGTTGGGACAGGATGATGAGAGCATTGTGCTTATGGAGGGGAATGAAGACAGTCCTCAGGTGGCGGAGGAGAGGGAAAGAAAGGAGGATGAGGAGAGAGTTGTTAGCACTCCATTATCCCCAGACTCTGAGCCAGAACATGTCAAGAGCCTTAGTGCTGGAAAAGATGGAGAAGACTGGAAGGAAGGATATGATGACTACATAAAAGCTGCCTCTGCAGAATGTGAGGTAGCTGAAGTGGATGATCAAGAGGAGGATTACAAAAACAAAGATGAAGAGGATGGAAGAATAAGAGATGAAGAGACAAGGAGAGCTGCTGCGCTAAGGGAAGTGAAGGATGACTCTGTGTCAGTTTCCCGGGAACTGGACGAACATGAGCTTGATTATGATGAGGAGGTCCCAGAGGAGCCTGGCATCCCTACACACGAGGAGGACGATGAGGAAGACACAAAAGTAGAGGGAGATGAAGATGAGGAGGAAAGCGAGGACAAAAGCAGTAAAAAGGAGAAAAAATCAATCCTTCCACCATCTCCTAAACACAGCGAATCCAGGAGGACAGATGGGTCGAAAGGGCCGGAGAGGATACGCCAGGAATCCTTCAGAGACAAGAAGAAGGATGAGGATGATGGAGAAATTGATGAAGGAGAGATTGATGTAAGTTATTGTAGTTCTATTGGTAGTAGTGCTGCCTGATTTGCTGAGTGCAGGTAAATTGTAAAAATCCCTTGTGTTTGAAAATAAGCCTTTAGTCAGGAAGCACTGCTACTGTGTTTTTGTTTTATTGATAAACCTTTAGAACAAATAGCCTTAAACATAAAGAGTGGTGTTAAATCTGAAGAGAAAAAAAAATCCAAGTGGACTGGACCTAATTTGGCTGGATGCTCTTTATGCTACTGCTGAGTGTGTTGAGTGTGTGTTACACTCTCATAATAGGGAAATAAGAATATGAAGCCTTGTAGGCTTAACATTTTCAGAACTCAAAGGTTTCTTCTTTCTTTTTGTGTTTGAAGTCCATATTCTTCTCACGAGTCACGTTTTAGCATGCGAGTAAACGGTCTGTGTGAAGAGCAAAAGAGGGAAAACCAAAAAACGTCCAAATAGAGTTAGTATTTGATTAATAGTTGACTTATACATTCTTGTAAAACCTGAATAGAGCTGTGGATGAGAAAGCACACAATACAAGTCCCTTTGCAATATAATACATATACTGATATTCGGCCCACCACTGATGCGTTAATGCAATTCTGTTTTGTTTTTTATTTATTTTTTTAAATCAAGTAGTTCTGGAAAGTTTTGCCGCTGTACACTATCACATTAGATTTTTAATCAAATCAAAATGTGGTTGAAGTACAGATTTTCAATTTTAATTCAAGGGGTTTTACACAAGTATTTCATTGGGATTGGGTGATATAGCCTCATAATTACATCACAATATTTCAAGAATGTTTGTGATAACAATATTTACGATGCTAAGCAGAAATAATATTGTTATTGATACAATTTTTAAATTTAGTAGTGTTAGTATTTAGTAAGTATAAAATAACAGCTTAACAACTTGAGCTGTACAAAACAAAAGCATCTTGGGCCTTTAAAACCTCTGCACAGATACGGTCAAATAACTAAAACTAGAAATATGTTTTCAGTTTTGAATGTTTTATAGACTAGTGTGAAAAAGTATTTTTCCCCCTTTCTGACTCTCTTCCTGATTTCTATGTTTGTCACACTTAAACGTTTCAGATCATCAAACAAATGTAAATGTTACACACTGATAACACAAGTAAACACAAAATTAAATTTCTAAATGAAGGTGCGTGGGGGGGGGGTGAATAAGTTTTGCCAGGAAATATCTCTATGATCCCCAAGGCTTTTGGGAAGATACTGCTAATTCTGCTCTTGGAGGACAGTGTTTGGCCATGTGTTTATGACCTCAAGATGAAGCACAATTGTCTTTTGCATCAATACAATGGTCTAAAACACACCAGCAAGTTCACCTTTGAATGGCTTAAGAGAAACAAAATGAAGACTATGGAACAGGCAATCAATGTCCTGAATTGAATCTTATTGAAATTCCTGTGGCATGACCTTTAAAAAGGTGGTTCCTGTTAAAAAATCCTCCAATTTGGCTGAATTACAACAATTCTGCAAAGATGAGTGGGTCAAAATTCCTCCACAGCCCTCCAAGATACTTATTCCCAATTATTGCAATGGATTTAGCAGCAATCACTTTTTCACACAGGGCCATGTAGGTTTGGAATTTTTCCCCCTTAATAATAAAAACCTTCATGTAGAAACCGAATTTCATGTTTACTTTTGTTATCTTTAGCTAATGTTTACATTTTTTGATAATCTGAACATTTAAGTGTGACTGACATATACAACAATAGGAAATCAGCAAGTGGGCAAAACACTTTTACACACCACAGTATAGGCAGCCATAACAACTTCTGGACAACCCATTTGCTCCACCATAGTCCTATGTGTATTTGTAGCCTGCTTCTGCCTTAAGTGGTGAAAAAGGTTTTGCTTTCAACTTAAGTGTTTTGGTTTAGTTCTTTTTTTGCGGGGGTTTTGGGTTCTTGTTCTCTGACATGCCTAGGCATGTCTTGTTGTGCGCACTACAGAATGTAAACACAAGGGTTTTAAGGGTGTGAATTCTTAATTCGGTCATTTTAGAATTAGGTCATAGTAACTGGTAGGGCTGCTCAATTAATCGAATTTTAATCACGATTACGATCTGGGCTTTCAACGATCATTAAAAATGACTGAGCCGATTATTAGCCCCTCCCTCGTACTTTACTCTCGCGCTGCTCCGTGTGGCAAATCGAGCGCACCTCTCTGCATTTTGAACACGTGTCACAACAATTAAGAGCAGCGGTCTCCAACCTTTTTTGCGCCACGGACCGGTTTATGCCCGACAATATTTTCATGGACCGGCCTTTAAGGTGTCGTGGATACATACAACAAAATAAAACTAGTACCGGTACCGAAAAAAAAGATTTATTCATAACACACGTGAAAAGACCCAGGAAAACCAAGTAAACGATAAAAACGATAACAAAATAACACTGAAAACCGATAAAAACCCTGAAAACTATACATTTCACACCTGAGCCTCAACTCTCGCGGCCCGGTACCAAACGACTCACGGACCGGTACCGGTCCGAGGCCCGGCTGTTGGGGACCGCTGATTAAGAGGACCCGAGGGAAGCTCGGAAAGCTAAGCAGAAGTTATCTGGAGAGGAGAGTGACTGCCGCTGGTTGAAAAGAGAGGTAAAAAAAAACTTCAGTGGTGTGGAAACATTATGGGTCCGCAGAGTCAGACGTGGATCAAGTAGACATAGTGTGTAAACTTTGCTACGGTGTCGTAGCTGCACCACAGAGCAACACTGCGAAGTTTACTAAACATAGATGTTTACATTTTTCATTTATTTTTTATATTGCAAACATTTGCACTGTTATCAGTATTTGCACACTATTTTATATTATTTTTTGACAATCTTTAAAGTCATTATTCAATACATTGTTATTGTTAAATAAATATTGTCAAATAATCGAGATCTCAATTTCAGTGAAAATGATCGTGATTATCATTTTGCCATAATCGAGCAGCCCTAGTAACTGGTACCAGGTACTACTAGGGCTACCAGTTACCAGTTTTTTGCTATTTACTCAGCCGGGGTTCCAAGCGATCTGAGCAAGTACTAAAATGTGACGTCATTAGATTGCATGCCACCTATTGGTTGGTCAGTAGCATCACTCAATGAGTCATGAGAGCTTCTCATTCACGAAAGTCAAAACCACTATTTTTGAAACCCGGCAACAAGGGAAATGGCTAAACAAAAACAACGTCATGTTCCCCGAGTCTGACAAAAAAACAAAAACAAAACACAGACCAAGCACCAAGTATATTGTTTTCTCAGCGTCCATCTTTGTTGTAGCATTCGTGTCGCATGTTAATTACGTCACAGGATGCTTGGCACTGTTGCTATGATGACGAGCATGCACAAAAGATAGTACTGAAATATAATGGAAAACCAGTTGAGTCGTTATGAGTTGATCTGAGTAGGTACTGATGGAAAATTGGCTTTGATGTTTCAAAAAAACAAGTTCTAACATTGTTTGGAGTGAGCCCTAGTACTGTCTCCAAATTGAAGGCAGCGTTTCATATAATGGGGATTGTCAGACATGTTGCCCAATGAGCATCCGAAGGACACATCATGAAGACATCAGGTGATTGTAGGGCTGGGCGATATGACCCAAAATTCATATCTCGATATTTTTTAGCTGGATGGCGATATAAGATATATATCTCGATATTTTTTTTTAAAGCCATAAAGAAAGAACAAAAAGAGAGTTCTTAGTCAAAGCTGTGTCCCAGATGTCACACAGGCACTTTTATTAACATAGAGCAGATGTACATAAAATTTACTCAAAAATAAATTATGAGCATTTATTAAATAATAATGCTCCATAAATAAAAGAAAACAATGTTGTTTTTGTGCATAACAAAAAGCTCACAATTGTGCAGTCAAAATGTAAACTAAAAGATGCTGAGCACAATAACAAAGACAGATTTCACAGCTGCTCTGTTCCCAACTTGTACTGCGTGACTGACAGCCTGGAGTTTGAAATCCGCTTCGCAACCACGTCTCTTAACAGGTGCCATTTATAGTCCTTATACACAGTAGGGTAATATTACGTTGAAGCACAGTACGTATCACTCCGCGAGGCTCAGCCGTAATGCTCCGACAATCCATCAAGCGGTGCAGCTCCGTAGCTTACCAAAGTCGTACTAAAACATTTTTTGACAGATTGCTGAGCGCCGTGTAACACATAAAATCGGTTCGCGGCCATCAAGCACAACCAGAATTCATACATAAGGCGCGCTGTCAACTTTTGAGAAAATGAAAGGATTTTAGTCCGTGCAGCCCCTCTGGGCTGCATGGCGTTAGCGTGGTTAGCTCGTTAGCATGGTTAGCTAGCTAACACGTTGACGCCGTCCAGCCCCACGCACGGGGCGATGCGCAGTAACTCGTTAACGGAGATTTGCCGTGTCCATCTTGTCGCTTCCTGCAGGTGAAGCGATGGGGGAGGAGGGGGAGTTGTGTTCAGTGAAGGAGAGGCGAGGCCGAGTAACGTTGCGTAAAGACGAAAGTGGACGAAAGAGAGGCAAACTTGTGGCTCCACAAGTATAATTATAACGTAACATAGACTATATCGATATAAAGGATATTGTCACATCTTATATCTCGTATAAAAATATATCGATATTTTTTAAAAACTCGATATATCGCCCAGCTCTAGGTGATTGCGCTCCTCGGCCTGTACACCTGACCTGACAAGAAAAGAAAAAAAAAATCAGTGTGTTGAAATGCAACTTGTCAGTGTACCTGATTCAGAACGTATTCTACAAACCCCAACGTTACAGCTAACAGGTGGATTTTCCTGTTTCATTTTAGCTAGCCAACAACGAGGAGGCACTTACTGCCTAAAAGACAGAGCGTAAAAGTGGACAGAATGTACTTGTGGGGTTTTTTTTAAACATAAAACTGATTGCTGCAGCAAAGAGAAGTGCAAAAGCGGCTACCATTAGACGGCTTTTTAGTCTTGGTGTCCTCTTTTTCCTGTCAACAGACTGGGCTAACAAGTCTGTTAGTACCAACCAGCCAAGTGATGTCATGTTCTGCCTCTAGTGGAGAGGCAGAATGGGCACTAAAAGTCTTTATCTTATAACTGCCTGGATCAGCAGAATGTCACACACTAGTGATTGTTAGGGCTGGGTATTTTCACTGATTTTTTTAACTGATTCAATTCTGATTCACAAGGCCCCGGTTCGATTCAATTCCGTTTTTGACTCAGTCAGAAATATTATAATTAGGATAATTTATCTTGGATATGTACTTTTGAAAGAACCCTCTAAACCTTGTAAATAAAATATATTTATTTCCAAATTAGGAAAACGGATCCTAAAGCAGTTACAGTCTTGGACTTATTATTTAAAGTAAAGCCTCAGGGGTTTTTCTGAGGTTCCTGCTGGAAAATGACATGCCCAAAGTGAACGGACTATTTCTCTGCAATTACAAACTTGGTGTAAACCATCTAGGTATAAAAACAATGCTGACACTCGTGAGGCTTCATCAGAGGTGTAAGCATCACAGCAGATGCCTTTGTGTCAAAGTAACTGAGGCTAAAACCCAGAAAAATATAAAGGAGTTTTTACTGGCCTGATCTTTTATAGCACATAACCCTCTTGAAAATATGCTGCAAAATTCAGAGTTCGCAGTGACGAAACCTGCATTTTTGGATTCTGTGATGAGATGTTGGCTTTCAGCACCCGTGCCATCGAGTGAACAAGCTGTGTGTTTACATCTTTGTGTAGAATCTGTCTATCTGCTCTTTAATTTTTTCTATTTTATCTCTTTGGTGGTTGTTGAAATAGTTTTGTGAGCTTTTAGCTGAGATTCTGATATTTCTGGAAAAATACATTAATTTAAAAAAATGATTGCAGGATTTGATCGATATCGGATTATTCAAATTAAAATTGATTTGAATTAGGAAATCTTTTTTTTTTTAACCCATCCCCAATGATTGTTCCTCATTAGACATTTAAAATAATTTCTACTTTGCACTTGAAATACAAATAGCACACACTTCACAACAATAGTCTGGATACAGTGATGTGTTGTGAAGTGTCATGATTTGGCTTGTGTATGTGTATGCAGGATGATGATCTGGAGGAGGGGGAGGTCAAAGATCCTTCAGACAGGAAGATCCGACCACGTCCCATCTGCAGGTTTTTCATTAAAGGTAGGTGGTGAACAGCAGATGAAGTGTCGTAGTAAAGTATTTACCTTCATCCTTTTTACTTTTTCACATGGGGCATATACAGTGTTATACAGTGGTCCCCTGCTATAACGCAGTTCACCTTTTGCTGGTTTGCGGATTTTTTTTGGGTGCAATTTTGCATGCTTTTTAAAAATATTTTTACAGCACATTGTGTTCTGCGTCCTGATTGGCTGTAGACCATTGTCAATCAATCTTGTTTACATAAATCTTCGATCGCTAGCAGTGTGACTCTGAAGTGCTGTACTGTGTATGTTAGTAAGTTTTCTCCCCAACAAACACAACAATGTCGACAAAACATTTTGCATCGTCAAAGGCAACCGCAGGCGTCTTTGGTTTCATTCTATAATACTGGACTTATTTTTCTACGAAGGTTTGAACTTTGAGAGTGTTTAAACAAGAGAGAAAAGCGAGAAAATGTTCATGCCTGTCTGAGAAAACTGTATAAAGGGATATAGGGCAGGGATAGCTCAGTAGGTAAAGTGGTCACCCCATGATCGGAAGGTCGGCGGTTCGAATCCACCTAACGGCTACCCTGAGGTACCCCTGAGCAAGGTACCGTCCCTACACACTGCTCCCCGGGCGCCTGCTTAGTGGGCTGCCCACTGCTTCACTGAGTGAATGGGTCAAATGCAGAGAAAAACAAGTAATTTCCCCATGGGGATCAATAAAGTATCCATTATTATTATTATTATTATTATTATTAAAGTGTGTAGTGAGGGGTTTGATAGCCTTAAAACATCTATAATAATTGTAAAAAATAAAGTTGGCTACTTCACAGATTTCACCTATCGCGGCTTATTTTTAGAATGTAAGTCCCACGATAAACGAGGGACCACTGTATTTGATAGCTTTTTTTCCTCTAATAAATAATGTTTTAATAATTAAATTTTTTCTATTTACTTGGATTGTATTTATTTGGAATAATTTTCTAATATCAAAATTTGTTTGATCGGAAACATTTCTGTGTGAAGAATATGCAAAGAAAAAAAAATCTAAGAAATTTCAAAAGGGCAAATATTTTTTCAAGGCACTGTATATAGCCACTGTGACTCAAAGCACGTTGAGGCTAACGCTAGGCTAAATTGGCTTCTTTCAAAATGTTAGAGAGCCCACCCACCACTTTAATCAGACTCTATGACTGAGTACTTTAGTAGCAGTGGAAAGGAAAAACTCTGTTTTAACAAGAAGAAACCACTGAAAAACCAGGCTCAGGGAGGTGCAGCCATCTGCCGCGATAGGTTGGGGGTGACGGGAGGAAGATGAGACTAAAGACATGCTGTGGAAAAAAGTGAAAATACAGAGTCTAAACACGTTATGTGAAAAGGGGTGAGAAAAGGAGAAAAGCTCAATGCATCATGGGAAGCCCCCAGCAGCAGCAGCATAACTAAAGGTGGATTCAGGGTCATCTGATCCAGCCCTACCTGTATGATTTGTGCAATACTCAGAGACATGGCCAAGGTAAGAAAGGCTGAAAGACGACCACCACTGAACAAGACACACAAGCTGAAACGTCAAGACTGGGCCAAGAAATATCTCAAGACTGGTTTTTCTAAGGTTTTATGGACTGATGAAATGAGAGGGAGTCTTGATGGGCCAGATGGATGGGCCCGTGGCTGGATTGGTAAAGGGCAGAGAGCTCCAGTCCGACTCAGACGCCAGCAAGGTGGAGGTGGAGTACTGGTTTGGGCTGGTATCATCAAAGATGAGCTTGTGGGGCCTTTTCGGGTTGAGGATGGAGTCAAGCTCAACTCCCAGTCCTACTGCCAGTTTCTGGAAGACACCTTCTTCAAGCAGTGGTACAGGAAGAAGTCTGCATCCTTCAAGAAAAACATGATTTCCATGCAGGACAATGCTCCATCACACGCGTCCAAGTACTCCACAGCGTGGCTGGCAAGAAAGGATATAAGAGAAGAAAAACTAATGACATGGCCTCCTTGTTCACCTGATCTGAACCCCATTGAGAACCTGTGGTCCATCATCAAATGTGAGATTTACAAGGAGGGAAAACAGTACACCTCTCTGAACAGTGTCTGGGAGGCTGTGGTTGCTGCTGCACGCAATGTTGATGGTGAACAGATCAAAACACTGACAGAATCCATGGATGGCAGGCTTTTGAGTGTCCTTGCAAAGAAAGGTGGCTATATTGGTCGCTGATTTGTTTTTGTTTTGTTTTTGAATGTCAGAAATGTATATTTGTGAATGTGGAGATGTTATATTGGTTTCACTGGTAAAAATAAATAATTGAAATGGGTATATATTTGTTTTTTAAGTTGCCTAATAATTATGCACAGTAATAGTCACCTGCACACACAGATATCCCCCTAAAATAGCTAAAACTAAAAACAAACTAAAAACTACTTCCAAAAACATTCAGCTTTGATATTAATGAGTTTTTTGGGTTCATTGAGAACATGGTTGTTGTTCAATAATAACATTATTCCTCAAAAATACAACTTGCCTAATAATTCTGCACTCCCTGTAAGTATTTCTTTGTCACTCACCTTTTTCATTTGTGATGTGTTTATACACTGATCATTATCATAATCTCTGACTCTCTTCCATAGTGTTTTTTTTTTTTTTAAATCTTCCTCCCATCAACCCCAGCCAGTTGCATTGTAGTTCTGTCTGATGTTTCTTCCTATTAAAAGGGAGTTTTTTTCTTTCCCACTGTTGCCAACTGCTCGCTCATAAGGGGCCATTTGTTGCGGTTTTCTCTATATTATTGTAAAGTCCTTTACCTTACGATATAATGAACCTTGAGTCAACTGTTTTTGTGATTTGACACTTTATAAATAGAATTGAACAGTAGCCCATACGTACCCGTACCATAAGGCTGCGTCCACCGTGATAAGGTAATGTGGTATGGGCTCTTTCTCTTCTTCCTCATACTTTTCTTTTCCCATTAGAGATGTTCCTGGAGACTAATTTCTTAGTTGACTAAATGAGGAAAAATATTTGGACTAACTAGACTAAATAGTCTCTTGTTGTATACCTTGTTGGCATGTATTTTAAAAAAGTATTTTAATTAGAACCTAGCTTATCAGTGTGCTTTAATTGAACACAACTTACATAATGTCTGAACAGTTTTCTTCATCCATGTAATGATCAGTTATATCAAATGATAAAGCATTTATCATTGGTCCAAATCCAGGCCTCAAAGGCCAGTGTCCTCCAGGTTTTAGACATCACCCTGGATCAACACACCTCACTCAAATGATTATTACCATTACACCATTACAATGATTCAGTCATTACCAGGCCTATGGAAAACGTCAAGACATGTTGAGGAGGTAATTTAGCCATTTAAATCAGCTTCGTTGGATCAAGGACACATCTAAAACCTGCAGGACACTGGCCCTCGAGGCCTGGAGTTGGACACCCCTGGTATAGATTATTCAACATTTGTCCTGATTTTTGGTGTACCGTATTTTTTGGACCATATGTGCACTGGATTATATAAGATAAGATAAGACTTTATTGATCCCACAACGGGGAAATTTTTGCGTCACCTCACCTCATATGGTGCACTGTCGATGAACGCGTCTGTTTTCATACATAAGGCGCACAGGATTATAAGGTGCATTAAGCGAAACAAAACAGTCAGATAATTCAAAATTTACTCAACTGATTCTTCTTGCTTCCTCCACTTCCTTACCATTCATTCATTAATGTTGAATTCTCTCGCAGCTGCTCTATTCTCATGTTGTTTCAGTATATTAATTACTAACTTCACATTGTGGATGGATTATCTCAGTTGTTCTCCTGACTGAAGTTTGGTACGTTTACAGCATCCTGCCATGCGATTGAATTTGTCCCTAACAATAAGGAAACCTGATGTTAACTTTTATGGAGTGGAAAAAAGTTAGTCTATGTGTTTATGTTATGCTAACATAGATGTGTGGCTATCCATCACATAGCAAATCATTATGTACTAGCTAGTCCATCTCCAGTAACCCTACAAACATCACTGCTGTTTAGTTTTCTGTCTTCGTTTATGTTGGAAGTGACAGCAGAGCTGTGCGTTTTAATTTTTTCAGAAATCTCTCAGTCAGAACATGCTATATCATGTTTAGGTGGAAACTAGTGCACTGACTTCCTGCTAACTTCTAACTCTGTTAAATTTAATAAATTCTGTTTTCATGGATGCCCGGATGTTAAACTTAATTGTTACACATAGTAAAGCAGCAACCCGATCATTTTATTAAAGATGAAAGAATTTAGACAGTTTTTAAGTCTCAGTGATGCCGCAGTGTTCGTTTGACTTTGGGACCTGAAGCGGACAGAGTTTTGGATCCAGATTACTCCGCGAGACTTCGTAGCTTACCAAAGTCGTAATAAAACATTTTCTTGACAGATTTTTGAGCGCCGTGTACCATATAAAATCTGTTTGAGGTCAGTAAGCACAACCAGAATTCATACATAAGGCGCACTGTCGATTTTTGAGAAAAGGAGAAAGGATTTTAAGTGCGCCTTATAGTGCGGAAAATACGGTACACGGATTCACTCAGTGACTGTTCCTATTTAATGACCTGTGAAAAACCTTCATATGTAGGTATTTGGGGTGCAACTATACACAAAATTCACGGTTCGGTTCGGTTCGATACTTTTTCAATACAAAAAAAAATGTTCATGCCTTTTTAATTTGTCATTTATTAAAATTATAAATATATATTTTAACTCAAAAGTACAGTTTTTAAATTCAATGTTGCTGAAACAACAAAGTAATAAAAATTAAATATCTGATCGAGAAATCACTCATCTTTGGAAAAGAGAGTTTATTACACAGAAATGTCTCTTTCCAAAATAAAAGCAATACTATACGCTTCGTCTGGGCTATATTCTCAGCAGCATATTAAACATATCAGGTCCCCATAAGGAGAATCATGTGCTAACGACTGTCTAAATGACTCGGGTAAAGTTTGTAGCATGCATGCTTGTTGTTTTTGTCTGCTTCCACTTGTCTTTGCACTAGGGTGATGTCAGAGTAAATGTGCAGCCATATTCGTTGTGTTCCCACTAGTGCTGTCAGCGTTAATCTCGTTGAAATTACGTTAACGCCACAACACGGCAAATCTCCGTTAACGAGTTACCGCGGATCGCCCCGTGCGTGGGGCTGGACAGCCAACACGTTAGCGAGCAAACTGCGCTAACGCACTAGTTCCCATCAATGTAATTGAGCATTTTATCCATGACGCGCTTACCATCAGGGTCATACGTCACATGAAAACCAAAATAGTTCCAAACGCCACATCTGAATGAGGGTGGGGGAGGTTCAATTTGCCATGTTGCAACGAGCTTAACTTCTGTCTTGCTAGCTTGCCCTGCGCTCAGTGAATCTGCACTCGACTGCTCCGCCTAGGCTGCACTGTCAATTTTGTATTGTTCGATACACATGCGTACCGAACCGAAAGCACTGTATCGAACGGTTCAATATCGATACGACTAACGTTGCACCCCTAGTAGCTATGGTCAAGATGTACATTTTGTAATTCTTTCTCTGAGCAATGCCATATCCTATTTCTAAAAAATAATACTATACTACTACTATACTATACTATACTTTTTTTTTTTATTTTTTTTTTTTTTTAAGTAAAAGTGAAAAAGTTCAGTTAAATCTACTCAAAGTAAGAAAGTAAAATGGTTATTTGGAGGACATTTACACTATTTTTCTGCTAAGCTATCTCTACTTTGTGCTATATTGATGTAACAATGAAATATTATTAGCTTCTCAAAAACTGCTATTTGCTATTGCCGACATTGTAAAGGGTGACTCTGCCGCAACTCATCATAATTTCTTTTGTGAGTTGAAAGAAATTTTCTTAGTGCTTACTGCTGCTCTGATGTTCATTGTTCTTTGTGGATTTATACAACTGAATTCATCATGTGAAAATATTTCATGAGCTTTCTTAAGATCACGTGTTTTTCCAGCACTAAACTAAAAAAAAACCCATCTCTTTACCAGGGTGAGAAGTTATTTCACACACTTTCTCTCCATAAATACAGCAACTGTACCTTTTAGCTAGCAGACTTGCTGAAGCTGCGTGACCACAAACGCCATTGCAACCCACTTTGACCCCTGATTATAGCTCTATAAATTATGTATAAACTATATCTTTTTGAATCTTTCATGTCATCGTGTGTGATATATCCTGGATTTTTTCCCCCAAGCTTTATTTTCATTTTTAAATTGGAAAACAAATAACAACAAACAAACAAAGCAAAAAAAACAAACTGAAAACTCACAACTTGTATCTATGCCTTTCAAGGATAACCTCAGACATCCGAAAACCAAACACAGAAAATACAAGCAGCATAATAATAATAATAATAATAATAATAATAACAGCATAACAACATTGATAATTGATAATTACAGAATTTTTTTTAAAAGCAAACAAAAACAAAACAAAACAAAGAACTCAAAAAAAAAAGGAAAAAAAAGTGAGCAAGACAGAAAACACATCATGTGAACCCCTCCCACCATCCCCCCACCCCTTTACCCCTGTATGGCTCTCAACCTCATCACATTCGTGTATCCAGACAGCCCATATTTACACCTATCTATAGAAACTCTCATGCACAGGAATCAACATCCCCCACGATAAAACTGCAGCATTCAGGAAATCGAGTCAGGAGGGCCTAACCGGGGATCAACTCAAGGCAGGATATATCCTGGATTTATCAGAATTTTCTTTTAATGTTTTGCTCTTCCCTTCATTCAGACTCAGATTGGTTACTCACATTTTTATTACCGGTAATCATCATAAATCAAACCCATCAAAGTCCTCATCCTCTGTGTCTGAATTGAACAGCTGCGCTAAATCTCCATCAAACATTCCAGGTTCACTTTCTTCACCGTCAGAGTCACTTTCCGTGCCGTGCGGCTCCTCGGAAATGATGCCGGCTTTTGCGAAAGCTCGAACAACAGTGCCAGCAGAGATGTTAGCCCAAGCATCTACAATCCATTCGCAAATTGTGGCGTAACTCGCCCGGCGCTGCCTTCCACTCTTAGTGAACCTGTGGTCTCCATCGGTCATCCATCGCTCCCACGCCATTCGCAGCCTTACTTTGAACGGCCGGTTCACACCGATGTCCAGCGGTTGGAGTTCCTTTGTCAGGCCTCCCGGAATGACAGCAAGCTCACAGTTAATTTGCTTCACAAGTTTTTTCACATCGGCTGTGAGATGGGCACGCATAGAGTCACAGATCAACAGCGATAGTGATGCGTGGAAAAAAACCACTTGGTCTCCTTACATACACCTCCCTCAGCCACTCTTTCATCATTTCCTCATCCATCCAGCCCTTTTCATTTGCCTTAATGATGATTCCTGCTGGAAACTTCTCTTTAGGCAAAGTCTTTCGCTTAAAAATCACCATAGGCGGCAGTTTCTGTCCATTAGCATGGCAGCCAAGCACAACAGTAAAAGAAGACTTTTCATACCCCGTTGTGCATATCGCTACCGTGCTGGTCCCCTTCTTCTCCACAGTGTGACTCACTGGGATGTCGAAAATGAGCGGGACCTCGTCCATGTTAGTGATGTGGCTGGGCTGGATGTGTTTGTCGGCGATGCGTTTGCTGCAGTAGGAGCGGAAGATGGCCAGCTTTTCCTTATAATCCGCTGGAAGTTGCTGCGCTACCGTAGTCCTGGTCCGGATGGAAAAATGGCACCGTTTCATAAAACGAAAGCACCAAGACGGACCTCCTCGGAAATGTTCAATTTTCATTTCTTCTGCTAGCAAAACTGCTTTTAGTCGAATGGTAACCGTCGAAACGCTTCTCCCGCTCGTTCTTTGCTCGATGATCCACTGCTCGAGTCTTTTCTCCAACTCGGGCCACCTTGCCTTATGTCCGCGGAAACTCACCTGCATCTTCTTGACCTGTCGGAGCTTGTTTTCCAGCTTCCTCCACTTGCGAACCATCGATTCATTAATCTTAAATTCTTTCGCGGCTGCTCGATTTCCATGTTCCTCTGCGTAGCTGATGGCCTTCAGTTTAAACTGTGCTTCATAAGCGTGTCTCTTTGCCATTTTCAGGGTTGTTAAAACAACGATGTTCCACATAATGCACATACCTGTCCTTTTATACAGGTATGTGCGATTGTACCGGTGTATATACAATCAACGCCCACCCTTCAGTGTTCTCATGGTGTTCTCTACTACGTCCTCCTTACAACACACACAGGGCGCACTGCACTATAGAGATTGACAGACCACGTGACTTTCGCGCATTGCATGCCGGGAACTCGTGGCAAAACAATCCAAGTACCTGCATCAAATGCAAGCATTTGCAGCACCGCAAAACGTTCATTCTTCGGTTCCAATAAATTCTTGCTTTTTCTTTGCCCCCCAAAAAGGTATGTACAAAGGTATGTACAAAAGACAGACTTGATGAAAAGTCAAAGAAAAGATACGAGGAAAAAAATCAAACCAGTGAAAGGGTTAGACCCTTACGAGCAAACAGAGTGACAAAATACGTTAGCGTGCTGCCCAACTTTCACCACGCTCATGTTTATAATTATACGGTTCTTGGAGTGAGTGCATACACTCATGAAGTTTAGTAACTTCAGGTCACTGCAACAAGCCCAGGTACAGTTTACCGACGGATGGGTACAGGACCTTGAAATGCACCGTGTAGAAAGTAAAGACCATCGTACGTATCATAAGTTTACCAGTCTGACAAATCGTCGTCATAAATACACATTCGTTAACCGTTTATTAATAGGACCTTTGAGCTCAATGGTAATTAATTAGTAGTGGAAATAATTTCTGGTACGTATCACAGAAATGTAGCAGTGACAATAATACTGTATGCTGTAATCGCACTGGGCAATTAGTGATACAAAACAACTGTTTTATCCTGTGAATAAAAGTATGTTTTTGTCAATGTACCATGGTAATAACAGAAGCGAAACACAATATTGTGTCAGGACAATTCACTATTTATGCACAATAAATAAAGGAGCATAGCGCGACCATTTCTGTTCAGCGCCAGACTTGCTTGTAACCTGTATCACCAATTATGTTAAGAAAAATGACGCATTAACTACAACAGCAGACTGACCTTTGTGGGAATGCTTGGAGCAGACTAACCTGAGCTGGAGTGTTCTGGGACGTTATATTTTGTCTTTGAATGGCTGCAATCCAGTCGCCTCTTTGTTACTTCGGAAACATGGCTCGAACAATTTCTCTTCAACGACGTAATCCGATAACAACCGATCTCTTTACCCGTCGGCTTCCCGTGGCTGTCATGCGACCGGCTATTGCAGTTAATAATACAACAGCTTCTTGGCATTTTTTGTTTCTTTTTATCGCTGTGTGACTGATTTCAATTGAAAGCCTGCGTGCGCTAGTACCTCTTGCCACGAGTTCCCAGAATTCTTTGCGGTTTTACCCCCGAGTGACGTCACATTTTCAATCTCTATAGGGCGCGCCGCACTTTTTGAAGAAAATCCAAGACTTTTATGTGCGCCTTATAGTCACGAAAATACAGTACTTGAAGTACACATACCAGAAAATTCTAGTTAAGAACCGTAACAAAGTATTCCTACATCTGATCATAGTAAATCATTGTTTTAAACTTCAAGAAAACACCCTAAACTCTGTTTTTCCTCTGGCATAGTCTACACAGATGAGTTTTTAAAGTGACATCTTTAGTGACAGTGACAGTCTCCAAAAGAATGATGGCTGTTGCCATGTGACAGTACCAGCTGTGAGAAATTGTCAACTCCCACAAACTTTTTAAGCCTTTTTAATGTATTAACCCTTTAGAGCCGATCGGAGCGGGAACGCTCTGTTATGCGTAACTATTTTTAAATCCCGGTAGCACTGCAACCACGTAAGCTAGCGCAAAAATTTTTTTTGCATATGAAACCGGAGGAGTTGTACTTACATATTGTGCCATCAGCTTGTCCTAGGTCACGGTTTCCTTCCACATAAAGCTTTGCAAAAACTGCATAAAAAGCGCTTGCAGGAACAAAAACATAATATTCCAGAAACACGCTTTACCGATCTGATCAGCTGTTCAAAACACTTCCTACGTTGGAATAGACGTCAGCGCGAACTTTTGCATTTCCGCCATTACCTGGCCGAAACCGGAAGTGACGTCATTTTCGCGGAAATGTAGTCTTTTTTGCGATCAGGGCCTCAGGGCCTATACTGCTCTTTTTAAAAGTTATCTTTGACTTTATGACTTTCTGTGTCGTTTCTGGGATGCTTAGGACTCATATTGCACTGCTGGAAATAGTTTATTTTGATGCACATGCTGCTTTTTTGCAAATTTGCAGTATAATATTTATTTTCGTTTTTCCTGCAGTGTATAAAAATTGGTGTATTTCAAAAATAAAACTATGAAGACACTCAAAATAAATTTCCTGTGGTGGGAAACTATTTTGTGCAACTTTTTTGTATTTACAGTTTTGAGGGATAAGCCTCTTAAATTTCTCTAACTACAAATATATGTTAAAAAATCAAAAACGATTTTCAATTTTTTTGTAGTTTATTGCACTTTTTTGCAATTTATGTAATTACTATGCACTTAATGAATACATATTATTAAAATCTGGGCTATAATGGTTGTATTGATGTATAGCAACTTGAAATGCTCCCAAAAATGGCTCCACAGCATGTAAAAATATAATATAAGCTCTGGCGGACTTGGTTCTATGGTAGGTCTTAAAGGGTTAAGAATATCTGTCTGATTATTTCAGTTTATCTACAGTAGAGGGAGCTATTGAACTTTAAACTTTATTCAGCTTTAAGTTTTCCCCTCTGCTTTTAGACACTTAATAAGAAACTTTGAAAACAAGAAACTTTTAAGTGAAACTGTTGATCCATTATATCTTTTACTGCAAATTTTTAAAGTTTCACATAGATTGAGTATCACCATAATTTGCTGCAAGATGATAATAAAGATTTGTAATTTATCTTTTGAACTGAACAGTAGCCCTTCCCACAACATACTTCCTAACATAAATAACAGAATACTGGTCAGATTAAGAAAATGGAATACTATCGGAAGTACTTCTTCAAGAATCTTTCTCTCATATTGGTGCCTGAATTCAAGAGTATCAATGTTGACATATAATACTTAAAAAAATTTCTGTAAACCCCAAGCAAAGTTACAGTAGTAAATAATAAATATTGTTGTGCCTTCTTCAGGAAATTGTACCTGGGGAATGAATTGTCGCTTTATCCACCCTGGAGTCAATGACAAAGGAAACTATTCCCTCATCAGTAAGCCAGATCTCTTCTCACCTAATGGGGCACCTCCTGGAGGACCACACCCACTCATACCCAATAATCCTTGGGTATGTGTGCCTCTGTTACAGTGACTGTACTTAGTACTGCTAAGACCCATCTATCATGCTTTTTTTGTTTTTTTTGTATTGTAGGACGTGAATCAATGTTGTGAATTCTGCGCTAGCTTGAATTCTGCTGAGAATCTCATCAGGCTTCTTCTGTATCTCTCTGCAAGTAAGATAAATTAATTATTCTTCGCTGTTTCAGGCTGCTCCTGCTGTGGAGGAACTGCCTCCACCACCACCTCCAGTGGAACCTCCTGTGGAGAGTGCCTGGGAGAGAGGACTGCGCCATGCTAAAGAGGTAAACAGTTCCACTGCTTGTCACTGAAAACTAAATTGAGCTTCCGCCAAATGGAAAGCCAATCACACTGCGGTGTGTGTGCGTGTGTGTGTGTGTGTGTTAACTACCTGCCATTATAGTCTGTTTAACGGCATTCCAAGCAAATGCTTACAAATAGAATTTATTGTATTTTCCTGTAGGCAGCTTGGAAAGCCTTACCCTTTAGCCTGGTAAACATTTATAAAGCCTAATTTGTTAACCAAATGTGTTTTGATGTCTTGCATTTTGCCAACAAGGTGTTTGTTAAAAGTTGAAGCTTAAGCAAAAAAAAATAAAATGATAATCTGCTCAGGTGCCAGTTTTGAGTTACAAGCGTGAAAGTGAAGACACTCACACTGAACTTAAATGTGTGAATAAAATTCTTGCATAGTGAGAGTCTTTACTGCTAATGATTTCACATTTTCATGTAGAGTGAAATTAACAAGATGGGTGCAATTAATAATGAATAATAATCAAGTTTATGACAACATCACTGTAAATGAAATGTAAGGTTTTTTACCACGTATCCCGCTGAGCATGAGAGAGTGAAGTTAAAAGGGAAAATCACTTGCGGGGTCAAGTATTGGAAATTAGTTTGCATAGATGTTAACATCATTTTGGACAAAAATAGGTGCACTATATAAACAGTCCTGTTGAAACAAGCTCTTTTTGTTTCTGGAAGAACATCAACAGATTTTTGACAGTAGTCAAAGGAGCTTGCAAAGAAAAGCCTCTGGACTTCTTTAAGTTGCTTGAAGATGTTTCACCTCTCATCCGAGAAGCTTCTTCAGTTCTAAGGTCAAATGGTGGAGAGTCCCAGATTGAAACCTAGTGGGTTTCCCCCCACAGAGGGACAAAAGGACCCCCTGATGATCCTGTAATCGCCCAGGATGTGAGTGGGCGTTAAGGCGTCTGGGGAGGGAACTCAAAACTGGATTATAGATGGCAGACAGTTGGTGTCGTAAACCACCGCCTCTGTTCAAAGATGGTCGCTCACGCTTCTTTCACTCCTCTTTCAAACCATCTGTCCTCTCTATCCAAAATGTGAACATTGGCAGTCTTGTCCTGTGGAGGTGGCTCTTCTATGTTGTGCCATGCGCTTGTGAAGTGGCTGTTTGGTCTCTCCAATGTAGAGGTCTGGGCAATCCTCCACAGGACAAGACTCAGCTGTCCATCTGCATCTTAAGGATAAAGGACACTCTTTCGAGGATGCCAATGTTCACATTTTGGACAGATGGTTTGAAAGAGGAGTGAAAAAAGCCATCTATGTCCACTGTGAGCGACCATCTTTGAACAGAGGCGGTGGTTTACGACACCAACTGTCTGCCATCTATAATCCAGTTTTGAGTTCCCTCCCCAGACGCCTTAACGCCCACTCACATCCTGGGCCATCTGACCTCAGGAAATCACATGATAGGGTGGGGCCAGGTTTCTCAATGAGCTCACCCGAAACCCTGGCTGATTGTGACCCACACCCAGTTTCACACCTTGGCTCAGGGGATTAGAGGATCATCAGGGGGTCCTTTTGTCCCTCTGTGGGGGGAAACTCCCACTAGGTTTAAATCTGGGACTCTCCACCATTTGACCTTAGAACTGAAGAAGCTTCTCGGATGAGAGGTGAAATGTCTTCAAGCAACTTAAAGAAGTCCAGATACTTTTCTTTGCAAGCTCCTTTGACTACAATGACCTGGATGACTGAGAACCTTCACAGACACTTTTGACAGTAATTATTTTACTTACAAGGGGGTACCTAACTTCTGAACTGACCAGTTTCAGCAAGCCATTCATAGTATTAGACATACTGAACTTGGAACGTAGTCTCACCGATATTCCTGTCATGATAAAACTTTGTGTGTTAATGTGGGCTAATTGATGACATCAGTCACAGATTGTCAGTATTTCAGATTGTTCTGTATGTGTTTGGATCTCACAGGTGCTGAAGAAGGCCACCATTCGTAAGGAGCAGGAGCCTGACTTTGAGGAGAAACGGTTTAATGTGACGATTGGAGAGGATGAGAGAGAGTTTGACAAAGAAAATGATTTCTTCAGAGAACGCAGCTACCGTGTTATCAGAGAGTATGACTTACTTCACTTCATGTAGTTTCTGTCAACACCTAAAAGTAGCCCACATGACAGTAACATTCACACAAAGCATAAGTCTCAAATAGAACCCCCCTGAAGTTTAGCTGGAATGTTAGGCTTGTTGATGTCGATAGAAAAACAGGTGATAAACAGAAAGTCAAGTGTTGCTCTGATTACACCTGAGCCCACCTCCATAGGCCACAAGTCCCATCCCAACAGGGATTTTAGATATTGGTGTATTTGATTATACTCATTTTTTTTTTCAGAAAGTTCCTAAAGTTATCCTGAAACCCTGACTACTGGCTGTTTTTTCTTATCTTGTGCTCATAATATACTCTATATTGCCAAAGGTATTTATTCAACCATCCAAATTGTTGAATTCAGGTGTTCCAATCAATTTCATGGCCAGAGGTGTATAAAAACAAGCACCCAGTCATGCAGGCTGCTTCTACAAACATTTGTGAAACAATGGTTCATCTTAACTCAGTGAATTCACACATGGTACCGTAATAGGATGCTACTTGTGCAACAAGTCCAATTGTGAAATTTCATTGCTACTGAATATTCCACAGTGAACTACAAGTGGTATGATAACAAAGTGGAGGTGATTGGAAAGAAAAGCAAGTCAGCTACGAAGTGGTAGTCAATTTGATAAATTCATGCTCCCAAAGGGAAGGTCCCATCCTATTCCAACATGACTGCACACTAGTGCACAAAGCAAGGTCCATAAAGACCTAGATAGGTGAGTTTGGCATGGAAGAAATTGACTGTCCTGCACAGAGTCCTGACTTGAACCTATCTGCTCTAATTCAACCTATTGGAATGAATTGGAGCAGATACTGTGAGCCAGACCTTCTCATCCACCATCAGTCTCTGACCTCACAAATTCACTTCTGAAAGAATAAACACACTCCTAAACCTTGTGAAAGCCTTCCCAGAAGAGCTAAAGCTGTTGTAGATGCAAAAGGAGGGGCTACATGATATTAAACCCTGTGAATTAGGAATGGGATGCTGCTCAAGTTCATATGTCTGAAGACAGACGAGGGAACGCTTTTGGTAATATAGTGTAGCTGTCAAGACAGCAAAACTCGTACCAGTTTACCGTTAACTATAAACACCATTATTTCCTAGTACACACATCATAATATTTTCTGTTGATGCTGATCTGCTTCTCCTTTTTAGTGAAATGGACTTCAGAGATCCCATATATGGGTAAGTTTAATAAAACTCATAACACAGAGCTTTCAAACCAGTTTCAGTTTGAATATGTTTCAGAATCTATATTATCACTAGTCAACTGAGCAGATTTGTAATGGTTTTAATGAATTTGTCACAGTAGGTCATGCCTTCTTTGAATACTTGGGTAGAAACAGTATTCACGTCAATAGCGTCAAATCACAACAACAGTCACCTTAGTGCGCTTTATTTTGCAATGTCAAGGCCCTACAATAGTAGAGAAAAGGCAAGCCTTTGGTGACAGTGAGAAGGAAAAACTCACTTTTAGCAGGAAGAAAGTTCCAGGGCTGTTCATTAAATGCAGGGTTGTGTATAAAAAGTCCAGTTTTTATCATGTAAGGCAACTGGCAAGAGTGAAATCTTTTCTTTCTAGGCAGCACATTGAAACAGTGATCCATGCTTTTATTTCTTCCCGTCTGGACTACTGTAACTCACTTTATGTGGGGAGCGATCAGTCGTTGCTCTCACGTCTGCAGCTGGTTCAAAATGCTGCTGCATTACTCCTAACAGGAACTCGTAAAAGAGAGCATATAACCCCTCTCTGCACTGGCTGCCTGTGTCTTTTAGAGTTCATTTTAAAATTCTTATGTTTGTTCACAATCTTGCCCCACCTAACCTGTCTGAGCTTCTTCATCCCCACACACCCTGTCGGTCTCTCAGGTCAGCTGACCAGCTCAAGCTCAAAGGGGACAGAGGCTTTCCTATCGTGGGTCCTAAATGGAATAGTTTGCCCTTGCACGTTAGAGAGGGCCCTTCACTGTCCACTTTTAAATCACGTCTTAAAACCCACTTTTATTCTTTGGCTTTTAACCTCAGTGAGACTGAGTTCCTCTTATAATTAAATAGTTATTTAATTAATTATTTTACTTTTTCCTTTATTTGGCTTTTATTTATATCTTATGTAATTTTATTATATAGTTCCAATGTACAGCGCTTTGTATTAGCTGTGGTTGTTTTAAAGTGCTTTATAAATAAAGGTGATGATGATGATGAAATACAATGTGAGTAAAAGGGTGAATGAAGGAGGAATACTTAGTGTATCATGGGAATCCCCCAGCAGCCTAAGACTATTGCAGCATTACTAAAAGAGGATTCAGGGTCACCTGATTCAGCCCCAACTATAAGCTTTATACATAAGGAAGTTCTTGACAGTAGGGAGGGTGTCTTTAACCCAAATGGGACCTAGTTTCACAGAACAGGGGCCCTGAAAGCTGAAGGCTCTGCCTCCCATTCCAGTTTAAAAAAAAATAGGAACTACAAGTCACCAGTCTGAGAGTGAACTATCGGTCAAAAGTTTTAGGACACCCCAATTTTTTCCAGTGTTTTTTATTGAAAATTATGCAGTTTGATTTCAGTCTGAAATGAAAGCATAGTACAAATAAGCAATTGGAGTTAAAAAAGAAATCATGGAATCAATGTATAGACCAAAATGTATAGCATCCTCTTGGTGCTATGTTATTAAAATTGAATTGAATTAGGATAGGGTGAGCTCAACGTAGCTGATCTGCTACCCCCAAAAGGGACCAGTGGAAAGAAGTAGTAGCAGATGAAATTATTTCTCATGGAAGCAAAATCATTCATAAAAGTTTGGCATATTAAATTCTGTAAAGTTTTTTAACTTTCTTTCTTCCTCCTGCAGAGATCCATATGCTGACCCATACTATGACTATGAAATGGAAGCCCTGTGGCGAGGTGGTCAATATGAAAATTTTAGAGTGCAGTACACTGAAGCTCCTCTTCCTTATCACTACAGTGTGAGTATCCACCCCACGATACAAGCAGAGCCAGACACTTGTAGTTTGGTCTTCTGGAGCACTGTAACATAACAGTTTACCTCAGGTGTGGCTGCTGTGCCATTGGTGGTCCTTCCTAGTTTGTTATGTGGCCTATGAGGCCAGCTAAGAGTGTGTCAAAGTATATCTCTTTCATAGACCGTTTTGTTTTTTGCTGCCTTATTAGACATTTCTTTCCATGGAGGGCTGCGCAAAATGTTACCATTGGCAATGGCCTGAATTTTGTATCGGATCATGCAAACGTCTCTTTGGTCACAGCTTCGCTGCGACTAAAGTAATCTCAAACTTTTTTTGTTTGAAGGGCCACAGTGAGGTCAGTAGCCTCCCTATAGTAAAAAGGAATCATTCATACTGTCAAGTGTGATCTGTTATCATACTGTTACTTTACACTATAATTGGAAATGGTATGCAATTACTGTAAAACATTAATTGTATATTCTTCAGAGACACGATAAGAAAGATGAAGTACAACAAAAATAATGTAGAATAATTATATTTGAATGTGTGTGTGTGTTCTATCAGAACATATGCATTGTTAAGGACCACTTTTCGTTTTTTAAAACTCCCATCTCAGCAGGAGCGTGAACGCGATCGCGACCCTCGGGAGCGGAACCGTGATCGAGAGAGGGAACGAGACCATCGCGAGAGGGAGAGGCGCCAGCGAGAAAGGGAGCGGGAGAGAGAAAGGGAGCGCGAGAAGGAGAGGATGCGGCGGAAAGAAGAATGGGAGCGGGACCGGATGAAGCGAGATGAGAAGGAAAGGCCAAGGATGCGTCCTCCTCGAGACACCAGGGAGAAGAAAGATGAGGACAAACTGAAACCACGCTCTCCAATCAGCCTTCCTCCGAAGTGAGTAACATATTTCAGGCAAACTGGTTGAAATGTATGCATTTTATTGTTTTCCAGCATGGGTGTTGCAAAATGGCTCTATGGCGCCACCTATGAAAGTATTGCCAGCACATAGATTGAGCTACATGATTGAAATTTGGTACACAAATGTAACATCCCACAATGCAGAAAAAAGCCCATGGGACCTGTGACCCAACCCCAACAGGAAGTGGGCCGTTTTAATTTTACTGTGCCATTTTGGCAATTTCGTTACACGTTTGTGAACTTTTCTTAGGGATTTTATTTCATCAACTTTACATTTGGTCAGTCTAAAGTTATGACCTAGGCCATATTAAATTGCAGAACTTTTGAGTGCATGTAACGCCATGGCGAACTTCGATTATTCACCATGAAATTTTATATTGCTCTTATTCACATGTAACTTGTCCAACTTGGACCAAACTTCTCACATGTGACAAGGCTCTGTCCCCCACATTTAAACTGGAGTGTTTGGCCATGGTCACAGCGAAACCTTATATTTGTTCTCTTGTTTAGCAATGTGAAAATGATTGCGGACCAACATAGTTACACAGAGGTGGGAGGAGAGTGAGTGAGTGTGTCAGTGTGTGTGTGCGTCATTTGCAATCTTAATCAAAATACAATAATTTCATTATTACAGCATAACATTACAATGTGCTTGACTATTTTGTTTATTTATATATTTTTAATTTGTTAAATGTTTCAATTAAAAATTACTTTATTTTAGCATTAAAATAAAAATTTTGATTAAAGGGCACATACTGGTGAATTGACTATTAGAGAAACATAAAGAATTATTTGGGGAATTGTTAATACTGTTAATTTAGTGCAGCTGTGCCATAAACCTTGTATTAGATGATAGTTATACTAATATATTTAGTAAGCATTGTGTTAGCGATTACTATGACCATTAAGTTCCCCAGAAAACCATCTGTCAGTCAAACCCTGCGTGGCACATTGAAATTGAAATGTATAATAATACAAAAAATAATGTTCCATAGAAAGTTTATTTTAATAATGAATTCATATATTTCAACTGCAACTTGATCTTTTTTCTACATCTCTTTAATATCCCAATATTATTATTATTAGTAGTAGTTTATGTTGTCTTTTTTTTCTTTTCTGCTCCTCATTTGGGACACTTTTAATTAATGAGTACATGATTTCGTAGCACTGTTGGTGTTTCCCTGGAAATATTGTCTAAAAGTATACAATGTTGTGCGTTGTTAAAGTAAACATGACACTGTAATAATATCAACAATGTGCACACAGCACATTAAAACATCCAAAACATTTAGTAAGGGGACTCCTCACAATGATCATCGTAATGACTCATTAAAGAATGATTGGTAAGATTATTTTTATTTGTAAGTCACAGTGGAGAGATGTTACCAATGGAAAATTATTGTACTAGCAACTCCCAGTTCATCTTGGGTTTTTTTGTTTTGTTTTTGTTTTATTTGTTTGTTTGTTTTTGTTACATCAGCTAAGGCAGAGGTGACAGAAGGAAGAAAAATTACAAAGACTACTTTGTTATTATGAAATTACTATTTAGTGTGTGTGTGTGTGTGTGTGTGTGTGTGTGTGTGTGTTGTTTTTCCCCACTCATAGTCTCTAGTTTTGAAATTATGGAAGTCTCCTCATCAGCCTCAAAAGCAATAATGATGACCTTTCTGTGTCCTGGAATCTCAACAACATCAACATGTTCAAAGAGCTGCTTTCACCTTATCATGGTTGAGAAAACGAGTAAATCATGGGACTTTTATTTCCTTCTTTCTTTTCTTGTATCTCCTTCACTAATTCAACTTAGGGTTGCCAGACCATAGATTTAACGCAAAACTATTCCTCGCATATAAAGACAGTTAATAATAAGTTAACAGACAAACCATACCATAAATAAAACCACAGAACTAGCCTTTTAGCTCTTTTGCCAAGCATATTTGTATTATCTATTCTGTAACAGCAACTGTTTTAATAAAAAGGCATGTCTAGTTGCCTTCTCTTTTTGTTAACCATCTTAATTCTTAAGTCTGAGGTTACTCATCTGGATAAACCGGATAAAGGCAAACCATTCTTGTAAAAACAATAGACAAAAACGTGTTCTACAACTCCCATTCTTAATGCCATGACTTTCAGTGAGATTATTGCCTTCTGCCTTTTTAACATGCAAACATGAAAATTACAAAAGAGTAGTACAAATTACAAGTACAAATTTAAAAAGATCACAGATGTACAAGTAATTAGAATAATCCTTTAATTGTCCCACAAAGGGAAATTTGGGAGTAGTAATAAGCAATAAGTAATATGTAAGTAAATAGCCGTAGAATCAAATTAATTAATGAAACTGGAAATCTAATCTGGCTTGTGCTTTCCAGAAGACTTTTTAGATCTGATTAATTACACTTATAAAGTTCTGGAAATATCCCATAACCTTTGGTGTACACCATGGGCTTCCTGGCTTTAATTGCCCAACTTCCTTTTTTTGATCCTTTCTCACGGGAAACATTAAGTCGATAAGAATTTTGAGATAAAAATAACTTGTGTTTTGTTGTAGTTCTATTTTTAGATTTGTGAGTTGTAATCTCGTAACATGACTTCATTGCTCTTGCATCACATCACAGTGGAATTTCTCGTTCCCTAGGCGATGTGTACCTTTTGTTTACTTGCAAGTGCAAAGAACCTGCAGTCATTATTTTTTTATTTTTATCCAATGTAATTTTAGGTAACTGCTTCAAACTGTTTGCAGGGTACACATATAGTATAATAATAAATCACAAAAGGTTTCCTGTGAGCATTTTTAAGGAGTTCTATATGCCAACATACTGTTTACCCTTTAGTGGGAATATCCACTAGTATTCATTTCCTCCAACAAATATTTACACGATACACACTTGAAGAAGATCACTGGAACCTTCGCAGTGTTTAAACAAAACTAAACTAACATAGGGAAAATCCCTTATGTATTTAAATATTGTAGCTGTCTTGTGCTAGTCAAGGGATGTCATCATGGAAGATCTTTTTTATCGACGCATGAAAACTTATATATGTAAATATAAATATATTAGAGGTGTTTAACTCTATTTAAGAGACACATAATATAAAACAAAATTAAATGACATATTTTGACAGTTGATACTTGACTTATTTACTTATGGATTGATATAAATTTTTTAGAGTAAAAATTTTCATTTGATACAAAGTTTGGTTTATTGGCAAATATTTTTCTGATTCTGACATAATAGTAAAATGGGCTACACAAACGATAACAGTTAGTCATTTTACCTTTTTAATACCTTTGTCCAAAACAATGTGGGAAATAGGGATATGTAAGCTAGGGAATAATAAATACTAATATCATACATCAATATTGTTGTGTGAAAACACTGGGTTCCTCTGTTTTGTTTGGTGGAAAAATGATCATCTTTATGTCATAATGGAGAAATTTTTGAGCTCCATCGAGTGATGATTGAAGTGTTGTTTGCATCATACCCGTTTTAATCTAAAGAAGGGAAAAAATTCCCAGGTCTGTTTTGGGAAATGATTTTGAGTTGTGCTCTTTGCTGTTAATAAGCCGATTTTGATTTTTAGTTCTGCTCTTTCAACTTAATCAATCAGCTTTGACAATGTTCTTAGGTAATAAGTACTAGTTCTAAAAATACAAGGACAAAATTGTTATTCTAGGACATTGTTCATCCGTCATTCATCAAGCGTGACCCTTTGTACATTTTTAAAAATACTTTATGATGTACCAGTGACATTTTTCCACTTTCTTTCGGTCATTTATGAGGAGGAAGTTAGCTCATTGCACCTGAATGTCTGAACGCATTTAGCAGCTTTTTATCTCACTCTAGCAGAGCTTGTTTTATGACCTCAGTGACTAATGTAGGAAAGCATGCTCATATCCTAACTGTTGCTTTATCACAGTATTCAAATTACAGTAGTAAAACTGAAGAGAAGAAAAAAAATTAGTTAATAAATTTAAGTTGCAGTAAGTATAAGTGTACCAGTTATCATTCCCAATGCTTAGTCAACAAATCAGTTAATAAATCTGGTAATAATAAATATTTCAGAGTCAGAGTAAAACAATTTAAAATGATAATTAAAAAGTGAACGTGAAACAGATAACTCTCTGCTAAACTAGGGCCGTGAAAAACTAAATTCTCAGACACTAATTAATATTAAAAATTAACTTGACTAGCTACTGATACTGTTGCAAATAAGTATCATCTGCGGTGTCTTTGTGTTTCCACTGAAATAACTTCACATGTCAGTATTGAACAGTTATCGAAATGTTAAACTGCCACGAACATTTTAATGTTAGCTGTATTAACTGCTGTAATGAACATTTTCTTTCTTCAGGGTATCTATTTGAATTTTTCTTTTAGATTTATAACGCTTAATGAGCAGCATGCTCTCTCTGCAGCCATTTAAACTGAATCTGCGGTTTAACCCTTCAGCTTTTCTTCTCTGGATGACATGGAGGTCCAAAGGGCTTTGAAGGTGTTGGATCAAAATGTTTCTTTTTCATCATCATCAGGGAAAACCGAAAAGGGGCTTATGGGAAGCATGTATAATGTAAATAGAATTGTTCCTACCACAGAACCCTGTGGAACTCAATAATTAACCTTAGTTTGTGAAGAGGACTCTCCATTTACATGAACCCATTGGAGTCTATTAGATAGATATGATACAAACCACAGCAGTGCAGTACCTGTAATACCTTCAGCATCCTCGAATTGCTGTAATAAAATGTCATCATCAAGGCATCCGTTTTCGGACCTTGGCTAAGTGGAATTAGGCAGAGGATCAATAGGGGGTCCAGGACACTCTCAATAGGGCTTAAAAATCTGGGACTCTCCACCAGTTGCTCTTAGAACTGAAGAAGCTTCTTGGATGAGAGGTGAGGCATCTTCAAGAAACAGACGTCCAGACGCTTTTTCTTTCCAAGCTCGTTAGACTTTAACTGATATAGTTACTCAGCCATTCAATATCAATTTTGGTGTCCGATTCAAATTACCGGGTGTCATTATTGTCAATGTGAATTATAATTTTACAGATTTTACATTTGCCCCTTAGCCAGCTGTTTTCAATTTCCCTCAGACACATGAAGAGGTTGGTGGTGTACTGTAGGCTTCTGTTTAGGACGGTACTTCATCCCTACCGTCACCCAGCTCTCCAGTTTTTCTGGCTGCTCAGGATATTTGGCACACTGAGCAGGAAAGTGCAGCAAGGACAGGTGAAGAGGCCATGCTGCTTGCGAGTTGGCTACAAGCTAAGCTAGTGAATCTTTAAAAAGACAGTGAAAGAATCCTGTCAATATAATTAGCATGTAAATCCACAGAGTGTGCTTTAGATAAAACACATGAAGGTTACACTATAAAATAAGACGTTATGTATACAATTTTTAACTCAATTGCGTACACAGATAAGCTAAACAAAAACACAAATGTGCGTTTTAACAAGAACATAATGGGAGATGATAAATATTGAAATTATGACATGTTATTCTTTTCACTATTTTTTTTTATAATTATTAGCTTTTTAATTCCTAATATAATTCTCATGTCCATATCAATTTCTTGACTAAATGTTTTCATAAGAGCTGTGACTGAGGAGTTAGAGCATGTTCCCTACTAATTGGAACGTTTAGATTAAACCTCTACATCTCATGCTTTGAATAAATACAGCATACACACAATAATGTGCAGGTCACATTAATGACTTGTCAAAACAGTAACAGGGTATATTTTACGCTTTATTCAGCCATTATTACATGTCTGATGCACAACAGGTTAGCAGATAAGAAGCGAAAAAAGGATTTGTTTAGTCTGGCTTTTATGAATGGTTTCTCTCAAAAAATAAAAATAAAGTAGATAGAAAGAAACAGCAACCAATGTTTATTGTCTTCCAGGAACCAGAGTGGGCAACATTGACAGCTGACTAAGGATAAGAATGGGCTTTAAAAGCCTTCCACATAATACTTGCTTTGTTTTCAGATTCATTTCTTTCATAGTATTTGTCTATGCATCTTTCTACAAATTCACCAAAAATTTGATCCGTTAACAAAATTGTTTGCAGTCTCCATCTCATTGAACTTGCATAGAGATTGCAGCATGATCACTAATCACAATACTACATCTAATATAGAAGCATTTTTTGACTTGGGATTGTAACTCTTTGGATATTTAAAAAAAAAATAGCGCATGAATGGCACTTTCTTTCTTTCTTTTTGCATGTTTTGTCAGTCTGGGTGGATCTGTCCATTACTGAGTAAAGTTAAAGTCCCTTCCTACAGTGTAGATTCCTTCTAAAGCAGACAGTTAAAAATATTCTCTCAAAAAAACGGGTTGTCATCAATGGGCTACACACAGATAGACATATAATTTATTTTTGTGAGAGGATATTAACTTGAATGACAATGTAACTCCCATGCGGAGTTACATTGACTAGTGTATAGGGATGGCAACCCCTCTTGCCTAACTGTTAAGACAAATGTGAAATAAACATTTAGTCAGCAATTTTATGTCTGATGTGGTCAGATGCATTTATCGCATTTAAGATCATCTTAGATTTAAAGTCTTGTATTCTATTGAATACTTGTTTCATTTAGTTTTCTCTTTGCGCTGACATTCCAGCTCATTATATTAACAATGAAACTTTCCTGTTTGGTCCTCGCTATATGTTGTTATTATATTATCCTGGTGTCTTTTAGATTGTGCACAAAAACCCCCCCAACAAAACAAACAAAAACCACAAATTTACACATACATTATACATTCAAGCACTCGCACACACTGAACACAGAACCTGTTTTGAACACTGGCATTTCCCTTTGTGGGATGCCTAGCTGCTGTAGGTTTTTGACATACTGTGTCCTTATACAGAGAGATTGACAGTTTGTAAGGGTTGTTTTTAAAAATGTAGACCATGGTTCCCAGAGCTTCTCTATTAAGCTGTTGTCTTGGTCACGTGACCCCCTGAATGCCTTCATGCATGTATTACTTCCATGCTCAACTATTGTAATTTATTAATTTTCGGCTCTTTGAAAGCCTTTAGTTGATCCAAAATGCTGCAGGGACTAGAAAGAGAGATCCTATTTCTCGCATACTTGCTTTTATTCGTTGGTTTTCTGTTAATTCCAGAATCTTTTTTAAAATTCTTCTCCTCACATACAAGGTTTTGAATAATCAGGCCGCATCTTATTTTAAATACCTCACCCCAACCAGAGCACTTCACTGTCAGACTGCAGGCTTACTTGTAGTTCCTAAGACAGAGCCCTTAGCTTTCAGGGCAGCTCTTCTGTAGAACGACCTTCATTTTGGATTTGGGAGACAGACACAGTCCCTACTTGCAAGATTTGGCTTAAAACTTTTCTTTTTCATTAAGATTATAGTTATATAAGGTGTATATATATAAAAAATTCAATTGGATTTCAACTTTTCAATTTTGTCAGCAGGCCGATTGAGCCCCCATCAAAGAAGGAGGTTGTTCCAATCATGAGACGACCAGATGAGTGGAAGGACCCATGGCGACGGTCCAAATCCCCCAGGAGACGTCCGGCACCGGGCTCGCCCCCACGGGGCCGCCGGCGTCATCGACCATCAGGCTCTTCAATCTCTGTGTCCAACTCCTCAAGGTAGGGACTTCTCCATATTAGGCTTAACATGGAGCCTAATAATGAAAGGTGTTATCCAGTTTCCAACACCTTAGGGACAAAGGCTGGGTTAGGCCTTAGACACGCTTTAGTGAGTCACGGGGTCAGCTGTAGACAAGAGGGGTGAATAGACAGAGCCTTTAATTCACTAACTCGCTTGGCTGTGGTTACAGCCAACAGCAGAGCGGTTTTAAGAGAGAGAAACTTCAACCCCACTGCCCCGATAGGCTCAAAGGGGTGGTGGAAGAGGGCATCTAAAGAGGGCATCTAAAACGACTGACAGATCCCATAAAGGGACCAGTGGTCTAGCGACTTGGAGCGTTTGACGTGCCTCCCTCATGAAGCAACATATAAGAGGGTGCTGACCAGCAGGTTTATCACCAAACCCCACGTGGCAGGCTGAAATAGCTGCCAAATAGACCTTTATGGTAGAAAAAGCTCTCCTTTTGTCCAGCAAGTCCTGAAGAAAACACAACAGCTCCACCACTGAACGCTGGAAAGGGATTATCTGCTTTTCATGGCACCACTCTTCAAAAACCCGCCATTTACTGTTTTAAATGGAACGAGTGGAGGAGGCTCTGGCATTCGGAATGGTTTCAATAACCTTCGGAGGCATGGCTGCTGCCTTCAAATTCCACCTTTCACAGGCCAGGCCCAGAGAGCCTCCTGGTCTGGATGGGGATCGTATATCTCCCCATGCACCTGTTTGAATGGCCACCGTGGAGCTATTAAAATCAGTGACAGCCCCTGATCACTCACTCTGATCAGTGTTGGGAAGATCAGGCTGAAGGGAGGAGAAGCATACAGCAGTGTGTTTGGCCATGGATGGGCCAGCACATCCATGCCCAGTGACGCATCTACGTCTGACAGCGAGAAAAACAGAGGGCACTGAGTGTTTTCTTGCGAGGCGAAGAGATCTACGGCAGTCCGGCCATATCTCTGCCAAATCTGCTCCACCACCTGTGGGTGAAGCTTCCATTCTCCGAACAGTGGATTCCCTCTGGACAGGAGGTCCGCCCCCCCATTCAGAATTCCTGACACGTGAGTTGCTCGAAGGGAGAGGAGCCGTGTGCTGCTCCACACAATTATTTCCCTGGCTAACCTGTGTAGCTGCCGGGAACAGGTACCGCCCTGGCGGTTGATATAAGCAACTACAGTGGAGTTGTCTGTTTTCACAAAAACATGTCGTCCCCTGAGATATGGCAGAAAATGCCGTAAGGCTAGGAGCACCGCGCGGAGCTCCAGCACATTTATGTGATTCAGAGCCAGTCTCTGTGACCAAATGCCATTCACTGCTCTGCCCATCATAGTTGCACCCCAACCTGACAGGGATGCATCTGTGGTCAGTGTCACCCTGGATGATACTGCCCCGAGAGGTACTCCTGCAGCGAGAGTTGTCGGGCTCCTCCAAGGCCGGAGAGCCCCACGACTGAGATGTCAGGGTTCAAGGTTCAAGGTAGAGCAGGGCGATATGGCCAAAAATATTTATCACGATATATATTTGAAAATTTGCGATAACGATATAACTGACGATATAATTGATGCGAGACAAAATACAACTCCACAACATTACTAGCGCAAAAAGACAACCTATCATTTATTTTCACTTAAACAAGAAGCTGGGTTTTATGTACATTAAAGCTTTATAAAAATGTAACAGTGCAAATGCAAATTCCTTGCTGAAAGTTTAACCAAAAGGCATTTCCAGTAGAAATGGGCTGACATATCCTGAGCATAACCATGTATAATATCCACTGAAGTTAAAAAGAGGTGCTTTGCAACATTAAACTGCAGTGTGCAGTACGTATTTTTCGGACCATAAGGTGCACGGGATTATAAGGCACATTAAGCGAAACAAAGCAGTCAGATAAATCAAACTTTATTAAACTCATTCTTCTTGCTTCCTCCACTTCTGTACCATTGATTCATTAATGTTGAATTCTCTGGCAGCTGCTCTATTCCCATGTTGTTGCAGTATATTAATGACTAACCTCGTATTGTGGATGGATTATCTCAGTTGTTCTCCTGACTGAAGATTGGTCCTTTTACAGCATCCTGCCATGCGATTGCATTTGTCTCTAACCATGAGGAACCTTAACGTTAACTTTTATAAGTGGAAAAGTGTTAGTGTTTGTCCTCCAGCTTCACTGTTTATGTTATGCTAACATAGCTGTGTCGCTAGCGATCACGTAGCACATAATTATATACCAGCTAGCCCAACTTCAGTAACCCTACAAACGTCACTGCTGTTTAGTTTCCTGTCTTCATTTATGTTGGAAGTGATAGCAGAGCTGTACGTTTGATTTTTTTCAGAAATCTCTCAGTCAGAACATGCTATATCATGCTTAGGTAACTAGCGAGCTAACTTCCGCTAGCTTCCTGCTAGCTTCTAACTCCGTTAAATGTAATACATTTTGTTTTCATGGATGCCTGGAAGTTAAACTTCATAGTTACACCTGGTAAAGCAGCAATGCTGATCGTTTTATTAAAGATGAAAGAATTTAGACAGTTTTTAACTCTTAGTGATGCTGCAGTGTTCGTTTGACCTGAAAGATACGGAGTTTAGGACCCAGATTACTCCCAGATTTAAGAGCATCTTAGTCCGACGGCCGCTTGCATGTTCTGCAAAGAAATGTGCTTTGTCGTGTATCTGACGGACAAACACCAAACCAGTTCCACATCACTGAAGTTGCACCATTTTTACAAACCAATTCTGGTTCATCTGTTTCACTCAACAATCGGCCATGTGCGTATGAAAACAAAGGCACTGCGCATGCGCGTTTTACTCATATTCTATCGCGATATTTCATTTTCCTATCGTTGCCTAACATTATACCGGTATTACCGTGAACGGTATAATATGGCCCAGCCCTAGTTCAAGGTTCTTTATTTGTCACATGCATAGTTATACAAGTATAACACACAGTGAAATGTAGCCTGACACGCTCCTCGACATGTGCAAAAATTGGGGGGGTGGTGTAGAGGAAGAACATTATATATATATATATATATATATATATATATATACATATACATACATACATATAGTATATACACTGGGTGAATGTGCAGTAGTAGCAGCAAGCAGGTGAATTCTGTACATTAATATGAATAGACATCTGACTATTTTACAGGATAGACAATATAAACATATTTAAAATTAAAGGAATTGAAATGTACATTGTGCCTTGGTTTAGAGTGTCTGGAAGAGAGTCCTGTCTCAGTCAATTATAGATGATGTGAGAGGGCGGGTGTGTGTGTTTAGGGCACGGATGGCTTGGGGATAGAAGCTCCTCTTGAGTCTCTCTGTCCTTGCCCGGAAGATGCGGAACCTTCTACCAGATTGCAGAAGTTGGAACAGTTTGTTGCCTGGATGGGACGGGTCCTTCAGTATCTGCGCTGCTCTAGTCCGGCATCTCCTGGTGTAGGTGTCCTGAAGCGGGGGGAGAGCAATCCTGCAGCAGCGTTCTGCTGTACGGATCACTCTCTGGAGAGCTTTTTGGTCCTTCACACAGCTGTTCCCGAACCACGATGTCATGTTCTGTGTGAGGATGCTCTCCACAGCGCCTGTATAGAAAATCCTGAGGATCTTTGGAGAGACCCTGAACTTCCTCAGTTGTCGTAGGTGATACAGGCGCTGCCTAGCCTTTTTGGTCTGGACCTGAATGTGGGCAGCCCATGTCAGGTCTGAGGAGATGTGGACACCAAGATACTTGAAGGACTGCACCCTCTCCACTGGAGCTCCATTGATGATAATGGGCTTGTAGTCTCTGTGCTGACCCCTTCTGAAGTCCACCACCAGCTCCTTGGTCTTGCTGACGTTCAGCTGGAGGTGGTTGTCCTGGCACCACGATGCCAGATTCTTCACTTCATCCATGTAGGCCGCCTCATCGTTGTTGGAGATGGCACCCAACACCACTGTGTCGTCAGCAAACTTCACAATGGTGTTGGAGCCATGGGTGGCCACACAGTCTGAAGTGTAGAGGGAGTAGAGCAGTGGCGAGAGGACACATCCCTGAGGTGCTCCTGTGTTGATGGTGATGCTGTTGGAGAAGCACCTGCCCACCCTCACCACCTGAGTTCTGCCGGTGAGGAAGTCCAACACCCATGCACACAGACGGCTGTTAAGTCCCAGATCCCTGAGCTTTGTGAACAGTCTGCAGGGCACTATTGTGTTAAACGCTGAACTGTAATCAACAAACAGCATTCGCACATAGTTACCCTGTTTTTTGTCCACGTGGCTGAGAGTGGTGTGTAGGACGTGGGCGATGGCATCCTCTGTGGATCTGTTGGATCTGTAGGCGAACTGCAGCGGATCTGTGGTGTCTGGGATGGAGGAGGAGAGATGATGTTCTTCAGCAGCCTCTCAAACACCTTCATTACTACAGAGGTCAGTGCAACTGGCCAGTAATCGTTCAGGGATGAGGGTTTGCTGTTCTTGGGCACAGGGATGATGGTGGATCTTTTGAAGCATGTGGGGACCACAGACTTCGCCAGGGACTCGTTGAAGATGTAAGTGAACACACCTGCTAGCTGGTCAGCACAGCAGCGCAGCAGACGGCCGGTGATGCCGTCTGGCCCCGCCGCTTTCCTTGTGTTCACTCTCCTCAGTGAGGTCACAGCTGCAGAGAAGCGACCCATTAACTGCAGGAATGGTCATTTGCGTCTCGTACTTTCACCCCTCAGTACCCTCAGGGGGGAAGTTACACAAATGGAGTGCACTGAGAGCCAAAAACAACCTTCGTCCTGTTCTGGTTACTTTTTGTTTTAGTGTAGAAGGTAGAAAGGAATTGCTTGATAATTCTTCAGTAGCCCATTCAGAATTTTAATTGGGTTTATTCCATGTGCGTTTCAGGTCCTCGTCCCGCTCTTCATCCTATACAGGCTCCGGATCGTCCCGTTCCCGCAGCCGTTCCTCCTCATTCAGCTCCTACTCCAGCCACTCGTCCCAACGCAGCTCCTTCAGCGGCAGCCACTCTAGGTACATAAATCTTATAGTGTGTTTGTGTTTTTAATGTGTTTCTGTTCTCCAACACCATTTTTTGACACATTCTGCTAAGATATGTCAAGCCACTCGAGAATTTCTAAAATTGAAAACAAGCAACTGACTATGAATCGCATTGTTTTGTGCATTTGAGTGATCTGATCTGATCTAATTTATAGGTCTCAGTCTTTCTCCACATCTCCCTCACCAAGTCCAGCAGCACTGAGGAACGCTAAGAACAAAGCAGACCTTCAGCCTGTTGTAGCCAAAGGGTAAATATTAAAATTTTTAAAAGTTTCAATGTAAATCCTGAGCAGAGAGTGAGCTGCTTTGGCGGAGGTTTGCACTTGAAGGGCTTCTTGTTGATCGGTAGCTGCAAGGTTGCATTCCTATGCTGTGCAATGCAGTGGGCATTAGAGGCACAGCACTGGAGTGGTTCAGGTCCTACTGTTGGAGCAGACTTTTTGTGTCAGTCTCTGTAACCATGTGTCCTCCTCTGCTTCTCTCTTCTGTGGTGACCCACAGGGCTCAGTTCTAGGCCCCCTCCTCTTTTCTTTGTATGTGCTCCGTCTTGGTTTTATACTGAGCAAATACAGCGTTGCTTTTCACTTTTATGCTGATGCCTGTCAGATCTATGTAAAGAAAAAAGGCACACATTCTATACAGCCATGACTTCAGTGTCTTGATGACATTAAAGCTTGGGTGTCTTGTAACTTTAAAATTCAATGACAAAAACACTAAGATTATGCTTTTTGGTAGCCCCACTGAGACCTTCAATGTGTCTTTAGATTCCTTGGCCCAGTATAATGAGCCAACTGTCACAAAGCTCGGGGTCAAAGTGGACTCTGAACTTTAAGCTTAACAGTTAGATTAAGGCAGTCATAAAATCGTGCGTCTTTCAGCTCAGGCAATTGGCTAAAATAAAACCAAATCTTTCACGGCAGCACTTTGAGACAGTTATTCACAACTTTGTTACCACTCAGCTGGATTACTGTAACAGACTTTATATAGGGGTCAGTGCTTCATCCATTACTCATCTACGGAGGGTGCAAAATGCTGCAGCTCGTCTTTTAACTGGCACTTTAAAGTCTGAGCACATTTCCCCTATTTTAGCTTCACTTCACTGGCTGCCCATTCCTTTTAGGATTCATTTTAAAGTTATTTTAAAGCCCTCCATGGCCTAGCCCCATCTTATCTCTCTGAGCTGATACTGACTTATACACCCACGCGCTCTCTCAGGTTAGCTGATTAACTGTTCCTGAATGTACCCAGGACTGAGCGTAAACTCAGAGACTCTGCTTTTGCTGTAGCAGTTCCCAAACTGCCTCTATACAGGCCTCTTCTCTGCCTGTTTTTAAAATCACTTCTGAAAATCCGTCTCTTCACCCTGGCCTTTGACACCTTGTGAGATGTTGTTTTTCTTAGTTTATTTTTCTTTTAGTTGTTTTATTTAGTTTTGGGTTTTTTTTGTTTCATTTTATCTACTGTTCTCAACTTATTTACTGTACAGAGCTTTGGTCCTGTGCTGGCTGTTTTAAAGTGGATTATACAGAAAGTTGGATTCGATTCGATTGGATGGCCTGGTAAATGGTAAATGGCCTGCATTTGTATAGCGCTTTTCTAGTCCATAGGACCCCAAAGCGCTTTACACTACATTCAGTCATTCACCCATTCACACACACATTCACACACTGGCGATAGCAAGCTACATTGTAGCCACAGCTGCCCTGGGGCGCGCTGACAGAGGCGAGGCTGCCGGACACAGGCCCCACCGGGCCCTCTGACCACCACCAGTAGGCAAACACGGGGTTAGTATCTTGCCCAAGGATATTTGGCATGCAGCCAGGATGCAGCCTGGGATCGAACCACCGACCTTCTGATTAGTGGCTGACCTGCTCTGCCACCTGAGCTACAGCCACCCATAGTTGGATAGTTGCATGCTAGCTACTAGTGGTGCAACGGATCACGATTGATCCGAATTCCGAACCGATCCCAGTCCACGGTTCGGCACGCACGTGATCCGAAGATTCGAAAAAGAAAAAAAAAAGTATGTGTGTGGTGCGCGTGGTCAGTCTGTCGAGCGGTAGTTATGGTCAGCGGTCCAAGTAGCGGAGTACAGGAGTTTGCGGCATTTAAGCAGCCCTTTGCTGCCCAATCCGACTGGGCTATTGGGGTGTTTAGCTGCAGACGGGAGGCCGTATTCCGTTGTGCAAAACAAGGGGTTTAAACTGTGATGAACGTGCTTGAGCCACACTATGATATCTCGTTGCGCGTCCACTTCAGCGACAAGATCGTTCCAAGCAGGTATGAGCAGGAGAAGTTTAAAGTTATGGCTGCACTGTCCCAGGCATCTTCTAACTACAAATGGGTGGACCTCCAGGGCAACGGAAAGCCACGTGACCGTGACCGCTCGTTATATCACAGCGGAGTGGTAGGTACAAGCCCTGTACTGCCCTATAGATTACATTAAATTAAATGAAACTTTATTTATCCCTCGGGTGGTTTCCTCTGGGAAATTCAGTTTCCAGTAGCACAGCACCGACAGAAGTTGCAGAATGTGAGCAGAAATATACCATATAAATACAGAGAACACAAAAGGCATAAATACAATAAATAGGAATAAGAATACAAGGGAACGGCACATTTCAAGTATTGTGAGTCTATTACACCGTTGGATATTAACAAAAACTATTGCACAGTGAAAAGGCACTACAGCTACTTTTTCCCCCCTCCTTTGTCCCCGTTTCCCCTCCCTCTCCCCTCCAGCGAGGAGTTAGACAGTTTGATGGCCTGTGGGACAAAGGACTTTTTAAGTCTGCTGGTTCTTGACTTTGGGAGAAGCAACCTTTCCCTAAACAGACTTTATGGCTGTGTGCAGAGGATGCAGAGGCTGCCCAGCATGGTCCATAATGTCCATATTGCACCTTAATTTGTTTTTATATAAGTGCGTGGAATGAGTCTTCAGTTGAATGTTTTTTAATAAGCAAAAAATACTTAAATAAATAAATGGCAAGTCGAATTTTTGTCTTTTTTTTCTATTTTTGCTGATCCGAAATTGATCCGATCTGTGACTTAAAACTGTTATCCAATCCGAACCGTGAGATTTTTCATCCGTTGCACCACTACTAGCTACTATCACATGCCTGCCATTACTGTCTGTATACCTATAAGATCCCTTTTCCTTCCCTAGCATACCACTGAAGCAGGATGCCATGCCCCCTCCTCGCAGGGACAGGCCTCCCATGAAAAAAGCTTCCAGCCCTTCTATGCCTTCGGGACTGCAGTCCAGACCATCCAAACCCTTGCCAGATGGAGGAAAGCCTCCTAACAATCCACGAGATGCTGGAGGTGCAGGAGCTGGTGGAGCAGTCAAACCCCTGCCACCCAGGGAACCTGGAAAACCTGTCAACTTGAGGGAAGGCAGGCGGAAGGAGCGACAGCAGCATCCTCCTCGAAGGTAAGCATCTCATCTTAAAGCTTGTTTTGTTTTACAGGACACAGAAATTCACAAAAATGGTTATACACTTATACATTTGACATGATCTATTACAAGATTATTGGCTTTAGGAGAAGTTACTAGTGTTGTTTTGTAGCAAGAGGCTCCTGGATACAAACCCATGGAGGGCCTGTTGTGGATTTTGCTTCTTATTTAGAATGAATGAATAAATAAATAAAAAAGATGACATTGAAAAAGGAATTTAAGCTATTTCAAGAATCAGGAAAAGTTGTCTGCACACCTAATTTGGTTTGACATTTAACTAGATACAAGACATTTATGAGGCAATGCAATGTCAATGAATCAGCATAAAATAAGAGGACTGCATTAATCTGTTGATGTTAAAATTTAAACACAGCTTGGAATCTGTGTTGCTATACCGTATTTTCACGACCATAAGGCGCACTGTGCTAAAAGGCGCAGTCTCAGTTATGTGTGCCCTTACTGTATTTAACACACACATAAGGCGCACTGGACCATAGGGCGCATACAAGTACCGTATGCGTATTTAAAAATAAAGCGGGAGCAAACCTGAATTCGGTACCTTACTCACATTTTTATTACCAATAATCGTCATCATCAACAACACACAAGCATACAAGTGTGCATATTTAAAAATAAAGCAGGAGCAAAACAAAGTTTGGTACTCACATTTTTATCATCAATTAAACCCATCGAAGTCCTCATCCTCTGTGTCTGAATTGAACAGCTGCGCTAAATCTCCATCAAACATGCCAGGTTCACTGTCTTCACCGTCAGAGTCACTTTCCGTGCCGTGCGGCTCCTCGGAAACGATGCCGGCTTTTGCGAAAGCTCGAACAACAGTGCCAGCAGACATGTTAGCCCAAGCATCTACAATCCATTGACAAATTGTGGCGTAACTCGCCCGGCGCTGCCTTCCACTCTTAGTGAAACTGTGGTCTCCACCAGTCATCCATCGCTCCCAGGCCGCTCGCAGCCTTACTTTGAACGGGCGGTTCACACCGATGTCCAGCGGTTGAAGTTCCTTTGTCAGGCCTCCCGGAATGACAGCAAGCTCACAGTTCATTTGCTTCACAAGTTTTTTCACATCGGCTGTGAGATGGGCACGCATAGAGTCACAGATCAACAGCGATGGTGATGCGTGGAAAAAACCACCTGGTCTCCTTACATACACCTCCCTCAGCCACTCTTTCATCATTTCCTCATCCATCCAGCCCTTTTCATTTGCCTTAATGATGATTTCTGCTGGAAACTTCTCTTTAGGCAAAGTCTTTCGCTTAAAAATCACCATAGGCGGCAGTTTCTGTCCATTAGCATGGCAGCCAAGCACAACAGTAAAAGAAGACTTTTCATACCCCGTTGTGCGTATCGCTACCGTGCTGGTCCCCTTCTTCTCCACAGTGTGACTCACCGGGATGTCAAAAGTGAGCGGGACCTCGTCCATGTTTGTGATGTGGCTGGGCTGGATGTTTTTGTCGCCGATGTGTTTGCTGCAGTAGGAGTGGAAGATGGCCAGCTTTTCCTTATAATCCGCTGGAAGTTGCTGCGCTATCGTAGTCCTGGTCCGGATGGAAAAATGGCACCGTTTCATAAAACGAAAGCACCAAGACGGACCTCCTTGGAAATGTTCAATGTTCATCTCTTCAGCTAGTGAAACTGCTTTTAGCCGAATGGTGACCGTCGAAACGCTTCTCCCGCTCGCTCTTTGCTCGATGATCCACCGCTCGAGTCTTTCCTCCAACTCGGGCCACCTCGCCTTATGTCCGCGGAAACTCAGCTGCGTTTTCTTGACCTGCCGGACCTTGTTTTCCAGCTTCCTCCATTTGCGAACCATCGATTCGTTTATCTTAAATTCTCTCGCCGCTGCTCGATTTCCATGTTCCTCCGCGTAGCTGATGGCCTTCAGTTTAAACTGTGCTTCGTAAGCGTGTCTCTTTGCCATTTTCAGGGTTGTTAAAACAACGATGTCCTGCATAATGCACATACCTGTTCTTTTATACAGGTATGTGCGATTGTCCCGGTATATACGATCAACGCCCACACTTCACCCTTTAACGTTCTCATGGTGTTCTCTACTACGTCCTCCTTACAACACATAGGGCGCACTGCGCTATAGGGCGCGCCGCACTTTTTGAAGAAAATCTAAGACTTTTAAGTGCGCCTTATGGTCGTGAAAATACGGTACTTTTCTTTGGGAATTGGGAAAGGATGGTTCAGTTGTGACACACATAACATGTCCTTCATCAAGCTAACAGAGCAGTCTCAGTTGTGTTAGGTTAAATGATGATTAGATGAAAAGTTGGCTTGAACAGGAAAAAATGTGACAGAGTTCACTATGACAAGGAAGAAAGGCAAAGAAAAAACAAAAACCAAAGAGCTAATACTCTGTTCCAGGTATTTCAATTTTTTTTTTCTGAAGTCTGTTGTTTTACTCTCTTTTTTCTTTTTTGGGGGTGCAAAAGGAAATGACCAGCAAAAGCACAAACATAAACAAGAGTAGCCCATATTATTCTTTATTTCACACAGAACAAAGAGAGAGACAGAAGCAGATGATGTACTGTGACAGCCCCTAAAGATGTCAGTCAAAAGAAGAAGAAATTGTATGTTAAGTGAAGTCTGACTGCAACAGTTCAACAAAAAAGAACTCTTAGTTCTTAGTCTTAGTTATTAATCCTCAGGCCCTTCCAGAACTCTTATGGTACTTAGATTTGTCATTCTGTTACTTACTTAAATGTGTGGCTCCTGCCAAATTCTCAAGTGAGCATAAAACATTTTGGATGTTCTCCATGTGTGTGTAGGTGGATGGCAGCATGTTGGCCCACCATGTCTATTTTGCTCACGTTTTCAAGGAAGTGCACAAACAGTGAACGGCGTTGTTTAAAAGTTTCATTTGCAGTAAGGAGAACTGTGTTCTTATTTGCATATTTTTGTAATGTAAGTGATAATGCAGATGTATTCCACTTTGGGGGAAGACCATAGAGCTCACACGTGGGCGAGTGAGTGGGTACATAGTTTGAGGAAAAACCTCTCTTTTGTACGCTTATGTTTGTGTTTGTTTATGAGAGTGTGTGAGAGAGCAACATCAGCCAAAGCGGAAGAAGAGTAAAAGGGCAGGGAAGAACAGTCTGTGTGTGCAAGGCTGTTTTCGTGTGTGTGTGTGTGTGGGGGGGGGGTGGGGGTGGGTGCAAGTTTGTGGGCTGATTGAGTTACATGTGGAAATAATCCAGGAAAACCAGTTCAGGCGCTTGTTATTATGTTTACTTCCCTTCCTTTAACTTCACTCTGATGAACCGATATATATATGATGTAACTAGGGGTGTAATTTTTTGTCTGCCTCTTCAACACGATGGTTTAAACTTAAACTTGCAGTATTAAAAAGAGTATAGATGGGCGTGACTGGTCACCTAGATGTTTAAATTTAGATTAAACTGTATATAAAAGATTAGTTTCAGGGGTTCTGAATTATCTTATCTTTTATTTTTATTATTTACCTTTTTCGTTTTATATTTAGTGTCGTTCTACAGTATTGGCTAAGGCTAGCAAGCTTGACTATCAAGTTGGCTGAGTAAAATACAGAATAAGGCTAGTCACCGGTACAGACACATGGATGACACCTGGGTCATAATCAAAACCCAAGAAGCAGAAACCCTCGCTGCTCACATCAACTCATTGGATAGAAATATAAAGTTCACCAGGGAAGATACAAAGGATAATAGTTTGACATTTCTGGACTGTGCTGTGCACATTGAGGAGATTGGAAGCCTCAACATTGAAGTTTACACAAAGCGCGCCCCCCCCCCCCCCCCCCCCCCCACACACACACGCACACGCACACACACACACACACACACACACACACACACAGAATAGTGCCCACTCTTTGACTCCCACCACCTGCTGGAACACAAACTTGGAGTAATCAGGTCCCTACAACACCGGGCAGAAAACATTTGCTCTAATGCAGAAGGAAGAGAAGAGGAACACAGAGATGTGAAGAAAGGTCTTTAAAAAATGTGGTTATCCCACTTGTGCTTTCATCAAATTGGCAAATGGGAGAAAAAGAATGACAAACAGAATAACATTGTCATCCCTTATATGTAACAGGTTAATCAGTGAAACTCGGGAAAATCCTCTCCAAGCACGACGTCCCAGTGTACTTTAGACCCAGCCACACCTTCAGACAAAAACCACTTCATTCTAAGGACAAAATTCCCAAACATAAAGTAATCAACATGGTGTATGCTGTGGAGTGCAGCAAGGGGTGCTCTACATTGGAGGATGACGTCACGTTTTACTTTCTTGGATCGCTTTGAAACCCTGCCAAGCACGCACCATTTTAGAACCTGGTACTATAACCTAATGGAAACCCCCGAAAACTGTGGCGAGTCAATCCGTACTAATGGAAAAGGGGCTATACTCACAGATATTCACTAACTGGTTCTCAGTACAGGACTAAAAAGGCATTACTAGAATCTAATTACCAAAATTGTCACAAAGACGTCTTGTACAGACTGTACCATACAGCATTTGCTATGACTCCACCACTTCATTTTTGCTTGTATCACTTGTAAGTGACTACGCTTTAAGTAGTGTATTTATGGAACAGAAAAGCTAAAGGTGGTCTCATATTGTATCCTACTGTATGGGAAGGACTCGGCTGCTGCTCTCTGGTCATGTGGCGTGTGGTCGCCTCCTTACCCACACAAGTAAAGTGGTGCCAAGCATACACCAAATCCACCTCATCCAGGAGATGTGATACTGTCAAAACTCTTTTTACCTCCAATTAAAGACAGAGCATAGGCAATTTTTTTAATGCGTTAGTTTAAATTGCATGTGCGCTTTTCTTTTTCTTTTTTTTTGCCTTTGTCTTTAAAATCTTTTAATTTCTAAAATGCTCACTCAATTTCTAAAATACAAAGCAATGACCAGTTCATTTTGAAAGACCTATGACTTTTCTCTGGTGAATATCTATTATTGCTCATTATCGAATATTAAATAATATTGAATATATTATTTATATGAATACTATTTATTGTTATTACTATTATTTAGGAAGTATTTCTTATCCAATTAATCAATGGAATAATCAGTAGAATACGCTCACAAAACGTAATCAGTAACTGCAGCCGTACTTGCACTGCATTTTACAGCATTTTGGTTTTATTTGACGAGGGAAAAAGTGATGCAGAGGAATAAGATTTGCTGTTTAAGAGCCAAACATTGTCCAGTGTTGACTTTTAGTAGGGAGATAGTAGCAAGATAATTGTGTCCACCTATTTAGCTCAGAAAGAACTCATGTTCCAACTGATACATTTTTGTTGATGTTATGTCCATTGTGCTAAAACAGTATGTCAAAATGAAAGAAGAAGAAAAAAACCCCTAAAAAGTCAGCTATGAGGTTGTGCTGAAAAGAGTGACAGCAAACAAGGCGAGGCAACAGTTTTTAAAGGTGAAATATAAATGTCAAAAATGGCCAATTATAACCTTGACTCCATTTTCACAGGTTTTACAGCTTTTCCTACTGATAAAGACCTTGTTAATGGTCATTCATACATTTTTGTTTGTTGTAAAGTAATAATAATATTAACACAAGGAAATTCTATGTGAATTAACAGAACCTTTGTTTTATCATTACAAGAATTTTCATTTCATTTCATTTATTTATTCATTTTCAGGCACAACAAATACCTATATTGAACATAAAATACACAAAACAAAAAACAAAACTTGCCTGAAAAAGGAGTGGGACGAAGAAAACTTATTAAATCCCACCCCAGAATAAACTACCAGAACCTTCACTGGAATTTTACACATTTATTTATTACAATCTAAGTCCAAAGAGTCACTGACAGGTTTCTTTCATTTATCTTAAAAAACAGCATTTCTTTATCATGTTGAAAAACTGAGATGTACTGTTGAAATTGCACTTTTTCGTATATTAGATATCTCAGGGATTATATGTGTAGTTCAACTTCTTCATAAAAGTTTTCACTGGTCCAGCCCAGTTGAGATCAAACTGAGTTGTAAGTGGCCCATGGTGTAAAATGAGTTTGACATCCCTGTTCTAGAGGATTAGTCTGCTTTCTATAACCCTTATTAGCAACATTAAAAACAGTCACACTAAAAGCTATTTTCCTTTAAAATGGGCTTAGACTTCTGCATTATAATCAGTTCTGATCATTTCAGCTCGCACTGTACATTGTGCCATTCCATCCTAACTCTGCGCACAAAAATGTTAAAACTTGCTCACAGAAATCCTTAAAATCTCATTGAAAAATTACTTTTGGTCTTCATTTTGGGAGCTTCGATTGACAGCAGCTACACTGACATCATTTGCAAATATGATTATCCAGCATGTTAGTTAGAAAAATACATCAATGAGCAATGATTTATTTGATGATAATGAGGGTGGTGACTTGATAAGTCTCCCAGAATGAACATTAACAAGAGAACATTTGTCAATAATAAATTAGATGTACTAGCATGTACTCTCCTTCAGGTTTCTTTTTTTGGTGATGATCTGCTTGTGTGAAAGCTACTGAATAAATTCCTGTCTTACTCTGGTTTTCGTTTATTTAGAAAAAAACAAAACCTTTTTGCATTCTTAGCTCTGTCTCTGTATGTGCTGCAGGAGAACTATGAGTGGGAGTATTAGTGAAAGTGGTAGCAGTTATACTGGTTCCAGCTCCAGATCTAGATCCTCATCCAGCACCCTCTCAAGATCACACTCTGGATCCAGGAAATCCAGGTACTTATTCACAGTCATTGTCCTGAGTACTGCATTTTGCCAGTTAAGAGTTGAGTACTATTATTACTATCATATCTTATTTATCTGTTGCCTTGGCCCTTATTGATCTGTATTTACTCGCAATGCAACCTAATATCAGTAATTTATATTTCAGTAATTTATATTTTCTCTTCTCTTGCTTTCATGCTCTGCCTCTCTTGGAAAATCCTACAGAAAATCCAGGTATGACAGTTGTTGTTCAAGCTTTGTATTTTGTGTTTGGGTATGGTGTTTTGTGTATTCACAGGGCAACCTGTCAATTCTTGTTGCAGATCACTTAGTGTGAGCAGCGTGTCGTCTGTGTCATCAGCGTCATCCAGCAGCAGCTCTGTACGCAGTGCAGACTCAGATGACATGTATGCCGACCTGGCCAGCCCAGTATCCTCTGCCAGCTCACACTCACCCACACCAAATCACCCTCGCAAGGAGCGAGGGCCTCCACGCGATCGGTCCCCACATGGAAGAGACAAGAATAGGGGTTAGTACAAGCCACCTAACACCCATTCAACTGGAACACAGGACCCAACAGCCTATCATGCAAACATAAATGTAGTGTTGCTGGACATAACAGATTGATTCTTTTCAACCCCAATTTCTTCCCAAAGTTTGACCTTTCTCAGTTTTACGTAGCCCATATTCATACGTCTAATTTTAAGCAAGGTTTGTTAAGTATAATTTTATTTAATCTAACAGCTCGAAATTAAATCTGAAACGGTTGGTCTTAACGTTAAAAAATGGTTTACTACTAAATACAACTGGAATTAATGAATTCAGTTCACTTTTATGTAGCTGACAGTTCCTCACAACAGTCTGATGCAAAGACCTGTAATGGCAGAAAAACCCCAGTGACACAATCCCCAAGCAGAACACAAGCTCGGGGAGGGGCAGCCATTTGCTGAAACCAGTTGGGGGGTGAGGGAAAGAAGGAGAGCACAGAGAGATGAGGCCAGAACAAACACTATGGTTGAAAGGAGACAAAAGATTTAGTTGAACACAGTCAAGGTAAAAAGGAAGTACACTCACCTATTATGGGCGTGTATTTCTACAGGCAGAAATTATTTCCTATGACGCTGTGATGCACATTTAGGTCATCTTAGTCTCTTTGTCTAGCATTGTCCTTATCTTGTACAACATCCACCTCTATGACATCATCTTGTGAAACCCTAGCTCCATCCGCACAATGCTAGTGGCCTTGTGGATCAGTTTAATGAGTCTGTTGGCATCTGTGACCCCTCAACCTGCTTCCCCAGCATTGCAACAGCATAGAGCAGGGGTCGGCAACCTTTCTGATGATGAGTGCCATCTACAATTTCCTCAGAAGTCAATATGATTGCATTAGTAATAAATTTAATAATGCTCTATATTAACAGTTACACACTATATAGAACAACTTTATACAAATGTATTTGTTTGCAGATGTTGGCAGCTATCATCGAATAGTTATCAGCTATTTTGAAACACAAAAAGACAATTTTTATCCATAACAAGAACTCCATAACAGCAAATACAACAGAAAGTGCAAATGCTATTTATGGTCTCCTCACAATAATGATAAGAAAAATAAACTGGGCCAATATGGCATGTTTGTTAATACAGGGATACACATGTTAATGTGATCTCTGGTCTCCCACTCAGAGAAATAGGTCACTGAGTGTCCACCATTCAGACGGCTACCTGAGGACAGTCATGTGAGAGAAAATCTGCTCACACAGACATGTAGAGCCAAATACTGTCAATAGGGCCTCTGCAATGTTCTGAAGACAGTTAAACTTGTTAGGTAGTGATGCACAGCAGGTGAAAATGCAGCTCCATGAACATGCACAGCTGTAGATTCCAGCTGTGTTCGTAGTTCTGCAAATCTTGACCCACAGAGTTGAGCTTTTCAGTTCAATCAGCTGCATTTCGATGTCCTCTGTGTCCAGCGAGTCAAATCCAGCTGCTCATTAAAGCTTTCTGGTTTGATCAGAAAAGAAAACATTGGTCCATACACCTGAAAGTCCTGAAAACGCATTGTGAATTCTGTCTCAAGTCTTTGGCTGTATCCGTGTATTTCCGTGGTGCTGATGCTGCGCTGAGCAAACAGCTCCTGAAGCATTTGAAGTGTCGGAATGTGGAAATTTCAACATCGCTTGAAAAAACTGCCAGCTAGCAACGTCCCTCTCACCGGTAGGCTAAGTTATTTTTAGCCAATTACAAGTTGAATCTGGTAGTTGGGGTTGTTAGCTAAGATACCATCATTAAGAAGCAGCACAACTAATGTGTCTATGCGAGCTAATTTGCGATGTGCACCGCCATTTATTTTTTTTAATGCACCCTCTCAGATTAATTCACTGCGTGTCGTGCCCAGGACTGGGACAAAAAATCGGCCCGGGCATTTTGACTAGAGACCGGCCCACCAGGTATTATAGGAAAAGCCATAAAGCCTTTGAATGAAAACAAACACTGTTGTGACAGTGATGTAGTCTTGTTGGTATATGTGTGATTTCTATACATTTTACATCATCATCACGAAAACTTTGGTTGTAAGATTCTGATCATCATTTATTAAAAGCTAGACATTTTAAATGAGAATAAGAAAGAAACGTATTTCTTTGTGCCCCCCTTTCCCTGTTAATGCCCTACCTGGCAAAACTTTGCTAGACCCGCCCCTGCACAGTTACCAGCTGTCAGCTACTTAGAAACAGATCCTGGTGTTATTTGTCTCTCAGAAAGAGTTCATAACTTCCCTTCAACTCATTCATGTCACCTAAAAGGTAAACCTGTTTCTCCATCACAGCTCTGATGATTCAGTAAGGACATCTCCTGGTTTCATCTTCATGTTTCCCTCTCACCAGATAACCAAACCGGTATCATGACCAGCAGCTTTTACAGCTGTGGCTCCAGCAAACATCAGCTGATACTAGAAATTAATATTAAATAAATTCTAACAACAACTGATCAAGCTTAAACGTGCTGCTGTTGTTTAGCGCGACATCCGGCAGTTTCCTCTTTCTAGCGCAAAGTGGGTGATTAAAAAAAACAAGACAGAAAAGCCGATCAGCTGATCACTGATCAGTGTCATGATTGAAGTAGCAACAGGAGAGAGAGGGGGAGAGGATGAGAGAAGACGAGGCAGCTGTGCAGCAAAGACACAGAATAACTCCAGCTTTGTGTCTTGAAGTCCGGGACAAACTGTGTTCCTTCTCACCTCAATACGAAACGCGTAATATTTTCTCTGAATACGGGACGATTCCGTTTTTTACAGAAAGGTTGGCAACTCTAATAACTAACCTTGTGACTAAAATAAAGTTCAACATCAGTAACATCATAGCACCCACCCAGCTGTATAGAAACTCTGTCATGCTAGCTAGTACGCGATATGAGTTATTGTAACTGACTGTAAAAAGTCAGCACAACAAAAATAAACTCCAGCTAAACTTGGTTTATATCTGACACAGATAGACTGCAGGTCATAACTTCTTACCTGAAGTTTAGTTCACCTGATACTCGGACCGGCGGCTGCCTCAGGGCTCTCCTCCTGCCTCCCCTTTCCCTCATCCACCTGCTGGCCTCTGTGAAAGCTCCACCATAGCCACCACCAAACAACTGAGTTATCTTTCATTGTTTGTACGTTACAAAAAAAACAAAAAACATCGGCCCGTAAAAACAAAAAATCACGATGGGCCCCCCGGGTAAATGCCCGGTATGCCTGATGGCCAGTCCAGCTATGGTCGTGCCATCAGTTAACCCTTTGCATGCCAGCTGTGGCACACATGCCCAGGGTTGCCAACCCCTGGCATAGAGGATATAGCACTAGCCACAACAGGTTGTAGGAAAATCCTGAGCATTGTCTGACAGATATTAACTCATTCACTGCCAGCCATTGGCAGTGAATGAGTTAAACCCATTGACTCATTCACTGCAATTGACGGCTATAGACGTCAATGGCAGTGAATGAGTTAAAAGACGTCTGCCACCTCAGATAATAGAGACAGCTCTTTCCGTAAATTGCGGTTGTGGTACTTCAGCATCTAGCTAGTGCTACTGAAGAGCAGCAATTAGCTCAACAAACATCAGCAAACACACAAACTGTTTGTGTGCAGTTTGTCGCACAGTGTACTGCTAGCTAAAGGTCTAGCTGCTATATTTCACAGAGAGAGAAAAGAAAGCTAGCTAGCTTCCACTAATCACTCAGAGATGGAGAAAGATAAGAAAGACATTGCAGGAGAGGCAGAAGAGAGGTTAGATTTAATGGGAAGGACTGCTCAGTGGGGTTTGATAAACTGGGAGCTTACGTGTAAGTCCTCATGTGTTTCAATCAGACATTGGGTCTGCACACATGACATTCTCATATTTCTTTTTTCATCATTAAAGAAAGACCATCGAAAAAGGATGAACCCTTCAGAGAAGATCGAAGAAAGATTGACCAGTCTGGTCCCCCACCCAGAGAAGGAAATCCCTTGCCCAGAGCAGGGCCTGGTAACAGGGGGGGGCACCCAGTACATCCTCCACCTGGCACCATGGGCCCCCCTGGAAACTATGGCAGTTCAAGTTCCCACAGAGACATCAAGCTCACCCTGCTTAACAAGGTTAATATTCTGCTTTCTTACATTTAAAGGAGTCTGGTTATCTCAATCAGAAAACCTCACCTTTTTTGTTTCTAATGGCTTTTTGTGAACCTTTAATGTTCAAAATAATAAGTCCTTAAAGAAAATGTACTTTCTGACATCTATACAAGTGAAAATTAGCCTCTATTGACGCACTCTGACAATCCATACTAGCATCAACACAATAGACATCATGACTCTGTGAATCATGGAGATTCACCAACAACACAAACCTTTTGCAGCATAACTAATAGATGGTTTAGGGTCGCCTGATCCAGGCCCAACTATAACCTTTATCAGTGTGGCATCTGGCTTGATAAACATAACTGGGTGTCATCTCCATCATAAATGGAATGTATACAATATTTTTAATTAAAAATGTATAAGGAAAGTATGTACAGCGTGAAAAGAATCTTGACCAACTTGTCACTTAGCTTTTGAGTTTAAGAAAAAGCAGTATGCTTACAGACTGGAATCTATCTAAAAAATGATGATTCAAGCTGGTGGAATGCATTACCATTAAACCAAATGGTGTATTATAGTCTCTGTTACTGCCATTAGTTACCACAAGGAGAAGTTCTTTGTTTACAGATCAGTTATTCCAAGCTCACCAACAGGATCACTCAGCATTGTTATTGTGAGGACAAAAAAAATGAAAGCAACTGTATTTAGAAATCTCAAGTTTCCTAAGCATAAAACAATCATGTTCTTTTAGCCTGTCTCACATACTCAGTGAAAATAAAATGATTTACACCATCACGTGAGACATGGTTTAAAAAAAACAAAACATTGTTACCAAGATTAACGCAGCAAATACGAGTGTACATACATAAATTCCTGTTTTATCACGTTTTACATGGAAACTCAAACTAACAGAGACACACTGAATGCACCTCATTGCCAATTGTAACCAAACAGAAGAAAGTACGTTCATCTTCACAGTATGCAGTTCAAGGAAAATAAAAAAAAAAATGTTTCTAACAAATACGCAAAAATAAATAAATATTGAATTAATTCACTGTCTGTTACAGTCTCCAAAGTATAATGTTCAGTGGTGTCAGGTGGTACTGTGAAACCAAGCACAGACCGGTCCATTGTCAGAGGCCATAAGATTAGTAACCTTCACTAGTGCTGTTTCTGTGCTATGATGAATTAAATCCTGGCTGAAACTCATCAGAAGAATTGAAACAACTCTTTAAAAGCCAAAGATCTGCAGCCTGCACACTGAAGAGCTCCACATTTACCCTAAAATTTACATTTTGAACACACTGATTTTTCTCCAACCGTAATGTAAGTAGTGGCACTTTTGGGCCTGTGGTTTAAATCCTAAAATTAGAATAAATTAATGAAAATATTTTAAACAAATTTCATTCTTAATAAGGAACTAACCTAAAAATTTGATCAACTTCAATCACTCCTCTTGTATCTGATAGAGAGTATCTATGCTCCCAGCAAGTGTCATCTCAGCAAGTTTATTTGCATTTTTGCATGAAACAATAGACAACTTGACTCTTTACTTGAGCTTGATTTCCATTCCAGTATGGACCCATTTCTTGCGTTTCTGTAATTTTTCCTGAATGTTTGAATTGTTCAATTTCAGCAGCAGGGAGACAAAGGCAACAGGAAGCGGTACCTGCCTGGAGACAAAGACAGGCCAGGTTCCCCCCTCAACAAAAGAATGGCTATGTCTCCAGACAAAGGTGAGAAACATGACTGACTAAATAGAAGCACTTTGTCTCCCAGGGAAATTTGCCTGAGCCTAGCCCCTCTGTTGTACAGGAGCTGCCAACATTCCTGCGCCTGGAGCAAATTCTCCCAGGAAAACCTACTCAGTGTGTCTAGCTTTGCTCTCAGGTCCAGAACATACTGAATTTCATTCCTTCCTTCCAGTTTTCTTCAATTTGGTATAAAACTCCAAACATTAACTGGGGAACCTGTAAACAACAGAGGGTCTAACCAGCGATTCCAATTGCGTTCATCCTTCATGAATGAAATTACGAATCATGGACTTTAAAATCTTTGTATTAGCGTTGTATTAGTTTTGGTGCAATGTGATATCCCGAAGCAGTGCCGCTGCGCACCATTTCTTTAAAGAGTGTAGTGCAAGCTCAGTTTTCAGGTCATCTCCCCGAGATACTGACTGACCAGGGCACACTGTTCATGTCTCTCACACTAAAAGAACAATACGAATTATTGGGCATTAAATCTCTTTGGACCAGCGTCTATCACCCTCAGACTGACGGGTTGGTGGAGCAACCGAATAAGATTTTAAAGTCCATGATTTGTGCGCTCTGGTGAAATGGCCCAATGAGGTCCATACACTCAAAAGGGACCTCCATTAGAAGTAATGGGCATGAAGGTGCTTTTGGAATGCCGGGCTGGTTCACCATCTAACAGTCAGGACAAGACACATCGTTGCACATCCCCCCGAATGCCCAGTCATTATTAGCTCCAGAAAATTGCACCTGTTTTCTAGGGGTGCAACGATACTCGTATCGATATTGAACCGTTCGATACAGTGCTTTCGGTTCGGTACGCATATGTATGAACAATACAACATTTTTTATTTATTTTAGCAACTTTTCTTCTGTCGATGCTGTCTGTGTTGAGCGCTCAGTGGATCTGCGTTCGACTACTCCGCCTAGGCTGCATTGTCGAGCGCAGATCCACTGAGCGCAGCACAAGCTAGCAAGACAGTAGCTAAGCTCGTTGCAACATGGCAAATTGAACCTCCCCCACCCTCATTCAGATCTGGCCTTTGGAACTGTTTTGGTCTTCATGTGACGTATGACCCTGAAGGTAAGCTCATGGACTAAAGTAAAACAGTATGTTGGATGTGCCATGCAATGCTCAATTACATGGGTGGGAACTAGTGTGTTAGCGCAGTTAGCTCGTTAACGTGTTGACGCCGTCCAGCCCCACGCACGGGGTGATTCGCGGTAACACGTTAACGGAGATTTGCCGTGTTGTGGCGTTAACGTCATTTCAGATTAACGCTGACAGCACTAGTGAGAACACAACGAATATGACTGCACATTTACTCTGACATCATCCTAGTGCAAAGACAAGCGGAAGCAGACAAAAACAACAAGCATGCATGCTACAAACTTTACCCGAGTCATTTAGACAGCCGTTAGCACATGATTCTCCTTATGGGGACCTGATATGTTTAATATGCTGCTGAGAATATAGCCCAGAAGAAGCGTATAGTATAGCTTTTATTTTGGAAAGAGACATTTCTCTGTAATAAACTCTCTTTTCCAAAGATGAGTGATTCCTCCATCAGACAGATTTATTTTTTTTATTACTTTGTTGTTTCAGCAACATTAAATTTAAAAACTGTACTTTTGAGTTAAAATATATATTTATAATTTTAATAAATGACAAATTAAAAAGGCGTGAACATTTTTTTTTTGTATTGAAAAAATATCGAACCGTGACACCAAAGTATCGAACCGAACCATCAATTTTGTGTATCGTTGCACCCCTACTGTTTTCATATGAAAAGCTTAAATGTAGTTTAGTCCGTCTGCCTCATTATCTCTTAATCTGGTGTTTTTTAGGCCGCGATAAGAGGATACCTGGCCGACTCCCACTTTCTCCTCGAATAGATCGACCCAGAGGGCGACCCATGCCCCCACAGGGAGACAGGTTGGTGGCTTATTGTTGCTGAAGGCCTGTGGTTTTTAAACCTTCACTGAAGACAAAGACATTCAGCTAGAACTGTGGAATTTCTTAAATCACCTTTCTCTATGTTGTACAGCCTCTGTATAGGCAGCAGTGATCATGGTGACTCAGGCCAAACACATGTCTGTCATGTCATGTGGTCTGGCAAACTTCATAAGCCAAAATGAGGAACAGGCCACAGATAGTTAACCTTCCCTGCACGTGTTGTAGAATGCATTGTCTCTTGTGCAAAATCCCCTCTATGAAATAATTCCGTTGTGTTATCAAGCACCCTGTTTTGTACTGAACTGTACTGAACACAGAGGCAGAACCAATGAGAGAATTGAAATAACAATTTGTTTTGTCCACCATGAAACTCTCATTGTGACTTCCATTATGAATAATGTATGGATTCATGTCATACCACTTTGGACATCCAGTATAAATGTTCCCGTTAAGTTGTTTCCTGGTTTTGGAAATAGGAAAGTTCAAAAAGAAGAGACAGTGGCAAGTTTGTTTGTTTTTTTCCAACATGAAGAGATAGTAATGTTTACTTTACCAGCTACACAGCAAGGTTAACCTGGGTCATATACACTAGTTAACTATTTTAGCCTGCAGTAGCTGATGAGCAAAATTGAGGCATGTCAGCAGACACACATGAGTTAGAAATAACAGAGAGGGTTATGTTGGGGCCAGGGAATTGCCTTAGTGAAACTCTGAACAGACTTGTGAAAATCGAGAGATCAAAGGGACAATTTCCATTTCCTTGTTTTGTCTGACCAACAGTCCCAAATGCAAAAGGTAATCATTTTTACTATGTGGTGAATAAGCATCAAATACTGTACTATGCTATAGGCATTGTTAAACTTTTGTATACCTGAATAGTAGTAATTGTTTAATTAACTGAAAGGCCAGTATCATAAACAATATCAACATTGTTCAGTAGTCTAATTTACCAAAAGGCTTTTGATCAAAAGATTTTTAAAATGGTTCAGGGACAGTGTCAACAGTTCATTAGATGCTCAGCAGGTGCTGTTTTCAATCTGCACAGTTAACCAGAAATGGAAAAAAAGCTTCCACAAAACTGCTTCTAGTTTCTGAAAACTGAGAATTGTTTCTGCTTGTCATTGACTGATATGCAAATAGAGGGGTTTTTTTTGTTTGCGTTTTCCTTTTTTTAGCTCACAATTACTGCTTAAACTGCTTTACTTTGGTTAGCAGTCTAAAGACTAAAAAGTATTTGAATCATTGTAATGTTAAAAGATTAATTCATAGATGGCTGATTTTGGTTGGTTGATTCTATATTTAACCTATTAAATATGTGATATTAAGAATTGTATGTAATTACTTTAAAGCTGACAAAGTTTTATATTGAACTTATTGAAACTCGCAGGGATCTAGTTATAACTAAAGTTAGTGGATAACTAGCTTTAACAACTAGGATTAAAGAGTTTAACAGTTAAAACAGACCCAGATGTAGATAAACACTGAATGGGTTTATAATAGTTGATGAATCAACATAACATCCCGTTTAAAACAGAAGATATGATGTGTGCTGTCATCTAACTTAAGTGTTGTTAAACAAAGGCTGATTCAGCAGTGGAAGTAGTGAATGCAGGGAATGGCTCTCAGACATTCTTTTCCTGTTTTTAGTCATGTATTCTCATTTGCACTTGGCTGGTAATTATAACGCTTAACTCTGTCTGTCTTCTTAGAAAACGTCCTCTGTCTCCACCTCCCAAATCATCTGGGAAAAGCCCAGCAGCTCCATCGGCCAAGCTGGTCACACCGAGTCCAGCATCGGGTGCCGGATCGGGTTCTAGCAAACCCAGCAACACGCTGTCCCGGCGCGAGGAGCTTCTGAAACAGCTGAAGGCTGTGGAAGATGCCATCGCCCGTAAACGAGCAAAGATTCCTGCCAAATAAATGGCAGCACAGCCCTAACCTGTTCATCCACATGCAAAGTCTGCCTGGGCAACCATGAGGGTCACAGGGTGGACTGTTTTTTGTTTTGTTTTTTCTCAAATCTCCAATGGACATGTAAAAATGTTGTATGGTTTGGTTATAAAGGCTGTTGTGTGAGTGAACAGGAAGTAATTGCCACAAAAACCACCTTGGGCTTGATGGGCTCTGCTTCATTTTTCGAACATTGATCACTTCCATGTTCCCGAGTTTGCTCCCGTTAAAATCCTTTTAATGTCTCAGCCACATATTACCTCACAAATAGAAGAGGTCATCTGGGCATTTGGCAAGGAAAGGGACGTCTCAGGAATGGAGTGCAATATGTTTAGACTTCATAATGCAGAGACAGGATAGTAAAGGGGTACTGTGTTTACCTGCTGCTCACTTTGTTCCCTCACTAGAATGGAAGCATTTTCCTCATGGTGTGGTGAATAATAGATCTATGAACACTGAGCCGTTTCTATCTCTTTTACTGTCTTGTTCTTGCATTTTTTTCTCCTTTTTCCTGTATGTGCAGTGGTGTGACTGTTGGCTCAGCTCTACAGGGTACCAACAGCCCACAGGACCTCAGAGCGTTTCTTTGTACAAATCTCCAAGTTCACAAGCATCCATACTCGGCCCAGCTCCCTCTTTAACCAATGCCTCGCCTCCTTGCTGTGTTTTAGGATAGTGGTCATTTTCACAGCTCAGAACCTTTCAAGCATATCATTATAAACCACATTGATGTGAAGTACTGCTTTTTTAAAAATTCCAACGTTTTGTTTTCTTAGCTCTTAAGTGATAAAACAATGTTTTCTGTCACATTTTTTGTTGGAGGAGTCTGAGGTGGAATGGGAACATTTAGAGACAACGTATGTCTTGCTTTTGTGAGAAAAGCCTCTAAATAAACTATTTTGATAAGACAAGTTCCTTTGTGTGCTGTCGACTGTTGAAAAAAGAAAATGTGTTACAGTACAGATCCACAGTAATGTATAATAATTTCAAAGGGGCATTGTTCAATTTAAACAGCATACAGATGTTTGTTAAGAACGTCCATGTTTTTTTAAGCTAGCGCATTATCATGAATCTATTCACAGCATTGAACCATCACAATTGAGTGTTGAGAAATTCCCATCTGCCATCTCTAATAAAGTCACTATCGATTTCTTTGTTAAGCCGTTGCATTGCTCCTAAGGTCACAGTGAGGTCATACCTGATCTTATCATAGTTTTGCTTTTGACAGGGCAGTGTCAGTCACCACTGCGGTCCTGACTGCAATTTCTCAGCAACTACCAGTTCTACAAAGAGAAAAACCTGGTGCTGGAGGAAAAGTGAGCCTAGTGATCGAAGTCTAAACTTCGCCAGTGGCCAGTCGTGCAACAACCAGTGACTGATGTCACATTGGCTATGTCGATCTTTTGGATAGATGCAAACACTATGGTGTACTGCATTAACTGGTAGTACACCATATGTCTGTGAAGGTTCTCAGTCATCCAGGTCATCATAGTCTAAGGAGCTTGGAGAGAAAAGCATCTGGACTTCTTTAAGTTGCTTGAAGACATTTCACCTCTCATCCGAGAAGCTTCTTCAGTTCTAAGAGTCAAATGGTGGAGAGTCCCAGATTTAAGCCCAGTGGGAGTGTCCCCCCAAAGAGGGACAAAGAACCCCCTGATGATCCTCTACCTAATTACATGAGCCAAGGTGTGAAAACGGGTGTGGGTCACAGTCAGCCAGGGTTTCGGGTGAGCTCATTGTGAAACCTGGCCCCACCCTATCATGTGATTTCCTGAGGTCAGATGGCCCAGGATGTGAGTGGGCGTAAAGGCGTCTGGGAAGGGATCTCAAAACTGGATTATAGATGGCAGACAGTTGGTGTCGTAAACCACCGCCTCTGTTCAAAGATGGTCGCTCACAGTGGACATAGATGGCTTCTTTCACTCCTCTTTCAAACCATCTGTCCTCTCTGTCCAAAATGTGAACATTGGCATCCTCGAAAGAGTGTCCTTTATCCTTAAGATGCAGATGGACTGCTGAGTCTTGTCCTGTGGAGGTGGCTCTTCTATGTTGTGCCATGCGCTTGTGAAGTGGCTGTTTGGTCTCTCCAATGTAGAGGTCTGGGCAATCCTCACTACACTGTACAGCATACACCACATTGTTAAGTTTGTGTTTTGGAGTTTTGTCTTTCGGGTGAACCAGTTTTTGTCTGAGTGTGTTGCTGGGTCTGAAATACACTGGGATGTCATGCTTGGAGAAAACTCTCATGAGTTTCTCTGATACACTGGCTACATAGGGGATGACAATCAGAGAAACTCAGGAGTTTTCTCCAAGCACGACATCCCAGTGTAGTGATAGATGTTGCGATACCGAATAACAGCAACATCAGGAAGAAGGAACACGAGAAGCTAGAGAAGTATCAATAGCTCGAGATGATGTGAGGGGCGAAGGTAACTGGTCCCAGTGGGAATCGAAGCACTTGGTGCAGTTACTCCCAAGCTAGGCGAGTGGCTCCAGCAGATCCCAGGAACAACATCGGAGATCTCTGTCCAGAAGAGCGCAGTCCTGGGAACAGCAAAGATACTGCACCGGATTGCGCAGGACCCTTAAGTCCCAGGCCTCTGGTAGAGGACTCGAGCTTGAAGGATAGACCGCCCACAGGGGAGAGAGGGGAATTTTATTTATTCATACATATAGATAGATAGATAGGTGTGTTGTACCTCGTGTGTGTGTGTGGATAGATAGATATATTCAAAGCTATGTGATCTATGTGGGGTATTTTCTGGATGCATGAAGTGTTTTGCATTTAGGAATTCCTCTTCCAAACATGTGACCTGTATCTGAACCAAAAAATTTGTTTAGTTTTCCATAACGTCGACATAACTGAATAAACAACTCTCTAACATTGAACACCCCATTTGGCATGTAGTGGAAACACTTTTATTGCAATTTTGGAGAAATTTTAGAAAAATGAACCACATCAACTTTGCAGTCATGGGAAAAAGTTGCCTACAGACTCAAGAAATAATCCTGGAGGAAGTCATAAATAGGAACTACTTTGAGCACCCAGAGCACATAGTTTAGGGGAAATACCAGACCACAATAAACAAACAAATCTGCCAACAGGTAAGTGACGCTTCCAACATGGTTATGACTTGTCATTGAATTTAAGGATTTAGGCTGATGGATGTCCATATTAACCTGTGAGTCTCCTTGGCTGCATCTCTGTTATGCAAATATTATATTGTTTTTGGACATGGACTGCTGCCAACACCACAGAAGAGTCGCTATTCCTGTTATACTTCTTTGAAGTTTGTCTGAAGGGTGATGTCATGCATTGTTGTTTAGAGGACACAAGTTAAGGTGATCAAGTCCCAAATCAAAATATTAACTCTCAAATCATGACTTATGAGTCCAAAGTTAAGACCCCAAAGTCTTTTGTCAAGTTTTAAGTCATTACTAAAGTCTACAATTAATTCTTCATTGTTTTACATACTAACCATCGTCAATTAAAAATTCACAATAGCAATAATATGTTTAGAACTGGTAGCAAATTATATATAATGAATGGTTGTAAAACTGAAAACATAATGAACTTCAAACATTTACATTAAGATCTGAGTGCCTGCCAGCTGAGATGTTTTAATGTTTGCAGTAATAATAATGTGCATGGCCAAACTATGCAGCAAGGTTGGCTATATAGGCCTGCATTTATAACATTAACTTAAATGAGTGCAGACAGGATTATTAAGTCAGTGAAACAGCCAACTCTAGTGAAGTCACTAGGCACTAGTAGTGAAGTCTCTTTGGCTCTTTGTAATTTGCAGATGTCTAGAGACATTCACGTTTGCATCTGCAAAAGCTTTTCAATCCCACATAGCAAAATTGGTATGGCCCAGATCTGTCCCACACACCGCAAAGAATGACGGCCCTTTGGTGGCCCAGCACAAGGCCAGTTGCATAGACACTGGAGATCCTGTGCTGGCCCATGTGTGGATTACCTCTGGCAAACCTGATCTGGGCCACCAAAGGGCCGTCATTCTTTGCAGTATGTGGGCAGCCACGGGCCAGTTGTAGACAAACTGGTGGTCCTGTGCTGGTCCAAGATGTCATCCTAATGTGTACCTTAATCAAGCCATGTAATAACAACATGTGTTGGAACATGACGAAACTGTTCAGACAGTGAATGGACTTAATCTTATATAGTGCTTTTCTAGTCTCCCACTTAAAGTACTCTATACAATATGCCACAGTCACAAATCACACACTTTCTCTTAACTGGGTGCTTCCTAACTACATTCATACACATTCACACTCTTGACATGCAGACTGGAGGAGCCAGGGATCGAACCACTAACCTTCAGATCAGTAGGTGACCTGCTCTACCTCCTGAGCTACAGCCACACAGTGGAAAACACGAGTAAACCCTAACTAGGTTTTGGATAAAGTGTACACTCACAAACCTGTCAAACCTGCATTTGAAACGTTGGCTACTATAGCAGTATAGTATTGCAAAATGACATTTGGGTCTTCTAACTAAAATAGGAAGATAAATAGTGCCATCATTGCCAGACCTAGCCCACATCTGGTTGACATACACTCTGCCATGACACCAGTCAGTCAGAAGTGCCAGCTTGATGCCAGATCCGGGCCAGACCTGTTTTCTATGAGACTGGGCCACATAAACCGAATCACAATCGAGCCAGATGTGGCATGCCATCACATAGACAGTGCCATCTATGCCAGGCCTGGCCCATATCTGGATGACATACGCCTTATCATGCCAGAAGTCAGCCAGCAGTGCCGGCTTGATACCAGATCCGGGCCAGACCTGCTTGCTATGTGGGATGTTGAATGGCCTCTAAGTAGAATGACCATTGGAAAGTTACCTGCAAATGCCCCTGAAACACTTGTGCAGATAAGAGAACATTCCCCTCTGTTGATAAATGAACAAGCATATCGACAAAATGCCCCAATGCGGTCAGACACTGTGACAGTAAGATTCCCAGGAAAAATACAACAAATTTTGAGTACTCTTGTAGAGTAGATATAGTTAATTTAAAAAAACAAAACGAAACCACACACATCTTTTTTTAAGCCATTTGGAGTCTTTGTTAAGTCTCTTTAAACTGGACATGAAACTACACTTTTTTATTTTCATGCTGTACTCAATATTACTGCTAATATACAGCATCCATGTCTTCATACCTTTCATCTACGGGAGAAACTGAACAGGACAGAAACAACATCAAAAGACAAAATAACTCGTGAAAAAGTGACTCGTGCCAAATCTGACAACACGAGCAACAAGGTCAGCTGGAGAAGGTGACGGTGAATACTTTTTTTTCTTGTTCTACTGTCTTTACTATTTGGGTAATAATAACAATTATTACAGTAGCATTCATGACATGTCATAAGAGTATATGAGGAAATATGAGAAGGAGATGATGCTAAGATGCGAACAAAAATATTCACTGAAGATACTTCACACTTACTTTTATGGGGCAGGGCAGTGATAGTTTCCCATTTTCTTGTTGACACTCATTCATGCCAAGATATAATGACTTGTTATATTTACATATTTTAATGGGAAGTTTAAATGGAGGGTTTTTTTTGTTTGTTTGTTTTTTGTTTTGTTTTGTTTTGTTTTGTTTTATAATTCATGTGTTGGAAAGGGGTTTGTTTGAAAACACTGAATGTCCTTGAGGGAAGAAAGGGGAACAGTGGAATCTACATGGACATAACGGCATGGTACCATGTGCTCTCTGGACACTGTGGTTAGGCTGGCAGGTGCTTTCTTACATTTATTGCACGTTTCCTGAAAAACAAGAAGACATCATTGGTAGTGTTTGTGCCGAGGCAAATAGGAACTGTGGAAATCGAAATAACATCAGCATAATACACAGGAGAATGTAGGAGCTTTCATTGTTGGTTGTGATTGGATAGAACCTTATTTATTAGAGGTCCAAACAGTGACAGCTCCAGGGAGCCTTCTTTTTTATGTTACTAAGAATAATTAGACAGAGTTTAGTACTGAAGCTTAAAGGGTAGGTGCATGTGTCAACCTCTGGGACTAGTAATTGAAGTCAGTTTGGAGGTGGCATAAACTTAAATTACTCTCAAAAAGTAAGTTGATTTCCATAGACTCCTGTGTTAAATACCCAATTTTATAGCATGGGCATGACCAGTTCTACTTGTCAATGGAATTATCTGACAAATAATATGTCTTGCTGTGCAGTACAGACACTACAAGAAGATTGCTCAGAACTTAGTATGTCTGTCTAGGTGTTGTACCGGCATATTTTATGAATGCCGCTTGCTAACCAAGGTTGCTACCACTCCTGGTTACCCAACACGGCGACAGACAAAATACCAATCTTTAAGGAGCATTTACAAAGGAAAAAGCAACATGGTGATCAGACACTTCAAATTAGCAAAAAACAATTTAAGCATAAAAACTCACATAGACAGAACAATATAAAATCCCCAGATGCAAAGAGTAGTAAACAGTGAAATGTGGATCATTAAACATTATGTTGTTCACTTCTAAGTTCTTGTTAAATAAATTATTTAATAACTGATCAAAGTGTTTTAATTATTGTGCCTTACAAAGTCCTGATTGCAACATTGTAATATGCTAATGTGAATGAATCATCATAAATCATACTAACTGTCAGAATCCCTGAGACACAGGACAAGGGAGGGAAATTAGGGACGGTGAATCTGAATGGACCATGTTCTGCATCTCCATTGCTTTTGGGTCTGTGCTGAGTCGTGTCTCCAAAGCAGCTAGTGCTTGTCATGACAGTAATCCTCAAACCAAATGGAGGTGAAAGGAGCTGCTAAGCTTCAGGAGGAGTTCCATCAAGCATGGCTAGTTTGTGGGACTCTAGAGGCAGCTGGAAGCTATTGGCAGGCCAAGCAGAATGCGACAAATATGGTGAAGCAATTGAGCAGGGCTCGAAGTGGTTCTGGTAAGCCTTTAGACAATTCAGGAGAAAAAGCAGCTTCCTCTCTACACTGTGTATATTGGGGGTGGGACTATTCTGTCATTCCAGATATTATTCCTTCAACCACTCCCCCAACTATATCAGGCAGTGAAAGGAATGATTTGTCCATCAATGGAGGTGAGGTCACAGAGACAGTTAACAACTCCATGGTGGCAGGGCTTCTGGAATGGATGAGATTCACCCGGCTCTAGATGCTGTGGGGCTGTCATGGCTGACGCACCTCTGCAACACTGACTGCAACAGTCAGGGACAGGGCCTCTGGATTGGTAGACTGGGGTGGTTCCCCTTGTCAAGAAGAGTGTCAGCAAAGCGTGTTCACTTGATTTTAGAAGCTTTGGACGTTACAAAGTTAAAGAACTTCACTGCACAGCAGTGGTTTGTGCTTTGTCTTAATAAAAGTATGAAACTGAGGAATTTATGCTTTCTAAATAAAACTGCTATGTTTAGAAATTCTGTGTTGAAAATCCCTTGCTCTGTTAAAAAACAAAAAAAATTAATTAAATAAAATTAAAAGACTTTTTGACAAAAACTTTGAATTTCAGATGTGGGCTAACAGGGTTTTCCTCATCTGTATGTCCTGATGCGAGTGTTCTCTTCCAGGATGACACTGCACACATCCATAGCATACAAAAGGTGATGACAACAACCAGATCTCAGCTCAGCTATGACAAATTAGAAAGTCCTCTCCAGCAGCATCATCAAAAACCCACATGAGGAAATGTCTTTTGAAACAATAGTGTTCATCCCTTCAGTAGAGTCAGACTTGGAATCAGTACTAGAAGCTACTCTGGCAGAGCATGGTAGCCTGACACTTCACAGGAACTGGGATCAGCAGTGTGTGTTTAGGGTTTTTAATCTTAAAAGCTATAGCAAGAGTCAACTTTCTTCATTTATTTCTTTTCTATTATTTTTGCTAATAATTGGAGAAAAATAAAGATTCTTCATTACGGTAGGGGATTTTTAATTTATCATTGTAAAGCTTTAGGAAGAATTTAGTTGTAAATTATCATTTAGACTTTGTTAGAGTAAAAACACGTTTCAGTCCCATGTAAAAATTAAGCTACTGGTTAAGCTTCAGGGGAATCACACAAATGTCCACTGTGTCTACTGTAGCTCTGAGATTTTATAAAGTCGCATTAACTTCAAAAGAAAAAGTTACAACTTATCGCCAGGTGAGTTGGTGTGGATAGCCCCACGGGAATGTCGGATTGACCCACTTGTTTAATCCCTGTAGTGCCCCCTAGTGTGTGGACGTGAATTTCTGAAATTAAAAATGTATAAGTGAATAACTCTATTGAGTAATTTACAATGTCTTTAAAACCTAACTACACCCAACCATCACAGGAACTGGGATGATTTTTCTTTGTACAGTTTCGGTCAGAGGCTCTCTCCCTGCGCAGGTATAAACATTTATAGATGCATTTGAGTGACAACATGTTTGCTGATATTCTTCACCAAGATCTTCTATAAATATTTATAACATTTATTTGTTTCGACAGTAATCTGATAGTAGGATACCCCTGCTCGAAAGATTAGTTTGTGTTTCTCTAATGTTTACTGTTATAACATTAAATAGAAGGTGTGAAAGGCACCACACAGGTGATTCAGTTGTGTGTGTGTGTGTGTGTGTGTGTGTGTGTGTGTGTGTGTGTGTGTGTGTGTGTGTGTGTGTGAGAGAGAGAAGAAATTCCAGGTCTGTGTTCTCTATGACAGTATCCTCACCTACTGCCGGTGCTACAGCTGCTTCACTGCCGGAAACAAGGAAGTTAAAGCACCCCCCCCCCCCCTCCCCTCCCACGCCCCCATCTTTTGTATACATAAATAAGAGATGAATGACTGGATGTCATGAACCGACCGGTTAATCTTGGAAAGAATCAGACAGAGCTCAGAGTCGGAGGATGGACTATAAACCGGTGAGTCGAATGCGGGACATCTGCCTCTGCTACCTCCATCACTGTTTTCCCTTTGCTTCTGCTTTCACCTCCAGACTGCTGCTTTTTTTCACATCTGTATGAATGAAATGACATGGTTTGCCTGCGTCTCCCCAGGTTCTCATCTTCGTACTGTTCATCGTGCCCATGTGGTCGTCCAAGATGTTCCGGTGCTATAACGACCAGGAGCTACAGGCAGCGGCGGACAGGAAGCTGAGGACGCACTACCTGCGGCCCACAGAGGCTCCGCGGTCAACGGCTCGCAGCTCATCTTACTCTTGTCCCCTGGAACTTTACAAGACGCCGCTGTCAGATGAGCAGCGAGACAGGTCTCTGTCCCCCTGGAGATTCGTGTAAGCAGCAGCCTGAGCACATTTTAAATCCCGATGTTATTCAGTATTTAACACGCAGCATATGAAGCAAATGATGTTTTAAAATATATAAAAGTCCTTTCTAACCTCGCACAAACAGCGGGTGAGAGAAGTTCCCGAAAGATAAAAAAGTGTCAAGAGATTTTACAAAAATTCCATCTTTACATTTTGTTTGGGGTCTTTGTCACGTCAGATTTGAGTCAAACCTTTACACAGAGTGAGGCGCAAACTAGAAGCTCGATTTTCATTTTTATGACGTAGTAAAATCCTTAACAACAGCTAATTACAAACCGGTCTACTGCGCGCAAATATAAATGAACAGCAGTTAGAAACTAGAACTTCTTGTTTTGAATTTTGAAAGAGACATAACAGCTAAACAGATAAGAGAATAAATAACTCGGGGATCACACGGCTACACGGTAAAATAAAGCCATAATCAGCGCACAGTCGAGCTTATTTGCGTGCCTTGAGCAGTGTTGCCAACTCCTCAGTAAGGAAAATCGCTATTGGTTGTCCTAAAAGTCGCTAGAAGTCGCTAAATGACGTCATCGCCTAATTTGCATAATTGGTCATGCTAATCCTATGTTGTTGGAGAGAGAAATAACATCGTGGAAGAGATATAAAGTGAGTAAAAAAACGTCCTAAATGCATTTAGAGTTTATTTAGAACTACAAATTAAATTTCTTTTAGCAATTATTGTTTTTTTTAATGTCACAATTCCAACCCTGCTCCTTTACCCGGGCTTGGACCGGCAAAAGTGACCCGAAATAGGCGCTCTGGTGGAGTTACTTTGTGTGTGTGTTTTTAGTACCAGTTTTAAACCTTGTGATCCACAAAACAGCATACGAGTAAAAGAGTAAAAGAACTGACTGCGTTACAGCACCCGCTGCTTGTTGAGAGTAAAAGCGATACGCGCTTTCACGTCTTTGAAAGACTCAAAGACTTTTTTTTAGAAAAAAAAAGTCGCTAAGGGGTCTGAAAACTCGCTAAATATAGCGACAAAGTCGCTAAGTTGGCCTTGAGTGATAATTGGCGCTGGTCCTTCCAGCGCAAGTGACGCAAGCATTGGATGAATCGGGGGATTCCCCGATTCATCCAATGCTTGCGTCACCTACTGCGAATGAAGCTCTCTTGGTACATAGCTGCCGGGAATGACTGCATCCTGTGTCTTCATTAACCATAACTGGAGAGAACAGAAAACAGATAAATAAATGAGATTTACGAGTCGTCTCTTCAGGTAACGATAAAAAAGTCACTTCAAAAGAACAAAATAGTATAATTCTGTATCAAATGACGCTAAAACCTTCAAGCCAAACGCTGCCATCTTGTGGTGAATGGTTTGATTAAATTTTGTTGACAGCTTGATGTTTGTTTGTTTGTTTGTTTTGTTTTAAGAAAAGAAAAGAAAAGAAAAGAAAAGAAAGAAAATAGCACAGGATGAATGTGCCCTGTTCTTAGGATTGCTTTCCTAACATTTTGGACGGGGCTTCTGTATTTACTAAGACCATCTGCTGTTACTGACATATAGAACCACACGCTCCACATGTCTGAATAAACTGTAGCTCACCGAGTCCTCTTTTGTTTTTAACAGAACTCACATCAAGGAAGATCACTTTCCTTCGACATATGTTGGTGCTCAGTGCCTGTGTTCAGGATGCATCCAGCTCAAAGACAATAAAATGATTGAGGACTATGACTACAACTCAGTTCCCATCGTTCAGAACAGAGTGTTTCTCAAAAAGGAGCTTTGTGACGATAAGAAGACTTACCGTCTGAGGCCAGTGAATGTGGAAGTAGCTGTGGGGTGTACCTGTGTCAGACCCCAGAGCTCCTAGGGGAGAACCATCCAGACCTGCTATCACATGACACGCATAAAATGCATGAAGTTCATGAAATGCACCAAGTCTAATCAGCGGTGTGAAGTCCTGCAGCATGCTCATAGTGAGCAGGCTGTGACTTAGAAGGAACATCGCTGGGAATATTTAATGCGGCTTCAAAAGTCACACAAGCCTATTTATACACTTAGCTATTTACTGTTTATTTATCAATAATATGTTTTGTAGATGTTTGCTCTCTTAGTTCTGTTTACAGACTCCTCCTGCATAGTGCAGTAAATGTAATCTGGGTATTTTATTACTTGATTTAATTCATATTGATGACCTTCTCATTGAAAAAAGCTATTATATAGTTTTGTTACATAACAATAACTTCAAATGGTATTTGAAGAATGATCTATTTATTTGGTCTGCTACTCTACTTTGTATTTATTTATGCTCAAGGTTTTGTCCTAGTGGGACTATATAAGTCTAGTGAAGACTTCAAGTTTAGCTTCTTTGAAGCAAAATAAAGAAAATGTCTGCATTTCAAAAAAAAAAAAAAGAGTATGTGTTTCTGTTACTGGATCGTGTAAAACAACCACACAATCTTCCAAAATACCCAGTGTCAGTAGGTTTCAGTGATTTGAATATGTAAAACATGTTTACTATTGTTAACACATCTCTAGTATTTATTCTAATGTTGGAATTTCCACTTATAGTCTTATAGCCACCACGTGCTTCACAATAAAAAAAACAGAAAAAAAAAACTACAGAACTTAATTTTAATATTGTTAAAAAATTTCCAAATGTAAGTCTAAAAAGATGCATTTTTACCTGCCTCTTGAAAGAGACCACTGAGTCCACAGATCTCAAGATCTCAGAGTCTGGGGGACACTGTGGCAAAGCTCCAGTTTTCAGTCTCGTATTATTCAAAACAAGTAGTCCCTGATCACATGACTTCAAGGAGCTGCTGGGAATGTATGGAGGAGCTCCGGAAGTCAAAAACAGAATCTTAAAATGGACCCAGAATTCAGTGTGGAGCTGGGTCAGCAATGGTGAGGTATGAAAGTACTTAGAACAATAAGCCTCACAGTAGTGTTCTGAATGTGATGGCATCAGCCACACATGGGTAAATCAGTCCATTTGTTCACTTTATTAGTTTGGTTTGCAGTTTTCTTCATTACTATAATTCATTAATCATTTTTAAATGGTTTGGCCAAACCACCATAAAAGCTACCCTCTTGTGTCTTTGTAATTAGGTCAGTTTGTGAGTTAAGTTGTGTCCAACTATATTTAGTTGACCTCTTTTATGGGCCTGCTAGTTGTGTTTTTAAATTTTGTCTTTTGAACTTTTTTGAGGGTTAAAAGAAAGAAAACCATTTTTTCCTGTGTCCTCTGTGCCTGGGCTGCTTGGTCCCTCACACTGAACAACCTGCAGGTGTTCCAAGGAGTTTCTGCTTAGACAAGTGAACAATGAATTTCAATAATCTACACAAGATGAAAAAATGCATCAATAATAATCTCAGGTTCAGAGCGTGACACAATGGGACTTAACTTGGCAAGTGAAAACAAAAAGAGCAAACTAGAGATTACACATGAACATCAAGAATGAACAAAGAGTCAAAATTCTAAGGTTCCTGATAGATGATTTACCAAATGTTGTAAGGGGACAAAGGAGCTACCTTTGGCAGAAATCTGTCAGGGCACACACAGGAACTTCTGTTTTTTCTTCATTAAGTTGCAGGAAGTTGTCAGCCATCCAACTTTGAAGAGAGTCTAAGAAATTATTTTGGATCAGCAGCTTAGAAACATCTTGGGGTTAAAAAGAGATGTATATTTGAATTTCATCTGCATAGCAGTGATATTAAATGTCCTTGAAGGTGCTCAGAATATGCAGAAGAGGGAGCAGACATAATAGAAACAAGAAGAGCCAAATGTGGCACACCATAGGTAAGAGAAATAGATGAGGAACTCTTACTCTCCTACTTAGAAAAGCATTTTATGATCTGAACCAATGCAGAAGGTAAGGTACAACACCAGTAAAACAGAACATTCTCCTGCATCACTTTGAATCTAAATATTAAAATATCAGTGTAGACCACTCTATCAGGAGCTGTTGCACGAGACTGTGACCTTTCAGCTTTTGGTACTGACAACACTACTTGCCCTGCAGAGAGGTGGTCAGTCTTTTTAATGTTAAGACAAACACTGCAGTCGGAAATGCCCATTTCAACTGCTGCTACAAGCAACTCTATTGAGTATTTAAAAAATGTAAATCAATTAACAAAGAAACGTGTCCACTGGTTCTACTATGAATTCAGTTGGGAATCAACCAGACAGACTACACACAATTCCACTACCACACCAGTTTCCACCACAAAACTTCATAAACCTGCCGGCTGTTACCAGAAAACCCCAATGATAACAACAGGACCAGGGTTAAATCACTAACACAATATCTAAAGTGGACAATATGGGGGATGGGAAGCTCGAAACTAATGTTTCGAGACTGCATCAAGCTTCCGAAGCACAGATGTTTCAGTTCAATTTTATTTATACAGTGCCAAATCAGAACAGCAGTCGCATCAAGACGCTATATATTGAAAGGTAGACTCAGTAATAATACATACAACTAACTACCCAATATGACCCCCTATGAGCAAGCACAATGGCAACAGTAGGAAGGAATAACTCCGATTTGACAGGAAGTAACCGCCAGCAGAAGGGCCTGAAAACTGAAGACTCTCCCTCCCATTCTACTTCTAAGCTCCCAGCAGCCTAAATCTATAGCAGCTTAAATAAGGGAAGATTTGTGCTTACCTGATCCAGCCCTAACTATAAACTTAACCAAAAAGGAAAATTTTAAGGCTCTCAAAGCTTAAAAGTAGAGACGGTGTCTGCATCCTGAATCTAAACAGGGGACTGTTTTCATAGAAGAGGGGCCTGAAAGCTTCGCCTCCCATTGCACTTTTAAATAATCTAGGAACAACAATAACCCCACAATCTGAGAGCAAAGTGCTCTAATTGGGGTGATACGGTCCAATAAGTTCATTAAGATAACCTTGGGGCCTGATTGTTCCAGTTCTGGATTTAACAGGGAGCCAATGAAGGGAAGCCAGTACAGGAGAAGTCTGCTCTCTCTTTCCTGTCAGGACTCTTGCTGCAGTATTTTGGATCAACTGAAGGCTTTTCAGGGAGTTTTTAGGACATCCTGATAATAATGAATTTTTAGGAGTCCAGCCAAGAAGGAATAAATGCATGAACTAGTTTTTCAGCATCACTCTGAGACAGGATGTTTCTAATTTTAGAGATGTTGCGTAAATGGAAGAAAGCAGTCCTACATTGCCAAGGTAATGCCATCCAGAGTACGAATCTGGTTATGTACCATATTTCATTGAGTTTTAGGGTCGGGTAATAACCGTAGTTTTAGAATTTAGAATTTACAAGATTTCGAAACACTGCTCCAAAGCGTGGCTCAAAACGCGTCAGCCCACTTCTGACAGATGGCGTACCCGCTGCTTCTGGCCATTGCGAGGCGCCAGCATGATTTTTTAATGAACCACAGTCATTGTAATTACTGAATTAATGTTTGTGATACTACCGCTTACACGTGCATGTTTAAAAAGAAGCAATACCCTCTTTTTTGTTGTGGATTGTGAAGACCAATATCTGATCTGATCTGAATATCTGATGCTTAAAGACTGGAATTCAAAGTGTAATCAAAGAAATATTTAGAGACAATGTATAAGTATCTCATTCAGTGATTGCTGTCATATAGATGAGAGAAAGCGAGAAAAACAGAGATTCGTTAAAATATCTGAATTAAAAAAAAAACGCCTCTGCTTTCAGTGAGGACATAAAACGGGAGGACTCTTCAGCTCTGACTCCGTCTGTTCTCTAGTTGTTTTCTACTTTCAACAGAAAATGTTATTTGCTGACGTATCAAGTGACTCACTCTAACCCTTTACTCACAAACTGTGCTGCCATAAGGAATATATTTATACTGCAGTATGTATACTGAAAATGTAGAAAAACACGTCCATTAATTACAGGCGAACTATTTCTTATTTCTTTTTTCCTTTTCCCACTTTTTTTAATTCCCACTGGTGCGAACATCTCATAAACAACAGGAAGCTGCAGGGTCACTATGACCAAAACTGTAGGTTCAAGCATCATGTCAGTGTCACAGATACAGCATCCACAGCAGTGTGGACTTACGGAAAGTTTCTTCATGGTTCAGAGGCTGCTCAGCAGAAGATGATCACACGAACTAGAAAACTTAAAAATCAACCAAACACATCCAGAGTTTGAGTCCAAAAGAAGCTGTAAACCAGTGTCCTTATTACGGTAAACACAGCAGTCTTTTCTCTGTATGTTTGACTTTGTAAAACGAGTTACTGTGGGGGGAAAAGGAGTTTTAACAGGTGGAGATATTTGGGCTTGCTGTCTTTAACAGTCACAATATTTTTCTAGCCTTGTTTCTGTGGCAATTTCTCTAAAACATAAAATGTAAATCAATATTACCAGAATTATTGAAATTCTGGTATCATACCAGTAAATTATATATATATTAATTTGTTTGGAATTGTGCTGTGCTTGTCTATTCTATTCAGTTTTATTTAGTCTCAAGGCGCTTTATACTGATATAGAACCTAGTGCAGGGGTCAGCAACCTTTAGCACCCAAAGAGCCATTTGGACGCGATTTCCACGCAAAAGAAAACACTGGGAGCCGCAAATACTTTTTGACATCTAAAATGAAGATAACACTGTATATATTGTTTTTTTTTGGGTTTGTTTGTTTTTTTACCTTTATGCTTTGTGTGAACAACTAAGGTGCGTTGCTTAAAACCATGAAGTGCTACAGAGAAAATTACATTTTATTTATGTAATTAATACATTTTGAACTCTTAAAGAAATATAACAAAAGCAAAGACACCCAGCGGAACTAAAAATGACCCAGCAAACAAAAACTTTTGGAGCCTTGATCTGACTTTTAAAAAAATAATTGGAAAAAAAGCACTGTGCTGCTGAAAAATGAAAAATAGATATTTGCAAAATTCTGCCTAAATATGTATTTTACCTGGTTAATGTGTGTGGCGGGGCCTGGTCTGCAGCGCCGCTGCAGGGAAGGAGGACGCCGCCTTAACGTCTGTGCTATTGTAACAGTTGCTATCGTAATGCAGTGTATCACCACATGGCGGCGCCTCCTGTCTCACGACTGGTGTCACCCCCTTTTTTTGTTCTTCTTCGCACTCCTCCTGTAATGGATGCTCCCGTGTGTACGCGGACTAGTGTGCTCTTCAGTAATGTGTGGTAGAGGTAGCACTTATTTTTGATATTGTAAATAAATGAGTACTTTTTGGAAAGTCAGAAGCTGTTGCTCATTCGCTATCCACCTGCACACCTCCGCGGCTGGCTTCATCTCCACCGCACGTTACAACTGGCGCCCGAACTTTTTCCCCTTGGACTTCAGACGATTTTTGCATCCCGCCGAGGATTCTTCTCTTCTAGCACGTGAACTGTCTCGGAAATCCCCCAAGTTTTGCGGACGCTCGGACGTTTTCTCCAGCCATGGCCGCAGCCTCAGCTCAGGTGGGACCCGACTAATTTCTGGATACCGCGGTGTGCCGCTGCTCTGCTTGGGAGAAAGAAAAAGAGAGAAGCTGACTCCGCGACGCGAATGGACTCCGTGGATTTGTTATTTGGACGTGCTGTTGGTTTCGTCTTCTAAGGATTAATTCTTCTGTGGAGAGCCTGGACATGAACATTTCTGCTGGCTTTCCATTCCCCTTTCCCTCTGCTGAGACTGACTGTAGCACATGTAAGTGAGAACTTGGCCGACTACAACCGTTGGTGCTGGTCTTCGGCTCAGTATAACGAAACGATTTAAAATTAATCTTTGCATTTTTGTCTTTCTAGTCTGATCTGACTCTTTTACTACTATATCAATAACTACACTGTGCCCTGGAGCGGCTTAATTTTTTTGAAATCACAATGGCACACTGCCCAGACGACTCTGACTCAGACATGGAACTTACCTCGTTACCTATGTGCCAGATAGTTGAAAATGTGACTCCTAGCCTTAGCCAACAAGTGGTGGAGTTAAGAACTGAGGTGAATAAGCTTAGTGATTGTTTACGTGACTCACTGAACATACAGCAGAGTTTACTAAGGCAGTGGGACCAACTCACAATGGGGAGCTCTCCCCCTCCTGCAGTCCCACAGTCTCCTGTTTTCCCAATGGCCACATCGACACCTCATGTTCCTGCGAGAGACAAAACTGAACCCACCAACAGTACCAATCCGTTCCTGCCCAGCAACCCATTTCAACCTACAAATCCTTTTCTCCCATCTCACTCACTTGAGCTCAGCAGCACTTCCAGAGTGATTGCGGCAGCTTTACATCACGCAAAACTGGAGCCTCCTGTGTATGCTGGGGACGGCAAAGTGCAACCTGAGGACTGGTTAAATGCAGTTGGCACATACAAAGCCTCATTGAACCTAACCGATGGGCAATTGCTAAACGAACTGCCACACTTTCTTGCAAAAGAGCCCGGGAAATGGTTCAAGGCATTGAGCTCCCACATCACATCATGGGCTCAATTCTGTCAACTGTTTAAGACAGTTTTTCTGCCCTCCAACAACCAAGAACGCATCCTGAGAGGAATTTTGGATCGTGTTCAGGCTCAGGACGAACCACTCCCAACCTTTGTTGCCCACATGTTGAGTGAGTTTGACAAACTGAAGAGTCCTCCACCTGAAAAAGACAGAATCGACCTAATTAGTAAACATGCTCTTGAAAAATACAGAGTTGCCCTGTATGGCGCTAATGTCACTTCTGTAATGGACCTGCTGCTATGTGCTCATGAGCTTCACTCAGTGCTTGGACCACAAAGACCACAGCCTGCTTTATGTAGCAAAGACAACTATAAGCCTGAACCTTACTGCTTCAGATGCTCTCAGCCAGGGTTCACCACACGCACCTGCCCAAACTGTAACACCCAACCTCATTTGCCACAACGAGCCTCGAACACCGCTAGGCATGGCCCAGTCCAGCCATTGCCGGCACCTGGCCCCTCTGACCCTGGCCATGAAAAGGTGGAATTAAGCAGCACCACATCCCAGCCACAATACAGGCAGTCGGGAAACTACAGGGGGGGGAGGACATTTCACAGAGGCCAACCTTCCCCCAGTTACTAACGGAGCCTCACACGCCCGATTCACTACAGGGTGGACACAGTCTTGGACACTTGGAAGACAATTTTTCACAAGTCCACTGGAATACCCCACTAAGAACGAAAGTGAACTTCAATGCTTCATCTGTGGATGCTACCCTCGACACGGGTGCTTCCCTCTCGGCTGTACGAACAGATCTCATTCAAGTAAATGACTCTCACCCTAGAAACACAAGTGAGTGGAATGGTCCTGCAGTTAACCTTGCCAATAATGCTCCCTGTATCCCTGACGGTGTTATTTGGCTCAATATTGGATTCATGAACAAGAACTTTTACCAGCGTTTTGCAATAATACCAGATTTGTCCTCTCCTTTCATTCTGGGAATGGATTTTATGGCAAGAGCTTCTGTTTCTATTCACATTCCCACTAGAACCGTCTACATTGAGGACATCCCCTGCCCACTCGCAGACGATGAAGAGGACCTTCAAAATGATTACTCACATTCACCTGGAACACTGATGTCTTTGGACTTGGTTCGCTCAGACTTAACAGCCAAACTGTCTGAAGCAAGTCTCTCAGAGAACAACAAGGATGCTTTACTCAATCTGCTCAGCAAGTTTAGCTCCTTGTTTGATGGTCAACTTGGTCGAACGGCTCTCACTGAGCACGCCATAGAGACTGGCAATGCAACACCTGTCAATCTCCCACCCTATCGCACGTCACCTGCTAAGAAACGTGTGATTGAAGAACAAGTACAACAAATGTTGAAGGACAACATCATTGAACCTTCCACAAGCCCTTGGGCAGCTCCTGTAGTCATTGTAAATAGAGCGGCCACGGAACCAAGGTTTTGTGTGGACTTTCGAGGGCTCAACCAAGTTACCCGAAAAGACTCTTATCCCCTGCCTCGTGTAGATGAGTCTTTGGACTTTCTGGCAAGAGGAAAGTTTGTCTCGACATTGGACTTAGCGCGAGGCTATTGGCAGGTTGCTGTAGCAGAGGACTCGAAGCCTAAAACTGCCTTCATCTCTCACTGCGGTCTCTTCCAGTTTCGGGTGCTGCCCTTTGGGCTCTGCAACGCACCTGCAACTTTTCAGAGACTCATGAACTCTGTGCTTGCTGGCCTCATTTACAAAACGTGCGCAGTCTACCTGGATGACATTGTTATCGCCTCACCTACCTTTGAACAGCACTTAGTGGATCTTGAGGAGGTGCTGGGCAGACTCCAGGCTGCTGGCTTGTCATTGAAGCTCAAAAAGTGCCAATTCTGCCTCGATGAATTCACCTTTCTCGGGTACCGCATCACATCATCAGGTGTTAAGCCCGATCCAGACAAAGTAAAGGCGGTTAAGGAGTTTGATACCCCAACCTCAGTGAAACACGTCCGTCAGTTCCTTGGCTTGACTGGCTATTATCGACGCTTCATTCAGAATTATGCCCGCCATGCCGAACCTCTTCACGCCATCACCAGAAAGGACAAGGACAACACTGGGACGACAGCTGTCGAAGGGCCATGGACACTTTGAAGGATCATGTCACATCAGCCCCGATCCTGTCATTTCCAGACTTCAACCGTCCCTTTTCCATTCACGCCGATGCATGTGACATTGGTCTTGGGGCAGTGTTGATGCAAAAGGATGACAAGGGTCGTGAGTACGTTGTGGCTTTTGCTAGTCGCTCCCTTCACAAAGCTGAACTCCCCTACTGCACTTCAGAGAAGGAGTGCCTCGCTGTGATATGGGCTCTGGAACACTTCCGCCCGTATGTTGAAGGTTTGTTATGTTACTATCTTCACTGACCACAACAGTCTCAGGTGGCTCATGTCTCGTCAAAACCCAACGGGCCGACTCGCCCGCTGGTCACTTCGTTTGCAGGACTTTGATTTCACAATAGTGCACAAACCTGGTGCACAGAACAAAGTTCCCGACGCACTGTCACGCAACCCTTTGCCTCTGACCTGTGACAGGCCGACTGATCTTTTACCAGATCATGCTGTTATGGGCAGCCTGGACATTCGTACTCTGCCCCCCGTCATTCTGGCTGACCGTTCACAATTGAGACAGCTGCAGTTAGACGATCATGTCACAGGTCCACTCCTCAGAGACATTGAAGCAGACTCTCTGAACAGCTCGGACAATGCCACCTTGTTACAGTATGTTGTGTATGACTCTCTTTTGTATCACAGAGAACCCAAGTCCACATGTGCTTTGCACCCTTTGAAAGAGCTGAAACTGTTTGCCCCTACTTCCATTAGAGGCACCTTGCTGGACTATTACCACGACCACCCCACAGCAGGTCACTTGGGTGTTTCTAAGACATTGGCTAGACTGCGTTTTAGGTTTTTCTGGCCCAAAATGGCAGCTGATGTGAAACACTATGTGATTTCATGCTCAGTGTGCCAACTCACCAAGCCAAGTCAAAAAAAAGCAGCCGGTCTTATGGTTCCCATTGTCCCCCAGAAACCCTGGGAGTATGTGGGTGTGGATTTTGTTGGGCCACTTCCCCGCACCCCCACTGGTAATGCTTATTTGATCGTGTTTGTTGACTATTTGACTAAATGGGTTGAAGCCAGTGCTGTCAAAGAAGCTACATCTCAGGTAGCAGCTAATAAATTCGTCACTGACATTTTTGCTAGACATGGTACACCCACTTACCTGATTTCTGACAGAGGGTCTCCTTTTGTGAGTGAGCTTTTTGAACATGTTGTTTCTGCATTAGGCTCGGTGCACAGACTCACTACGGCATATCACCCTCAGACAAATGCTACTGAACGCGTCAACCGGACTCTGAAAACTGCAATCCGCGCTTATGTAGGTGATAAGCACACATCATGGGACAAGTTTCTCCCTCAGATTTGCTTTGCTCTGCGCACCGCCCCTCATGACAGTACAGGTTTGACTCCTGCCATGATGCTTTATGGTCGTGAGTTAGACACCCCGCTTGACCTTATCACTCAGCCTTCTACAGTAGGTGTTGATGAACCGGGTGTGCCTTACCCTGAGACTCTGAGAGCCTCCCTGCAGGAAGCTCACGACCACGCCAAAGCAGCTTTGGACTATAGCCATGACAGACAAAAACATTACTATGACTTGAGACATCGACATGCCACGTTTCGTGTTGGTGACCTTGTGAGAGTTAAGACACACCCCAGGTCAGATGCTCAGTCTAACTTTACTGCTAAACTTGCACCACTGTTTCAGGGACCATTGTGTGTATCTCAGAGACTCAGTGATGTTAATTACAGGCTCACTTGGGTGGATGCAGGTGTGGATGCAGGTGTTTATCATGTTGTGAACATGCAACCGTTCCATACCTGGGACTCTCTCACTTCCAAAGAACATTCTGTTTCATCGCCTGCCGAGAGAGAGACCGCAGAGGGTCTGAACTCTGACTCTCAGGCCCACCCTGGCCCCCCTGCAGACACTGACATTGGCTCTGAGCCATTCCCCTTTGATTTACCGGACATTGACTCTTCTTCTGGTGTGGGCGCTGTTCCAGAGAGTGTTTCACCCAGATCTGTCCAGCGCCCAGCTGCTGGTGGACATTACAATCTCAGGCTCAGACGTTGCCCCAGAGTTACGTCTGGCTGGAGCAACAAAAGATGGACTAATGATTTTCACACAACCAGGCTTGATCTGAAGTGAAATGTTCTGGTTAAACCTGTTTGATGCTGTCTTGTTGCATTGCTACTTTGAGTCATGATATGTAGATGTTTCTGTTTGCTCTACTTAATCCAGTTTTATGGCTCTTTAGTGCGTTAAGGTTCATTCTTGGCATTTACTTTAAAAACAAAAAAAAGGAAAAAGTGAAAAAACTAAGAAGACTGATTTTCCACTGTACATGTTCGTCTTATTTTCACCAATTTCATTTTTAAATGGTCTTTTGCCCTGTGTGTGCACTAATCTTAGCTGTAACCTCTATGTATAGGGTACTGTTAGGTGTGGTGTGTGCTTTTCCAGCTGTGTATGGCTGAGGACAGCCTTTTTCTCACCAGGGGGGACTATGTAACAGTTGCTATCGTAATGCAGTGTATCACCACATGGCGGCGCCTCCTGTCTCACGACTGGTGTCACCCCCTTTTTTTGTTCTTCTTCGCACTCCTCCTGTAATGGATGCTCCCGTGTGTACGCGGACTAGTGTGCTCTTCAGTAATGTGTGGTAGAGGTAGCACTTATTTTTGATATTGTAAATAAATGAGTACTTTTTGGAAAGTCAGAAGCTGTTGCTCATTCGCTATCCACCTGCACACCTCCGCGGCTGGCTTCATCTCCACCGCACGTTACACTATCTATGCTGTTGTGTTGGCGTGTGTCGGGCTGTGAGCTGAAAAGCTACAACAGGTGTGCCAAAAAGTGATTGTCTGCCAGAAAGTGATTGCCGTCCGCGGGAGCGGTTAAAGGTGCAGCGCCCGGATTACTTGCGTTGACAGCTACTTCCGTGCAACTGATATAACGTGGGAAAAACCCAAACACATTTATGCCTTTGTTATGTCATCTATAGAACTTTAACGTGTCTTGTAACCGAACTATGACGCTTATCAGAAGGTTGCTTTCAGTGTGTAGCGCAGTCACGAATGACTACACGCATCACGATGGAATAATTAATGCCTACAGGCTTAGTATGTCTACTCTCGTTGTTCATATTTGTTATAAGACTGTCGAATAGTAGTTAAAACAATAAAGACCTATTGTGCCAGTATCACCATGACTCTTTCTTGTTTGTTCAGAATAACGGCTGAGAACATGGCATTTTAGCGCTACCAAAAAATGATTGTGACCTAACTCGTGACAGAAACAATATTTCGGCTTCAAACTTGTTGGGTATCATACAGAAGGGCTATATGTGACATATTATATCCCAAACAGTCCATTAGAACTGCTGAATAACTTTTAAAATAACATTAATACCGATAATATGCCGTTTTCAAGCTGCCAAAAAGTGATTGTGGCCTATAACTTGTCACTGAAACAGTATTTCTGCTTCAAACTTGTTGGGTATCATCAAAAAGGGTTAAACGTGACACACAGGAGCCCAAACATTCCCTCAGAACTGCTGAATAACTTTTAAAAGAACATTATTACCGATAACATGTCATTTTCAACCTGCCAGAAAGTGAATGCCGCCTATATCTTATCACTGAAACAATGTTTCTGCTTCAAAATTGTTGGATATCATCCAGGAGGGTTACATGTGACATATTATATCCCAAACACTCTCCAAGAACTGCTGAATATCAGAATCAGAATACTTTATTAATCCCGAAGGAAATTGGGGTTACAGCAGGCAGCACGCTAATGGCGCATGCGCACTTACAAAGGAACCTTCTGACCAACTTTACACAAACATCACATTTGGGAGACATGTCAGAAAGGTAGGCTGATAGGAAAAAAACAACGAAAATACATAACATGAGATAAGAGGAGGAGAAAAAAAACTCCACTCAGACTGAGCTCCTAGTGGGAGAACAGTTTGATAACAGAAAAAACACCTCAGCACAAAAAGCACATGACTATCAATACACCATAGAAACACAAGACAAGCAACAGGGGCGGGTAAAGGGTAAGAGAGAGCCGGTGTAGACAGTGCATCCGGTCCTGCAGCATGTCTGCGCTGGTCCAGTCGACTGCCATCTTCCCCGGTAGGGCACAAGTATCGAAGGCGTTTGGAAAGGGAGGGGGGATGAGTGTGTGCATATCAGTGCATGTGTGTGTGTGTGTGTGTGTCCAGAGTTCAGCTGAGACAGTGTCGCCCCGCCAGGCTAAGTAAACAGTCTTCCAGCCAACCCAGGTGGCCTTGCATGGAATGGGGGGAACAGTCTAAACACAGTCGTCATCAGGGTGTTTTGTTCAGCTCCAGCCTTGAGGCGGCAGCTGGCGTCTGGGTGTCAGCAGTGGCGGTCCTAGCCAGTTTGGCGCCCTGGGCGAACACCCCCTCTGGCGCCCCCCCCCCCCCCCCCCCCACACACACACACACACACACACAAAACATATTAAGGATTGTACATTAACATAAAATTGTTGTACACACACACATATGAAGAGAGAGAGAGTATGCATAGTATGCAAACGGCTACCAAACAGCTATCATAATTCGTCATACAATGAGAACAGTACGAATCAACAACTGACAATGACTAATTATTAATATTAAAATCTGTAACATAATGTACTGTTTGGAGTTTAGTCTGTTACTGTTGCTATTTTTACCATTTCTTCTGTAACTCACATAATTTCCTTAGGGATTAATAAAGTATTCTGATTCTGATTGTTTCAGGATGACCTGCCAGTATCCAATGACACATCTGCTTACCTGCATCTTTTGCTCATTTCTCCTCCTCCTCTTTTCTCTTTTTCTAAACTGAGGACCTGATGGCTTTGAACTTTTCTTGTCCGTCTTCCATTAGTTTTAATTTTGCACTCCAGTATGAACACCCATCTCAACCCAAGGATCACCACAACATGATCTAACACACCTACACCTTCACAGATTCACTTTGTCTAGGGTGCATTTCTGAGATTTCACACAACCCAGGATTCAAATCATGAATACATAATGGATTTGGATTTACAACATTATAAATGAAATGTGCTCTATTTGGAAGCAGCAAGCCCCCCTTCGATGGCTTGTGTGTGAGACTTTAAATCATCAAACTGTAAATTATAAATTGTTATTGATCCCTTTACCCCTGGTCCTAAAGTGTATATTTATTTTCTTACTCTTCTTACATATATTTTTTGTTTGCTTGCACTGCTGTAACTGGAGCCTTGTCGTCCGTCTCTCTATATCAGGGGTCCCCAATCCCAGTCCACGAGGGCCGGTGTCCCTGCAGGTTTTAGATCTCACCCTGGGTCAACACACCTGAATCACATGATTAGTTCATTACCAGGCCTCTGGAGAACTGAAGACACGTTGAGAAGGTAATGTATCCATTTAAATCAGCTGTGATGGATCAAGGACACATCTAAACCATGCAGGGACACCGGCCCTCGTGGACTGGGATTGGGGACCCCTGCTCTATATACTGGACTGTATGTAGCGGAGATGACAATAAAGTTTACTTTGACTTCAGCAGCAGGCGCACCGAGGGCTCTCGCGCTCACTTTTCGTGTATAGAATTTTGAAAAAACATCGGTGCAAATTATAAGTCTGTATCATGATGTCTGGTGTTTTCGTGTTTGTTGGTTTCTTTTTATTTTGTGTTACTTTGCGAGTTGGTTATTAGATGCTGCTCCAGCCGGTCAGAGAATCCCCCGCCGCCCCGCCCTCTCCTCTCTGCGCCGCAAGCAGCAGGCGCACCTGGCAAACGAAGGGCGTCCTTACTCCCAGCAAATGGGCGATAGAAAACCGATCGGTGCCTATGCCATTCCCAATACGCGCTGGCTGACGTCGGGGCAGCATGAGTACAAGCATTTTTAAAAAATTTTTTTTTTTTTTTTGCCGATGTCCGTGATGCCGCCCCCCACCACGATGCCGCCCCGGGCAACCGCCCGTGTCGCCCGTATCTAAAACCGCTACTGGGTCTCCGCATGAAGTGATGATGGTTTTTACTTTAGTGCGAACAACTCATATGAATTTCAAAGCTGTTCTAACAGTCCAACACTGGTCTCTCAATCTCCCGTTGGAGAGCCGCGAGCTTTCTATGATGTTATCCAAACTTACGTTCCGTGATGTTGTCATTCTTTTTGCTCAAAGAGCAGGTTCTGAGAACTCACGACCGCAGTGCACTTCCCCAAGATGTGATCGAATTTGCGCTCAAAGGTGTTATTCGAGCTAGCCCCTCCAGATGTAATCCGGTTTTTCACTCAGAGGTCTTGTTCTGAATAACTTTTAAAAGAACATTAATACCGATAATATGTCATTTTCAAGCTGCCAAAAAGTGATTGCCGCCTATAACTTATCACTGAAACAATATTTCTGCTTCAAACTTATTGGGTGTAATGAACCGCTGATCTGTACCATAAGTCATCCTTGCGGGGGTTGTCGGAACTGTATGCGCAGTCGCACTAAGGACAGATGTGCTCAGAGGCATGCCCCGTAACGCGTATAGAGCAGTCTGTCGCGGCAGGAATAAGCAGTGTTGGGGAGTAACGGAATACATGTACCGCCGTTACGTATTTAAAATACAAAATATGAGTAACTGTATTCCGTTACAGTTACCGTTTAAAAAGGTGGTATTCAGAATACAGTTACTTTGTTGAAATAAATGGATTACACTGCGGTACTTTCCTGTTTCATTTTGTCGCGGGTCAGGACTGTTTGGGTTTGTTTGACAGCTACATTCTTTCGTTCCAGGCGGCAGCGTTACGGTTGCCATGGTTACAGGGCGACGCTCTCTCTCTCTCTCTGCGACTGTGTGCTTCCTGGGTGAGAGAGCGCCTTTTCGTTGTTGTTGTGCTAAGCTAACAGGCAGAATGCTACAAGCATAGCTCTAAAGAATGTAGCATCATGGGCAGTGTAGTCCGTGTTGCAGGGAGAATGGACTGCCATACACGTTATGTGTCTGTGAGCGCGAGGAGGGAGAAAAAGGGGAGTGGAAAGGTACGAGTTGTCATCGAGGAAAAACGGGAGCTGGAAGCATGTAAATATAATAATAACCACTTCAGCCAAGAGTGCCTGACGAGCCCAGTTGTAAGTAAGCTATTAAGACTCGACTGTACACCGTGTTCGTGTTTTCCTCCGAAAACAATAAGTTCCGTTGGAGCAGTCTTTCAACGCCTCTCTCTGTCTCTCGCAAGAAAAGTTGACCCACACAACAAAGTAAAGCTATTTTTCAGCTACGAGCCGACAGGGACCCAGTATTAGTCAGAGGTCCCTTTACTACAGTTCGGAGTCGCGGACCTTCAGTAATAGTAATAAATCACACAGCAATAGTACATTCACGTTGTTGTAAAAAGCATGATAATATATTAAGTAATCCAAAGTATTCAGAATACGTTACTGTCATTGAGTAACGTAACGGAATACGTTACAGAATACATTCTGGGGCATGTATTCTGTATTCTGTGGCATGTATTCTGTATTCTGTAATAGAATACATTTTAAAAGTAACCTTCCCAACACTGGGAATAAGTTGTACAAAGTCCATGTAAGTTACGATAATACTTTGATAAGTATGATAAGTGTGTTTCTAATGTAAGGTATGTTGCTGCGTTTGTATTGTGAGCTATCTGAAAACCTTTTTATTCTGTATTTACGTTACTTACATCCATGTGCTATTTTTTAGCTAGACATGTGTGTCATGCAAGCTAGCAGCACCCCATGAGAAACGGGCCAAAGTGTTTAAGTGTTTACCGGAGTTTTGCACCCTTGGCAAGCGGACTGAGGTATGTGATGAGAGATGATCTGTTGTTATATTTTATTTAACTGAACTGTGTAATCCCTTGATGCTGTTTGAAGTAACCCCTTTTGTTTTATTTAATCTGTGACTGTATATCTCAGAATTACTTGTTTGAACTTGCCTGAATTAACTTAAGCTCATTGTTATAGTTCAAAGGGTACTGTACGGGTATCAATTTTTTCTTATTTTATAGTTTTCACGGTGCTCAACGTCCAGAGAATGAGCCGTGTGTGGTGAGGAAATAAATGGCTGCACCCGTTAGAGACTCTTCTGTCGTTCTTGATGCCAAGGGCTGCTACAGTGAAAACTCATCGCTGCCTTGCAGCCATCTACACTCATCTTATTCTTTCGTCGAACTGTGAGTAAAGGAGTGTATCGCATCATCCAGAGACTGCTGGATCAGTAAAGGACTCAAAATAAGGACATTATAAATACAATGTCATGCACACCTTCATCTTGTAAGCTGTGTGAGCAAATGATCTTCAACATGGCAGTCTAAAGTAATGCAAGAAAGAAAGACCTCTTCTGTATTTAACACAGTAGCATGTAAAGTTGTGATGCTGAATATCCCACATTTCTTACATCAGAATGTCTAAGACTGAATCTGGGCTTTATGCTATCAGTTGTACTTCTGTAAAAACTTAAGTGGCAAATTGTCTGATTTGAGGGCATCATCAGTATTATTTGGGTTTTGTTGCCAGTCTGTGAGGTTAAAGGTGTAAATATCTAAGTTGAGTGTTAATAAGTTTGAAACCACCACTCAACCCATTTGAGTTCAGATATATACACTTAAAAGGGCAGGTGCAACAAGCCAAAAATAAAATTAATAATAATGTTGTCCCCTGTTGAAGAAATAGACAAATCTACAGAGGCACAAGAGGCCAGGTCCAGCTCCAGAGAGCGAAGACTAACAGAAAAGGGGCAGGAGATGCATGAACAGGAAGCCAAGAAAAATGAAAGGTCATTTAGCAAGGCATATGAGTCCTGGAAGGAGTTAGCAAGAGGAGTTAGAACAAAGCTGAAAGGTTTCTGCTCAAACGAAGACCTTGTTAGAACACAAATGGACATTAAGGCTAAAGAAGCATTAATGCATGAACTGTATGAGCCTATCCGACGTAATCATACTTCTACTCCAGATGTTGTCAAGAAAATGGATGCGTGTGTTGCCCTAACAACAGAAATTTGTGATCTCATTAGTAAATGACTAGAAGATATAGATAAGACTTTTAATGACAGGCTCGAGAAGGAGCGTGTAAGGATGATATTAAGTAAGGAGGAGTATGGATCTGTTTTTGGGAAAACTGAAACAGAAACAGTTATTTCAGAGCATTCAAAGGGCTCAGATTCATACTCTGGAGCCACCTCTACGACTTCTAGCAAACGTGTGGATGCCGAAGCTGACCTTGCAGCTAAACTAGAACAGGCGAAGGCAATGCAACGAATACATGAACAGCAAGCCAAGTTGAGTAGCTTAGAACATGAGTGGAAAATCAAGGAAGCACAAATGATTGCAGAAATGACAGCAAAGCTAGAGGAAGAGAGAACTAAACTGCAACAGCTACAGGCAGAAAATGAGGTAAAAGTAGCAGCAGCCAGAGTGAGAGCTTACAACAACTACGATGGATTGGAAAGCCTTAAGTATGAAGCAGATGACAAATCACAACTTGATAGCCAAATCATTGAATCTCAGAATCCATTGAATCCACAGGCTGAATCATTTCGACCTCAGTGTGCACCACCTGAGATTTTGCAAAAGCAACAGGAGGTCATCTTAACACAGGAGCTTGTAAGCTTGTTCGTCTCCAACCGTCTGCCTGCACCTGAACCCACAGTGTTCACTGGTAGCCCTTTAAAGTTTATACACTGGAAGATATCCTTTATGGCATTGATTGGCCACAAACCCCTCCCCGCAGGCGAAAAAATGTTGTACTTGAAAAGTTATCTTGCAGGTGAGGCACGGAAGGCGGTCGAAGGATTCTTCTATCGAAACTCAGAAGATGCATATCAGGGTGCCTGGGAAATTCTTCAGGAGAGGTATGGAAGTTCATTTGTCGTCCAAAAGGCTTTCAGGGATAAACTGATGAAATGGCCAAAAATAGCTCCCAATGACCCAGTAGCCCTCAGAGAGTTTTCAGATTTCCTTCAAAGTTGTGCCGAGGCCATCCCTCATGTTAAAGGGCTGGCAATTCTAAATGATTGTGAAGAAAATCATAAACTTCTCAAAAAACTACCCGAATGGCTGGTACGCAGATGGGGTTGCGTTGTTGTGGATGAACTAGACAGATGTCAAGAGTATCCACCATTTGCTCATTTCACCAAATTTCTACAAAGGGAAGCTAGAATAGCCTGCAACCCCATTGCTTCTCCCTTCTTATTAACCACTAAAGTAACAGATGAAAGGCTTCCTAAGAGAACCAAGGCACTCAGCACCAATGCTCAAGCTAAGCACTCTGCAGGTAAACCAGGGACCTTAATTTCAAAGCCAAGACCACCATGCTTCGTCTGCAACGATGAAACACACGGTGTCGCCAAGTGCCCAACCTTTGCCACAAGGCTTCCTGATGAAAAGAGAGCTTTCATTCGTGAAAACCATCTTTGCTTCGGCTGTTTAAGAAAGGGTCACACTAGTAAAGAATGCAAAAGAAGGCACACATGCACTATATGTGGTCGAAATCATCCAACTTGCTTGCACATAGAGAGAATTGAGGGAGCCAGTGAAATGTTAAACAGTGATTCACCATCTGCAGGAAATGAGACAAAGGAAGTCCGCAATGTCATGTCACACACATTGACAAGATACTCCTCAGCTACGTCTAGCATTGTTCCAGTTTTTGTGTCATTGGCAGAAGACCCCCACAGTGAGATTCTCACATATGCTCTGCTCGACACACAGAGCGATTCAACTTTCATCTTGGGAGATCTGGTCTCTGCACTAAATGTGAAGACTCAGCCAGTGCAATTAAGGCTCAGTACAATGACAGCAGTAGACACAGTCATAGCTAGCAAAGTGGCTTGTGGATTGCAAGTTCGTGGGCTCCATAGTGAGTCGCATGTTCAGCTACGCCAGGCATACACAAGGGATTTCATCCCAGTCGATAAGTCTCACATTCCTACAAAGGACACCGCACTTCAGTGGCCACATCTGAGGCAACTGGCAAACAAGCTGCAGCCACTTCAAGACTGTGAAGTGGGATTGCTGATTGGCTATGATTGCCCATCAGCACTGGCCCCATTGGGTATCATACAGAAGGGCTACATGTTACATATTATATCCCAAACAGTCCATTAGAACTGCTGAATAACTTTTAAAAGAACATTAATACCGATAATAGTCATTTTCAAGCTGACAAAAAGTGATTGGCGCCTATATCCTGTCACTGAAATAATATTTCTGCTTCAAATTTTATGGACATCATTCCCAAGGGTTATATGCAACACATTTTGCTGCAAATTTAAATCAAGCCTTTATTGCACAGTGTATAAAACCTCAAATTTCAAAAATGTTGTAATTCAAAAATAATACAAAACAAGGATAATGGCCAAATGGAAACAGGTGGGAGGAGATCTGCTTAAACAAATTAGGAACACTGAGTAATAGGAAAGAGAAAACAAGCGGTAATAAAAATGTCGATCCAATACAGCACTTATTAATTGAAACGAAAACCAAAAACGAATAACAATTACATCCAATTAAAGAAGAAACCACCAGTTAAAATAAACTAACAAATAGACCAGAAACAGGGGGTATAGCGGAAGCTCAACACCAGTAAACCATGGAACAACATATATATTAATTCTTTGCATACAGTAACTATGCTAACATGTTAGGAAACACAAAATAATTGAATAATCCTACAAACAAATTGCAATCAAAGCTGAACTCTAATGTTGTGAACAACACAGAAACGCACACAGCAACACGAACATAAATTAATGAATTAATAAACAAATAAACAACCAATAAATATTATAGGAGACAACGATACAAAACAAGAAACATTTCAAATCCCTAGAAAAATTGACAGCGTCCCTAACTTTCTGACCAGCATGCTTCACAAACAAATGGGGGTTTTTTTTGCTCTTGTGGGGCTTTTTTTTGGGGGGGGGGAACAATGTTTAAAGCAATAACAATAATAATATTTATATTTATGACAAGGTGCAATAATAATTAATGTGCAATAATAACAGTGTGCAATACACATACACTTCTTCTTTTTTTTATTACTAAGTTAATATACTGTGTTGTGTTGTTTGTGTTGCGTTGTGATGTGTCATATCGTGTCGTGTTGTATTATATGTATTGCCGACATAGGACAGTTTTCCAATCTCATTGTACTATTGTACTATGTATGACTGTGCAATGAAGAGTTATCTTATCTCTTCTTGGCACAGCTCCTGTGGTACCACCGTGGGTAAATGTTGCAGCCAGTATGAATTAGACAAAACAAGGTAACACGAGTATTTTGTTAAAAGTGTTATACAAATAAGTATGTAAATAACAATCTTGCAAAATACTCAGATCATAAAGCAGTCCACCATTCATTACAACTACAATAAGTCATATGATGTGTGGTCTGTGATATTTTTAAAATTAAATTTTGTTTCATGATTTTTTTTATCATCTTTTTAAGCTGAATAGGCTGAGGACATGTAAAACAAAAGCATTTATCCATTGAGTGTCACCATCGTGGTTCCCACAATAGTGGCATAGGTCAGTCAGGTCATCTTCAAATACAAGAAGCAAATACTTTACTTTTAACAATAATGAACTCTGTTTGCAAGACTACATAATAAGATTATAGCAAAAAAAGAACAATATTAAAAACACATTCAAGATAACAGTCTGTATTTTACCATTTAATTTATATTTGTAATGATACCTGTATTCTCAAGAAGACATATTGCAATCTGTTGTCTCTGACTTGCAATACTTGAAGCAGAGTTCTCAAACTCTACTGGAACATCTTTTAAGATGCACTCTGCAAACTGTGAATAAAATATATAACAATGCAGTCATTATTTGAAGTAACATTTGCTATTCAAAAAATTTGAATCATATTTATTTTTAGAAAAATCACAGTAAGTGCTTGTGTTGAACAAGAACGAGGACACAAATGGATACAATGGAGGAGACAGAGCAGAGACTAGAACCAAAAGCAAGTGGTTTTATTAAGGCAGGTAAACATGAACAAAACGCCAGCAAAGATGGAACAGGAGTAACAACTAAAGTGGGAAAATAATTATGAAAACTGTTATGAAACTATGATAAATATGAACCAATTTCGACAACTATCACAGCTCCTTCCTGAAACATCCTTGCTGCAGGAAGGAGCGCTTTCCCAGATAATTCATCCCAACAGCAGTTAGACTCTATAACTCAATCACGATGTCATAATTCACTGGACTTTGTGGACATCCATGGTTACAATTCATGCACATTGCACCTTCTATGTTTATGGACGTGCAGGTATACAGTATATGTATGTATATGTATACATATGTATATTTAGTGTGTACATATGTGTGTTCATGTATATCTATACGTATAGATATCTATTACTTTATGTGAACAGTAGTGGTAGAATGGTTATGTTAAGTTATGTTTTTGAAATGGTTTTCTAGGGATTTGAAATGTTTCTTGTTTTGTATCGTTGTCTCCTATAATATTTATTGGTTGTTTATTTGTTTATTTATTCATTAATTTATGTTCGTGTTGCTGTGTGCGTTTCTGTGTTGTTCACAACATTAGAGTTCAGCTTTGATTGCAATTTGTTTGTAGGATTATTCAATTATTTTGTGTTTCCTAACATGTTAGCATAGTTACTGTATGCAAAGAATTAATATATATGTTGTTCCATGGTTTACTGGTGTTGAGCTTCCGCTATACCCCCTGTTTCTGGTCTATTTGTTAGTTTATTTTAACTGGTGGTTTCTTCTTTAATTGGATGTAATTGTTATTCGTTTTTGGTTTTCGTTTCAATTAATAAGTGCTGTATTGGATCGACATTTTTATTACCGCTTGTTTTCTCTTTCCTATTACTCAGTGTTCCTAATTTGTTTAAGCAGATCTCCTCCCACCTGTTTCCATTTGGCCATTGTCCTTGTTTTGTATTATTTTTGAATTACAACATTTTTGACGTTTTATGCACAGGTTGAAAATGACATGTTATCGGTATTAATGTTCTTTTAAAAGTTATTCAGCAGTTCTGAGGGAATGTTTGGGCTCCTGTGTGTCACATTTAACCCTTCTTGATGATACCCAACAAGTTTGAAGCCGAAATATTGTTTCTGTCACGAGTTAGGACACACACACACACACACACACACACACACACACACACACACACACACACACACACACACACACACACACACACACACACGTTATATCAGTTGCACGGAAGTATCTGGCAACGCAAGTAATCCGGGCGCTGCAGCTTTAAGCAGCTGCGCGCGCTCCCGCGGACGGCAATCACTTTCTGGCACATCACCTGCTGCGGTGAGATAAGGAAGACAGGATAAACGCTTGCGTCGTTGTTTCACAGAACAGCATTATCAAAATGTGGCGATGGTCACATTATCCAGCAGACGTCACCGTGGAGATGGGCTCGAATGTTTCAGTGTTTCACGGAGCCTCGCCCTGTCCAACACTAGTTAAAAGTACAAACCGTGGATATATAAGTAAATAATATTCTGCGCTTGACAAACACGTAAATTCCCACACTTGCTCAATGAGCAAGACCTACCACACCTGGTGCACAGGTGTGCACCTCCCACTACACCCGCTATTGTCAGTGCTGCCAATTCTCCTGGGGATCTCGGAATTCCCAGACAATACACAATCGTCATTTGAAAAAAAAAACAGGAAAGTGGGTGGAGAAGAAGCAACAGTTTCACGAAAATCCCACAAATGTGTTCATCCGCCCACACTTTTCGATCAGACAGAGGGCGGAGATTGGTTTTCACCAGCATGACTACGTCACTGGAGGTATGCGACTGCCCAATGTTGACCCCAACTCTGCCCGTGGAAACTTTTATTTCCTGTGTAGATTTAGAAAAAAAAAAAGGCAAACTTCAGTCAGTAGTTGCATATCTTTGGTACAGAGTCCCTACCCAAGTCAAAGTTGTTGCTGCAGAGGCAACACTGAGAGATGATACTTCTTCCAAGGTGATACTTGAATGTGCCATAGTTACAAGTAATGTTATTATTTTGGAGGATACTTAAAGTAAATACAGTTAAGCATATACAGTGGATATTATTCTGGTCTCGGACAGAAAAAACAATGTCAATCGGTTTATTTTTCTAAGCGCTAAATTAACTCAGGTTTGAGGGGGTATTCAAGCCTTTCCCAGCTGTGTTCAGTTAACTGTCGGGTTCACGCTCAAATCCACACCACTGATCAGTTTAAAATCACTAACCTGGTGTGAGGAAACCGAAGAACCCGGAGAAAGCATGCAAACTCAAAGCAATGACCTCATTCTGAAATGTGTGAATGTGAGCTTGAATTGTTGTCTGTGACTCTGCAGCCCACCACATCTCTTAAGTGGCATGCTTTAGCTAATCGACACCCTTGAATTGGGGAGGGGGGTGATTTATGGATATTTCACAGTCATTAATTACCCACATGGGAAGCACAGTTGTGCATCAAGAACATCCTGAGCTCTCATTTGGTGGGTCCTCTCGGGGTTCCTCCCACAGCCCATAGACATGCAGTTAGTGGGGTCAGGGTTTGCTGGTGATTCTAAATTGGTTGTCGGTTTCTCTGTGTTAGCGCTACATAAGCAGAGTGAATCAAAGACCATCTATACTGAGAGGTGACAAGTTTTAGATTTAATAGAATATATTTACCATTTGTATACTTCAGGTAATGTAATGCTATAGACTTTCCCCCCCAAGTGTCTATAAATGATTCTTTCCCAATTAACTGGCTGTAGCTCAGGTGGCAGAGCAGGTCAGCCACTAATCAGAAGGTCGGTGGTTCGATCCCAGGCTGCACGCCAAATATCCTTGGGCAAGATACTAACCCCGTGTTTGCTTACTGGTGGTGGTCAGAGGGCCCGGTGGCGCCTGTGTCCGGCAGCCTCTCCTCTGTCAGTGTGCCCCAGGGCAGCTGTGGCTACAATGTAGCTTGCTATCGCCAGTGTGTGAATGTGTATGTGAATGGGTGGATGACTGAATGTAGTGTAAAGCGCTTTGGGGTCCTATGGACTAGAAAAGCGCTATACAAATGCAGGCCATAACTGTGCAGATTAATTTATTCCATTAAAGGGAACAACATGAACATTTTAAAAACACAAATTAACACCAAAGCACAGGTTTAAAAACGTTCGCTTCATATGTCAACAGTACTGTAATCAGAGTGGCATTTGGCTTTATTTTCTCTAAAAGCATACAGTTCTGTGAGATATAAGTCATGCATGAACTAGTTTTCAGCACTACTGAGACAGGATGTTTCCAATTATAGAGATCTTGTGCAAATGCAAGTCCTACATATTTGTTTAATAGTCACACGGAAGGAAAAGGAAATCCAGGTTAAAGATTAGAAGTCATCCAGGTCTTTGTGTCTTTGAAACGTTCCATCATTTGTCTTTTCCCCATCATATAGCTCCAGTCTGGTTTACACTTTTGGTTTCCAGCAAGTTCATAACATTAAGTGAAGAAGAGACAAAGATTTCAGCGCACTTCTGCATCCAACACAGATAACAGTAAATACTTTATTTTATTTTCAAATTACATTATCAAAACTTTTTGTACAAAATGGATACTTAATACAACGAGGTAACAATCTCATCCTATCACATGTACTTTTAGGTTGCAAACTTCTTCTGGCGGACAGGTGCTGGCAGCTGAGACATGATGTCCAGGAGGGGGCGCTCCACTACCACCAGAGAGAGATCCTCCAATAGACTGACACACATGAGGTGCTGTGGGACAAAAGATCAGTAGAAGAGATGTCAGCAGAAAAGTGGTAACTAAGTGGCTTGGTGAAAGAAGCATCAAAATTCTGGATCCATGGCCAGGAAACGGCACAGAACCCACTGAGAACTTGCAGTGAATCCTCAAGAAGCTGGTGGACAAACAAAACCCACAAATTCTGACGAACTCCAAGCACTGGTTATGCAAGAACGTATAACCAGTATAATATCCACAGAGGCAGGTGTCTGCCACAGCCAACGAACCCAAGTGCTACAATCTACAACACACATTAGCAGAATGTGAGATACAAGTTGGAACGGCATAAACTGAGACACACAACCAAGTGGTTGTGATAGTGTACAGGAATATTTGTGCCGCCGTCTCCCTCTGGAAGATATCATCAGCTGTGGTTGTGAACAACAGTGCCAAGGTCCTGTGGGACTTGAAATTCCAGACAAACAAGGAACTGCTAGTTCTAAACTTCCAGGATCTTCTCTCCCTTACACGAATCTAAAAATAAAGTGCTCTGCTATTGGACTGAGCTACAAACAATGAACTGAAAACCGTTGCTGTACATCCACCCTTACCTGACATAGTGCACCTTACAACACAAAAACATATTTTATTTTCCAGCATGTTTATAACTTTAGCCAATAGCAGGACTTTCTCTTTTCATTTGCTCTGGTTAACTTTGTGTCTTCCTCACTCACAGTGAAGAACAGTCACACTTTAGTGACACGTGGCTACAAGTGTGCGAGCTAGTATAACAGCTTCATGTGAAGGATTAATGGAAGCTGAAAGTTATTTTTTATTATTTGTAGTTTATTGTTTATTTGTTGCAACAACAATGACATTGCTCAAATGTCTCATTTGAAACAAGGTGGTTTCTTTGCTTTTTGACCACCGTGCAGCTCTGAATTATTTGTCTGACTGTGATGATGTGTATTTCACAAGGTGGGATTTCATCCTTGAAAATTACTACATGTGCGCTTATAAACATAGATGAGTGTGAAGCGGACGCTACTGTTTGAAGGAGTAAAATGAAAGATTGTAGTCCCCATAAATATCCTACCTGGAAACTCTTACAGATCTTAAAGGCATGGCTTTGTCCAATCCTCTGTGACACAGGAAGGCTCTTTAATGTCATTTGATTCCAGAGCACTGCATTCAATTCTGGGAAGGGCTGCATGTAGATACAAAGACACAGAAATACACAGTGACAGAAAGAGATTAGTAAAGCCTCAAGATTCTCAAATAATCTTTCTAAAAATATAGCCAGCTCTTGACAGAGGCGGTCGCACTTTCTCCCTCTCCCTTATCTTTCCTGCTTGGCTTCTCATGTCTTTTGTATAGTCTCGCTTATTCTAACCCTAAGAGAGTCTCCCAGACTTGTTCTCTAAAAACCTAAAGAAGAATTATGGATTTGATCAACTGGTCCCTTAACAGAATTGACACCCTCCTGGGCTTGGGAGAGCCTGATTGTCCTGCGGAGACGTTTGTTGCCAGATACTCGATGGTTGGTTGCGTCGTGTGTCTGGCGACACTCTCGATGGAGGACATTGAACAGCTGATTGGAGCTGGCTCGGACCTGGCTTATCGAAGAACATGAAGCGGCTATAGCTGTTCAAAATCCCACAAGGCTGGCCGACATGATAGACGATGGGCAGGGCTGTGAGTACTCAGACTGTGTTTGTTTTTAAACGCAATATGGATAAGATCTTGAAGAAGAACAATGGGAATTGAGAGACCTGTTGACCAGTGACTGACATTAGACCAACTGTAAAATTGGAAGCAGTTTGTTCGCACTAACCAAAACAACTACCATCTTCCTCTCATGCGACCCCCCCTGGCGCCAGCTGGATGCTCAAGGCAAAAGCTGGCGGGAATAACAAAAATTCTCCCAAGGACTTCTCGATTAATTGTCCTAATGGATACATACAAACTAATCCAAAGATATTAGTTAATCAGTCATACAAGGGAACATCAGTGAAGAGGAGTATAAATGCAGACCACAGAATGTTCAACAAGGTCTGAAATAACTGCTGAACTGTCCATAAATCCTTGGAGAGGGTTAAAATGTTTGCTCATGACTCAGACACACACAGATGTTTAAACTGCAGTGGTGTCCATAGTAGGAAACCACAGAAACAGCTGCTGCTCTCCACAGAAGTCTGCAGTGCTTTGTAGTTTTGTGTGCTCAAAAACAACACTGCTGAATTAGTTATGATGTAGCATGAAGAGAGAGGCAAGCACAGTGGTGTTAGTCACATGATCAGGGCTGCCACTGGTTCTGGACTTCCTGTTATTAAAGCTTATCGAGACCATTGAATCATATTCAGCTTTCTCCTCCATCTCTATCACACTGACGCCTGGGCCAACTATTTTAACACAGCTATGGACATGCACACACATACCAGACTCTGATCAATGATGCAGAACATGTATGTGTCGTGCAGAATGATGTGATCCGGGTTTTTCGGGTTGAAGGTAATGTGGGTGATGGGCGTGTCCCGCTCCAGCCACAGGGAAAGCAGTCCTTGTGCCTGCAGTCTTCGACTCCACTGTGTGTACTCCTTCTGCACCAAGGAGAATTCAAAGATCTGCACACGACAGAGAACACATGCAGTTACAGGATCTGTTGGTTACTATGAGATCTGAGTAAAACTAAATCTTAAGCTGTTTCTGACCTGCTGGTCAGCATGCACAGAGATGAGATTGTTGGTCACTGGGTGGATGGCGATTGTAGTCGGACAGGAGTTGTACACAGGAACCATACAGTGGAGCTACAACAAAACAAAAATTACAATTTTACAAACTCCAATCTATCAAAAATGATTCAAGTTTGACACATCAATAAATCAGAACTCACCTTCATCTTGTGGAGGTTGTAGATGTGGATCTCACAGTCAGTGTTTGCTGTAGCCAGCCATTTACCATCATCACTGGCACAAAGGAGGTGCACTGGCTGTCTGGAACCTTGATATCCAACACACATACATACACACACCAGTTATGCAAGATGTTATCAAACAGTTACAACTGCACAGTATAGCTGCATGTAGCATTGGCAGGGAATGGCCTTCGTGCATTAGGATTTGTTTACATGTGACCACACTGGCAATTTGCATCATGGAGCAGAAGCAGTGAGGATCTCTGGCAAGAAGCCTGAGGAGAGTTAAGCAAGAGTTGAGTCTACTGCTACAATCTACAAAGAGGAAACAATAACTTGACAGAAAGAGCTGCATCAGGTCGGGAATGCCTACTGGTTACCATTTAAGTCCGGCTTTGATCTGTCCCTGTAAATATCGGGCTTTACAGAACCGTCCCTAGACATTTGAGGGAGAACGTTTAGTGCAATCATTTCTTTATATTTTCCTTCCAAGGGGCCAGACCTTCTTGTACCGTAATCTTATTACAAGAAGCTATGATGAACCCAAATTTGATATTTTTGATGCGTCATAAATATGTATAAAGGAGGTCAGAACAGCGAGTTTACAGGCATCTGTAAAACATGGTGGAACGTCTTGCTTGGCTTAGGATTATTTTTGAACCAGAAGTATTGTTAAAATTATTGCAATTGTAATTAAATGAACACACAATCACTGTCAGCTTTTTGATCACCATGCAATATCATCTGGACAGTGGTTTCATTTATCAGCATGACAAAGATACCAAACAGTCTCCCAGCGCAGTAAAACTATACCTGGATAGAAAAGTGGAAAAAAAATGCACACAATGGTGTGTGTGTGTGTTGGACTCTGGACTCACTAACAGGCTCCGAGGAGCATGGAGTCTAGGAGCCAGCTTCAAGTTCCAAAAACGCATTCACTCGAATGCATTTTTGGAACTTTAGCCTTGGTGAGATCACTCAGGCCTGGGCATTAATTTGCTTCAAAATATGATGCATGTACACAATATATTGTGTTTAAGGTACTGTCTTGTCTTTCCGTTTGGTTTGGCTTCTGTGGGTTGTGCTCCTGGCTTTCCACTCACCGGTCTTATGTTTAAGGGTATGAAGATATCTGCACTCCTGTTGACTGACAGCAACAACAATAACTGAAGATTGGCAGGAGGAAGCAAAGAGTTTGGAGGAGTCAGAGGAGAAGCAGAGCTGGTGGACCGAGCGAAGCTCTTTAGGCAGCTTGGACACCTGGAGAGATGAAGACACAGAGACCATCACACTTTGTTATATTTAGTCAAAGGCATCATTTTACTCTTGTGATTATTTGAGCAGCTTTACATGTAAAAACTTTTGTTGGATGGTAAATTGACACATCCAGTGAACCTGCGGTCTACACCCCGGTAGCTTGTCAAGGGGGGTAAATGTTAGTTTTAGCCACTCTGTGGTGCATTGAGAGAAGAGCTGTGCACTGTTTGCACTCACAGTTCTTGACAAGAGGGACATCCCACACAGTACTTAAGACACATACATTGCTGAAGTTACTTTACACCTTTAGAAAAACAAAAGAAAACAAAAACTCCTGCTATGATTTAAAGTTGTGTTATTTAAGTGCAATGTCACAGGCATGCTCGTGCTAAGGTACCCACCTTGTTAATGCTGATGGTGTTGTTATACTGTATTCTGTAGAGACGAACACTGGAGACAGTGGAATATGCCAACCAGCCTCCACATGCAGACAAAGCACTACAGCAGATGTGATCCTCTCCCTGCAGGAAGCGACACACAAAGTATGGATACATCAAGCACACTAGCGCCTAAAGCTAATTCTTCAAGGGTCATTGTTAAGTGTCTTGTTCAATCTGACTGAAAGGAAACAGAAAGGCCACACTAACACACTAGGGACATCATTTCCCTGCAATTAAATTAAATGTATTTTATTAGAAGACAATGTAATTATATTTAAAGCTGGTCACATTAGAATTAGAAGGTCAAAGTCTGTTTTTTTAATTTTATTTATTTATGTATTTATTTAACACACTATAAAGACATAATACAATTGCAGTGCACCCCCAATTTTGTTGCACATGTACAATTACAATAAAGGACATTTCTATTATTAGGATGTTTTGCTGGACTCTTACCATGTGTGCAATCATGCTGCTGTAGTTTTAGCAAATGTCCTATAAAGTTATTTTGTGAATCACAGGACGTACACAAGAAAACTTCACTGTAAAAACACTTTTCGCACATATAAGGGCGTTAAACACACAAACAAGACAGATTATATATTTTAGTGTTTATGTCAACTAAACACTGATAAGTTACCAGATTTCATGATTGTAGAGAATTGTTTTTTCCTGTACACTTTCTAAAAATGTGACATTCCTTGTGAACAGAAAGGCCTTGACGCCACAGCTCGAAAGGAAGCAGCCAACTTTTAGAGCGTTGCAGCAAACCAAATGTTGCTCTGAAAGAAACTACGGATACATCGAAAATATTAACACATACCTTCCTCTTCAGCTCGATCAGCTTCTCTGGTTTCCTCTTCACAGGTAGACGGTCACCAGGTTTTCCTGTGTGTACATAACAGAATTATTACACTTTAGCTTTTCCACCAGTACCTACTCGGCACAACTCAATTAAACTCCACTCGGTTTCTGCCACATCTATTACAACTGAGCACCACCTAATGCATGTGGGATTGTTACAGCAGTGCAGCCAAAAGTCCTGTGACGCAGTATGTGACACAAACACAGCACAGCGATGGAGGTCGTCAAGGCGATGGTACACCTGCTGTCATTATTATTATTATTATTATTATTTACTCATCAAGGATTCTCATTACTGGACTGTAATTCATGCAAAGCTGCTGTAGTATTCAAGAATAAACTGTGGAACTGGAAATAATCATTTGTTTTATTTGTCCCTTCAAGGGCAATTTTCATTGTTAGCAAATCAGTGAAGGTGCCGAGTGCACAATTAGCACGACGAACAAAGCTGAAGCAGACACAATAAGGGGATTATTCTCAATAGCAGTAGAATTTTTTTGTTTCATTGTTGATTAACTACGTAGATCAAAGAGCTCCTTACATTTTCTTATAGTTAAATGTTTCTCTATTCAAGTGTGTTGCTCACCATGTCCTTCACTTTCTCCAAGTTTCCACAGCTCTAAGCGATCAGGGAACTGGAAGAGAAGGAGTCCAGCTTTCTTTGCACAGCCAACCAGGCTCCTCTACAAGAAGACAGAAAAAAAGGTCACTGCACATTGTAACAGGAACAGTCATGGACAACATTGTTTTAATAAATGGTATTAAACATTATTAAAGTGCTTCAGAATAATTTGTTAACAGGCTAATCCATGAAATACAGATAGAATAACAGGTTAGTTCAATTTTAAAGACGCCACTTTAGCTGAATTGACTTGTTCGACGTTTTCTTCTACTCACATGTGGAAAAGCTATTTTGCGCAGTGCTGACTCTTGAGTGTTCTTCTCCACCTTATCCAGCAATGGGCGCACCACCAACTGGGTGTCCATACCTGAAGGAAAATATCGAAACTTTACATCTAAACTTTAAATCCCTGGGTTGCTTCTTTAGCCACTTTGATTTAATGCGCTGATTTGCATGATCCCAAATGTTTTTTCCTTTTGTCACCTTAACTTTTTACAAACACACATCATGAGACCAGCATGACTGAATTTGAATGTAAAACTAACGGCAGCAACAGCAACTTGACTTTTAAAAGACAGGCCCTCTCTATACCCAGCTCTATTATCCATCTGGACACTACCATAACCACAAACAGACCACTAATAGGGACATGACATTGTGTTCAATAAGACTTCTATACAAGCCACCTTCTTTGTGCATCCAGGGTTGTTGCCTGTACTGGCCATTAGAATGAGCACAGATTTGAAGCACAGAAGCGAGCCATCCTTTATTTTCCACATTTTCCAGCCTTCGTTTCTCACATGTACCAAACAGCAGAAAATAGTCTGCTCCAGATGCTTCTGGACAAGTGGAAATACTCAGTGTTATTTAGGTGAGGTTGCTGCCTTGAGAGGATGCACTGGAGGCAACACTGGTGATGCCCTCTTTGTAGAGGTAAATGCAGTTACCTACACTTTGCACATCAGGCAATCTGACATCACAGACTTTGTCCTGGGGAGGTGGCAGGTTAACAGTGTTGAATACTTGCATTCCTACATTCATCTCTAGATCAGTGATTTTCAGAGTGAGCCGGGGCCCCCTGGTGGCCACAAAGATACTACTGCAGAAGGGCCGCAGAAATAACAGAAATTCAGCTTGAAATTACTCTGTGTACAGCTACATATTCATATAAATGTATTTTTTTTTTATATAAAAAGCAAATTAAAACATAATTTGAGATGGTTAGTTTGTGATATTATTCATTACGTTGACCTGAATTTACTGCTTTTGTATTTAGGTTTGTGTCTAAGTGGCAGGTGAGTCTCACTTTGTCTTTAACACTTTGCGTATGACTGGGTAACATTCACAAGGACATAACTCTCCCTCATCTTTTGATTAGAGTGAAGATTTAAGCTTGGGTGGGCTCTATGGGAGTTTCTTGTTTTTAAGTAGGCCACAGCACTCTTGAATTTGGGAATGGGTGCTCTAGAGAGCAGGTCACAGGAAACTTCAAGGCTGAAATATTGGCTAAAAAAACCAAAAAAAGACATGTTAAAATATGCTGCAAATACTAACTTCTATGTTTGCTTGAGGTGAGGAGGATGACATTTTATTAAGACGCTTTGTCCCTTTCCTTCTCATTCATTTATTGGGGAGCCCGTCTCCAATGATTAAACAGCATGAACCTTCATGCTGGCACACATTTAAATGTCTCTACGGCACACGAACACCTCTGACGTCTGTCCCTGTGCCTTTGGTGTACTACATATGAGCTCACGTGATTACTCCTATGTATTTTTAAAAGATAAATTTATGTGAATGCATCACTTTGTTTGAAATTACACATTAATCTCTAAATTTGAGCATAATATCATTTTTTCCTATTAAATGACCTAAAAATTACTGACTGTACCTTTAATCTAATAAGGCAGCTCTACTCCTTTGGAAGATCAAAAAAACTAGTTCAGTTACAGCTTCACCTACAAAGCTCATCTTTCGCTACCAGCCATCATGTCAATAGCAACATTAAAAGAACACTTAGAAAACATCTTTACTGACAGAATCGTGGACTCATCGCCTGTATAAACTTTGAAACATCAACAATAACCGATTACATATAGAAACTTCCAAAAGCAGATTTAACACTTACCTCCAGAAACCACTGCGGTGTCTGTGTGAGCAAGTGCACTCACATCATGGGAGTGGTTTCGAAACGTCCTGGTCCGGACCCACTCTTTATCATGCTGGTCCACGGTTGAGGAGATGAACTGGAACTGGATGACAGTGCCCTCGGATGTTCCAGCTATGACACTGCTCTCATCCTGTGAAGCATTTATAACCAGTGACTTTACAGGTGTGTGCACCCATAGCTAGCTGCAGCAGTGAGTGTATCATCTCACCTTTGAAACGGACAGAACCAGAACATCCCACTTGGTGACCAGGTAAGTTCTAACCAGAGTTCCTGTGAGTCCGTTCCAGATCTGGACCTTTCCTGCAGAATCACCACTGATGATGGTGTGGTCGGACAGATAACCAACACTCCAAACAACCACTTCTTTATTCTTTGATGCTCCCATAGCCCTGTCCACCAGCAGTCTGCGTGTAGCATGCCCTGCAGTCACAAACACAATCACATCAGTAAAGAACACACATCTCTTCTCATGCTCCATTTCAGTTTTAACTGATTGTATTTCTGCTAATTGTGCAAAGCAGCTCAAGGAGAAAATACCCGTCTCTGCATCAAAGATTGTGATCATGTCAGTCATTCCAGCAGCAATCTGTGCACTCGATGGATGCCAGCACAAAGATATGATGCGTCCTAAAGAGGTCAAATACAACTGAATCAGGCGGGTTCACAAACACAAATATTTGTTTAAGACAGTTTTGTCATCCAGTGGTTAATAACACAAATGATCTCATCTTCTCATTAGTATAGGTGCTGTCTCTGTCTCTCCAGAGCGCAGACTCCAAGTTGGAGTCAGAAAAAACTCGATGCACCATTTGTGGTACAAATTTGTATTATGCAAAAGCACAGCCTGACACCATTTTAAGTTCAGTTGATCTGTTTTCAATACAACACACAGACGACAATCGCAGCTGCAGTAATATTAGCTGTTCTACTGTTCACTGTCTAACGTTTGTAGCCATTTTAAAGACAGAAATGTAGACTCTTTAAAGAAAAGACCTGTGAACTAGTTTGTCGTCTTACCTTTATGTCTGTTGAGGTTTCTTTGAAACTGGATCCTCTCCTCCAATATTGCAAATATCTTTACAGTCCCGTCCTCACAACCAACCTGACCCAGAAAACATTTCTTGTGATTAATGTATCAACAAGACTTCCTGATGAGTCTGACACAGGAAATATCTGAAGTGTAAAATAACATCCAGAAGGTTTACACTCACTGCCAGCTGTGTTCCCTGGCTGTTGCTACTGATGGTCCAGATTGGTCCTCCATATGCATCTACAGTATACTGGGGCCTCAGGTTCTCCAGGTCATACTCTATGATCTCTCCATTCAAACCAGCACTGAACAGTCGATGGCCCACCCAACACAGAGCCTCAGTAGCTCGGCCATCCTGTCCTGGGATCACCTGAGAAAATTAAAACCAGTGTGGAGGTTAGGTTCATTTGGTCTGCAGCCGTGAATCATCTACCTTCCTTCTGCCATTACAGAAACAACAGACACAACACAAAAGCAAAGTACAAAATACCCAAACCAAAAATTTATAATAATTTTAGCATCATATTATTACCCTCAAGACCACTTTTACAAAACTCCATTATGCGATTGAGGGGTTTGAAAAAATGTAGAAAAATGCAAACCCTGAGCTTTGGCACCTGACACATCTCGCACTCACAGCAGTGATCATCATGCCTGTGGCTACATTTAACCACTTTCATTGGCTTTTAGCAATAAAAAAAAAGAAAGAAATTTGGACAGTAACCAGAAGCCTTGGTCTTGAACATCCACCCATCATCCACACTTCAAACGGTGAGGTGGATGTGTCTCTTTGTGCAGTTCGAGTGTCTGGCTAGGCTCTTTAACATGGTTACTGGGGGTGAGGGGGTTCCCATGCCTGCCACTCTCCACTTGTCGTGGGAGCTTCCTGACATCTTCTCTCTCACACACTAACACACAGCAGAATTGTATTTTTGTTTATCTCCTTTTATTTTTTAAGGTGCTATGTGCATTTTTAGATCTATTTGGTACAGATGCAGGAGTTGGAGACCCAGTGTCTCTGTTGGCTTCATCCTTGACTCCTTCAATAATGAGGGAAATTACTGCACAAAAAAACAACACTATGGTTTAAGAGTGTGACAAAAAGTGATACAGAGCAGTGAAGGGTTCCCTACAATTAATCTTCCAGCCATTATCAAAACTACACTATACTGCTGAAGTAATCACTTATCTGCCTTCACGCGCATTTGAATTTGATGGACGTCTCATTCTTAATCCATAGGGTTCGATATGATGCCAGCCCACCCTTTGCAGCTGTGACAGCATCATCCTCCCTGGGAAGGCTTTCCACAGGTTAGGAGTGTGTTTATGGAAATGTTTCATCATTCTTCCATAAACACATTTATGCGTCCAGACACTAATGTTGGATGAGGAGGTCTGGCTCAGTCTCCGCTCCAATTCAAATTCAAATTCAAATTTTATTTGTCACGTACACAGTCATACACAGTACGATATGTAGTGAAATGCTTGGACAACTGCTCGTGACCTAAAGAGAACAAAAAGGAAAAGGCTATGAATAAGATAGGAAATAAATATGAAAAATTAAAAAGGGTAAATTTAACTAGGAAGGAATAAAATATAAATTAAGGTTAAAAATGAAATAACTGTACAACACAAATTAGAATGAAGGGTAAATTTAACTGGGAAGAATAAGATAAAGATAAATATATAAATTAAAGTTGAAAATAAAATAACTGTACAACAAAATACACAATATAGAACTATATAAGAATGTATGAAGAAATCTAAATATAAATAAATATATACACAATAACAGCAGCTGTACAAGTATTAACCGGAAATGAAGAATATAGTGACCAGTGTTGTGCAAAACCAAAGTCCAGAAAGTCCAGTGTGTGTGTAAGAACCATATGTGTGGGTCAGTACTGTGTGGTGGTGTGATTGAGAGACCGTATCGCCTGCGGGAAGAAGCTCCTCCTCAGTCTCTCTGTGTTGGTCTTCAGGGAGCGGAATCGCTTTCCTGACCTCAACAGAGAGAACAGTCTGTTGTTGGGATGGCTGAGGTCCTTCACGATCTTCCTGGCCTTGGTCCAGCACCGCCTGCTGTAGATTGAGTGCAGGTCAGGGAGCTCGGAGCGGATGGTGCGCTCAGCTGACCGCACAACCCTCTGTAGAGCTCGTCTGTCCTGCATGGTGCTGTTCCCGAACCAGGTTAAGATGTTTCCCGCCAGGATGCTCTCTATGGTGCACGAGTAAAAGTTCCTGAGCACCTTGGAGGGCAGTTGGAAGTCTCTCAAGCGTCTGAGGTGGTAGAGACGCTGTCGGGCCTTTTTCACCCCCATCCCAAAGATGTTCTGTTGGGTTGAGATTAGGACTCTGTGCAGGTCAGTCAAGTTCTTCCACGCCAAACTGTTCATGTCTATATGGACTTTGTTTTGTGCACTGGTGTGCAGTCATGTTGGAACAGGAAGGGACCATCCCCAAACTGTTCCCACAAAGTTGGGAGCATGAAATTGCCAAAAATGTGTGAGCATGCTGAAGGGTTTAGGGTTTCTTTCACTGGAACTATGGGACCAAGCCCAACCCCTGAAAAACAACCCCACACCACCAAACGTAACACTTGGCACAACACAATCATACAAGTACTCTTCTCCTAGCAACCTCCAAACCCAGACTCATCCATTGGATTGCCAGATGGAAAAACGCTCCATTACTCAAGAAAACATGTTTCCACTACTCTAGGAACCAGTGGTGGCGTGCTTACACCACCTGTATGTGACGCTTGGTGATGTAAGGGTTGGATGCAGTTGCTTGGTCGTGGAAACACATTCTATGAATCTCTCTATGCATTGTTCTGGAGGCCATATGAAGTTTAGAGGTCTGTAACAAATGAACCTGCAGAAAGTTGGAGACTTCTGCAGACTATGCACCTCAGCACCTGATCTCACTCTGTGATTTTACACATCGTACCATTTTATGGCTGAGTTCCTGTTTACAGTACTACTAACAGTGGACTGTGGAATGGTTAGTAGAGAGGTAATTTCACAACTGAGCTTGTTGCACTGGTGGCATCTTCTCACAGTACAATGCTGGAGTTCACTGAGCTTTTGAAATTGATCCATTCTTTCACAAATGATTGTAGAAGCAGTCTGCATACCTAGCTGCTTGATTTTATATACTTGTAGCCAACTCGGGTGTTCCAATGGATGATTTGGATGTGTGAATGAATACTTAGTGCATTTAAACCATGCAGTAATGTCATCTATCTGATGGCATTACCTTTTCTTGGAAGAAATTGTCATTGAAGTTGAAGATTTCTACTGCGCCATCAGCCCGGGCCACAGCCAGCCGCTCAGTTTGACTGTTGAACGCCATGGTCCGGATAGCACTCGGCATGTAGTCGAAGAAGCGGACTCGGTGTACTTTAAACTCGCCCATTATTGACTAGAAAACAGGAAAAAAGGTAGTCTCATTTCAGTGACAGCTGGGCAAAAGAAGCAAAACAATACTCATAAAACAACCTTTAATGGCATTTTGAAGTTCATTGAAGGTTTTTCTTAGTAAGAAATTGACAATTCCAAAAAGCCCAAATTATTTTTTGAAAACACTTACTGCCGATCTGAAAATGTACCTAGAATACATAAAGACGTTTCTTACAATTTGCAGTTTTATCATATAAAACGCTTCGTCCTTTTCCACGAGCAGTCACCTCTGCCTGCCAGTATATCACAAAGTTTGACAAGATTAAGACCTTGTATCAAAGCAATAAAATGAAAAGTTCGCCATCTCCAGTTCATAAAATATACAGAAATGAGCAGTCTTTTCACTGTAATGGAGATTAAAAAAAAATCATCCAAAAGTTCAGGAAAAAAACCAAGATAGATACAAATGATAAAATTTTTTGTACATGATTAAGTGAAATAACTATTTGATGCCTTGAAGCCCAGTCAAAATTCTGGCTCCCACAGACTGGCTATGCCCCCTTGTGGCACATCTCAACATGAGTTTTGTCTCATCTATGGTGATGGCACACCATAGATGAGACAAAACAGCTGTCAGATGAGCTCTGATGAGATACAAGACCATCAGAAAGGAGCTTTGTGAGAGGGTGACAACTTCCGGTGAATCGGGATCCTGCTATGTGGAGTTGTTTACAATACATCTGCTCCCTACACCATCTTGCTGCGGACCCTAACTCGGGGAATGTTGAATGCCCAGTCCAGATACCTCGAACTCCGGAGTTAGCGCGTTCAAGAAAAAGCGAGGGAGGAAAAACAGGCTTTTGCATCAACACCACATATGAGTGGACGGAGTGAGGCCTAGGGTCTTTTCCGGAGCACTTCAGAGTTTGTATGGGCAGTGTGTGTGTGTGTGTGTGTGTGTGTGTGTGTGTGTGTGTGTGTGTGTGTGTGTACGGCGTCCATTTCTGTGTCTCCATGTTGGGTGAGTGTTTATATATGCGTGCATGAGGGTGGGAATGTATGTTTGTGTCTGTGTGTGCTTGTTTGTCTGTGTGTCAAAACGCGTCTTAGACTCCCTCTTTCTCTTATAACATCTCAGCCCCCCAGGTGTGGGGGAGCCTGAGGTGTTCTACTTTGTTCGTTACAACGGGCTGACATGTGGATAAACATAACCAGTTAATGTGAACTGTAACACCGGTCTGCCACCTGAGGTACATAATGAGTAAACGAGTTAAAAATCTCTCACACGCTGCGCTGAATATATTAATCAAACAAATATCACAAAATTCACACATCTAGGTAAAAAAAAGTGCTCGCTCTGTGTGCTAATATAAGAAGCACTGCGACAACCTACTCGTTAGCAAAGTGTAACACCTTACAGCTCATTACAAACACGTCGTGTAATTCAGTTGCATTAATTATTAATGTAAAACATAAGTTACCAACTGTGCCTCTTCGCTGTCGCCAGACTATCTTGAACACCAACTGAGACACGCCAGGACCCACGTTGTTACCCTTTGAACCGGTAGTGGATTCATGGACATACGTCATCACGTCGACAGTACGGACAACGGCTTGGATAAAATGTAGTGGATAGTAGTTGCATATGGATTTATTGGAATGGTTCATTCAACTGCTCCAAGTATCAGGGAGTTGGTAATTGGTGCATGGATTCTTTGTGGAATGGGAATCTCCCATCGTGTGCTGTAGATTACATCCCGGAGTCTTGTTACTTCAGTTCAGTAGGTGGCGGTAATACACCTGGTTGTTGATGTCAAGCGCCGAAGAAGACGACGAAGAAGAAACGCTCCCAGTGGGCGGGAAATACTGTCGGAATACGAACTGAGTGAAGAGTGCTGGTTTGTTACTGCAGCTGAAGCGCTACATCGGTAGCAAATTAGTTAGTGTTATTGCCAATCGTTATTGACGGGAGGATGGTTCAAATAATGATCAGGTAAAACTGATGAGCGAACTTTATCTTTCCATTACTTAGTGCCAAATATATGTTTATGGGGGAAATACTCAAGGCAAGTTCACGCTAATGATCGGAACAACTATAGTGTCATTAGCCACATTTTAAGAGGAGAGTAGAATTGATACTTAAATTTAAAGCGGGATTTATGGTCCAGCAACACTTCTGACAAAGACTAGACCATTGAAAGGCTTAATGTTTGGTTTGTTAAAAGTAAGAAAAGGCTCATTTCATATTTATATCCTGTTCATAGCCTGTACATAGCTTGTACTCACTACAGCCTGTACATACTTATAGTTATAGAATATTCACAACATACTTCATACTGTGTACATTATAACATACCATAATAGACCCATTTCTGTAATATACTTACATATCTATACTATTGCTAATATATATTGTAATATATCTATATCACTAAAGCACTTCTGGATGGATGCAAACTGCATTTCGTTGCCCTGTACCTGTGACATGTGCAATGACAATAAAGTTGAATTCTATTCTATTCTATTCTATTCTATTCTTAAAAACTCAGGACCTGGGTATTCAAGCTCTAGTAAATCCTCCTGTGGTTTTGCCATGATGCTGACAGAGAGGGAGAGAAATGTTAGACATCCCTGTGTAGGCTTGGACAGGTGCATTCATCAGAGGATGAGATGGGGTTTTTTTTTTTTTTCATTTTAACAAAATTAGGTTTTTTGAAATTTATATCATTATACAGTATTGCTATCACATTATACATGCGGAGATAAAATACTTGTTTTAGCTCAATAAGTTTGTAGGAGAATGAGGGAAGTCAAGGTTTAAGTCTAAAGTTGAATCTGTTTCGTACATGTGAGTGGTGTGTGCCTGAGCTAACAGTGTGAATATTTATATTTTTTCTTTTTAGAATATATTGACACTTGAATGTTTGTTTTTTTACAATTAAGTTTTTAGGGGTACCTTTTTATTATAGAAAATTATAACTGTAAAATGTATTGAAATCTTTCACCACAAGGTGGCAGGATTTTATCAGAAAGTTTTGCTTAATTGTCCAGCATTGCCATTATTAAACGCAACTTTGAAAGGATGTTGTATTGCTCTTGAAATATAACTTTTAATCTGATGTTTTTTTATGTTAATTAAAAACATATGCTCTTTTATCTACCGAATTAAACAGGCTGAGTATGACTGCTTTATAGGCTGTTGATATGCATCTGCTCTTGTAGAGGCAGCCCGGATGGCAGCAGTCCCCCCGAGTGGCTGGTGGTGGAATTACAGGGGGAGATGGTGTCTAGACACAACTCTGGTCTGGCAGGAAATGTGATGGGAGATCTACTGTATACCAAAGAGGTACACAACATGCTGAAAAACACAGTATAGCCCCCCAAAAAAGATCATTTATGTATTTACTAAAATCCAGCATCATTTCCCTCAAAAATAATAGCAGTGTTTATAAATCAATTAAAATTAAGTTTATACGAGAATAGCACAATCTCACACAGAAGAAAGTACTTTAGGTAGTAATAAAGCAAGTTTATTTATGAAATGGGACAGTATTGGTACAAAATACAGACTGACATGAAAAGCTCTGTTTTCTGAATTTTTTCATTTTCAGTTTTGTTTTGAGTTGTCATTGTGTCACCCAAATGCAAGTTTTGGATAATACAAAGATTAATTAAAGAAATGCAAATAGTTTACAGGCTTCCAAACTTAGCTAACAATGTTAACAGAATGTGAAGAAACAGCTGCTATGTTATGTCGAAAACATCTGTGTACTTTGATTAATTTAATTCAGTTTCAAAATGCAGTCACATCAGTGCAAAAATGGCTGGTGAGAGAAAATGAGATGCTTAGGAATTTTCCATTCCCAGCATAAACACCATGGTCATACCAGTCACACAGACTCGTGAAGTCAGCATACTTGATGATAATATCAACATGTACAACTGAAGTAACAACAATGTTCGCTTCCGCTTGTCTCAGTTGGGCTGTGCCTGTGGCTGCACAAGACTGCCATCAACTTGGCACTTAAGCGTCTGTTTGATACCCCTTTTTAGGGCTAAGACAGCAGACTTCCAAAAATGAACCCATGAGTCCTATTGTGTCAATAAATAACCAAATCATCAGATCAAAGAAAAAGTGGTACTTAAGTTGTTCTTGTAAATGGTCATCGTGTTGGGGGAAAGCTGAGAATCCACTGCCACTGTATTATTATTTTGTTTCCCATCCACCAGGGGGTGCCAGTGCTGATTGTAGGACATCACATTATCTACGGGAAGCAGGTCAAACTGGAGAAACCCTTTGCTGTTCTCACCAAGCACTCGGGCCATTCACAGGGCAGTCACAGCAGTAACAACGATGAAATAACACAGGAAGCAATGGAAACAGACCAACAAGGCTCTGCTTCCACATCTTATTCTGTGTCCGCACTCATTAAAACAAAACTGATTTTTAAGATCCGCCCCAAACCTATCATCACTAATGTACCCAAGAAGGTGTAGCAGGACTACATTTCATTGCTGGGACAGAGTCCCTGTCTGACTTGTCTTATTCTAAGAAGTATTTATACTGTGATGGTTTCTGATCTGAATGTTGTTGAAGGCAGCTTTTGGAAAGCAAAATAAGACATCAATGGGTTTGTCACTACCTGACTTTCTGTCCAAATTTAAAGAAAAACTGCAAATGAAAATTGTCATTTCCTTTTAATCATAGGAAAGACTGTATATGCTGGGCGGACTGATGGACAGGTGAAGCGTGTCTGAAGGCAAAAATTATATTTGTCATATATAATAACTGATGCACTCAACCTCAACCTTCGTGCCTCGCAGCAAGAAGGTTTTCTCTTCCTCCCACAGGATGAAGGCCTGCAGTTAGTGGGTCTTATCCTGTCTGTATTTCCTTTCCTGGGTGTCCCGTGCCTGTTGCGCCTGTGGTAGCTGGGATAGGCTCTAAACCTGTGACCCTGATAAGGACAAGTGAAAGAGATGTTTGTAACAGCAGTTTTTGTGTGCAGTCATGAATATATATTATAAAGAAATACTGGTGCAGACAAAGTTTTTTAGGGGCTTTGAACCAGAAATTAGACATACTTTCACTTACACTTTCTGTTTTACTTTTATTTTTGGTAAAATAGATTTAATTAAAATGGATTCATCGAGATAAAAATCAGATGATGCTAATTGTTTTGTAGTTTTAGTTCACCTTAACACTCTGGAGGGGAAGGGCACTGCAAATCAATACACATTTATTCGGAGTAACACATTTTGATCATTCCAGAGATTTGGGAACTCTGCCAGTGCACACTGAATTTGTTCTAGCATCACATAGTAGCCCAGAGTCTGAGAGCATTTTGAATTGGACTTTAAAAAAATAAAAAAATAAGCACTCACACACTCTCTCACAGATGCAGTGGATTTGGGTTCAGTATCTTCCCCAAAGATACATGCACACTGTGAGTCACTGAGCTATCTTCTCATCCCTTCTGTGTTTCTTTACTGTCTTTGGATTGATGCAGCAGTTGTATTATAATAAACTGAAGTGTAGATGATGAAATTGAATGATGTTAAAACTGAATAAATGTGATGTTTGAAACAAATACAGTTAAAAATAAAGGTTTATGGGCAGTTTAAGAATATGTACATGAATAAATTCAATATGTAATACTGTAATTGTCTAATGTGTTTTTGTTTTATCTGAATATTCCGTTCAGTTTGATTTATATAGCATCACAACAACAGTTGCCTCAAGGTGCTTTACATTATAAGGTAAAGGCCCTACAATAATAGAGAGAAATCCCATCAAACAACCCTCTTGGAGCAAGCATTTGGTGACAGTGTGAAGGAAAAACTCCCTTTTAACAGGAAGAAAGCTCTGGCAGAACAGATTTTAAGGAGGGTTCGCCATCTCCCACAGTCAGTTGGAGGTGATGGGAGAAAGACAGGATAAAAGACACTGTGGAAGACATGCATAGCTTGAAATGAATCACAGGTTATGATGGAGGAGGCCTTCAGACAGGTGGGAACCCTGGCATGAGTCAGGGAGAGGTTGAACAGCCTGATGAGGATCCTTGCCAGCTGGCAAGGCTTTGACCACAGCCCTGGGGTGACAGGGCTAATATAAGAGAGGCTATAGTGGCATTGCTTTGGATTGTAGGCAGACTAGAGGTAAGTCAGCAGGGGGCTGAGCATTAACTGCAGTGTTGAATCTGTTAAAGACTGGCTCTGTCCTCACCACCCTCAGCTCTTCTGCTGTTGGATGGCAGGAATCCAGTGATTGTCTTCTTGCCACTCCACATCTCTCATGTTGTTCTGCTGGAGTATCCACTCCAGCTTTCTCTTGTAATTAGTAAATTGTATTTCCACTGTATATATCAGAAATTTTTAAAGCTTTTATTTTACAAGAAGTGCAGAGAGCAGTGGGAAAAGCAGGGCTGCAACTTTGAAATCATTTGCGTGGAATCCAAGACTGTCCTTCACGTGACTCCTTCAGAAAGCTTCACGAGGAGGAACAGGACATAGACGTTATTTCACTTTGGGAAATTCACATTATAGCAGCAAGGAAAAGCTAATTAAAGATATAGCAGAAAAAATAAATGAATAAGAAAAAATTCTGTACAAAAAAGCAAAAAATAAAACCTATAAAATGTATAATATTTACAAATATTTATAAAGAGTCAATGCACTCAAATTGAGAATTTTTTGTTTCATATGCATATAAAGTGCAGTAGGATTGATGCTATAAAGAACTGTATAATGTTTTGATCCAGCCTAGGAAGGATGAACTTAATTAAAATTTGTGTAGAATCGCTTATCAGAATTTCCACTTTATGTAATTTGTCTGGTTACATTTTCACTATTTTTGCTTTATCTAGTTGGCAAGGGATTTTGCAGATTTAATGCCATGTTTAGAGTTCTCCAAACACAGTCTTGGCACCAGAAATTATGTCTTCCTATCAATTCTTTAATTCAATTCCAGTTTTAGTTTTCTCAGGTGGGAAGGCTGTAGTAGAGCAGGTCATGTACTAATGGGGAGGTGGCTCTGTCCCTGGCTGCTCCAAGCTATCTTTGGGCAACATGCTGTGTTCACTTAGTCTGTCTGTCTTGTATGTCTCTGTATATCTTTGTTTAATGTGTTTTTTTGCTTTTTCTGTGTCTGTACTGTATGTTAATGAACCAAATAGCAGCGTGAAAGGCAAAAATATTGCTGATTGCAGAAAAAGATAAGAAAAGACACAAAAAAGACTGAAGAGTGACGACACTAAAGAACGATTCCAAAGTGACTTATTAAAAATGAATTTTATGTTTTCAAGTGAACAAAAAATACAGTAAAAAAACAGTCAGAAAATGATTTTAAACAGGGGGGAAATCCATGTAGTCCTTTAAATGAGACATTTTCTGTATCATATGAATAGGATTTTTGTGTTCTAAATAGAAAGCAGTTTAATGACTTTCAGCATCCTGTTGATGCCCAGAGATGGAAACAGCAGAAGATCAAGAAACAAGAGCTACAAAATGTCAGAGTTGTAATGTTCCTTTAAATGTATGTGACCTTTTCACCTTTCAAGTTGAAGCTTTTACATCTCAAAATAAAGCAATATGAATATAACTTAAATATTTTAAAGTGTCCATTATGCAGATGTTTCTCACACGAAACATACAGATACAGGTTTTTGGAACATATCCTAGAAAAAAACTTTGGTGTTTAGTCTTTTTGTTGGTGTGAACAGACAAAATCAAAATCTAGTGTAAAATGTGTAAATGACCCACATCAACATAACTGTATCCAGCAGAAAAACACACAGATATAATATATAATTCATTATATAAAAAAGACTTCTGAATTAAACTACAACACACCGAGAACTGTAAAATAACGATTCTAACAATGACACTGCTCAGCCACAACAAAATGCAGCCCTACCTTCAGAGATGTTTGGATTCTCTTTTCTGGTAAATCATAGTGGATGATAATGCTGTTCGTGATTCATGAGAAACACGCAAAGTCTAGAAAACTTCCACACCTATCCTGTATACTTCCAAATGCAATCAGTGTCTCAGTAGGAACAGATTTCAGGTCTGGTTTTGATACAGTACACACTTTAGCATGTATGCAGAAGGGAGGTTCATAGTACTGTCTGAAATCACTATATAACTTCCAAACATCATTAAACTTTAATACAGTTGTGTCAACATACTGTTGTCTGATAAGATGGTCACTGTTTTTAGATTTTGACAAGAAGACTTTGATACCCCAGTAGAACAAATGACAATTGCACCTCGACCACATACTTTGAATCATTAAAGGTATTAATATGGATTTTTTTCTCCTCATAGTTGCTGCAAAATCAGTTGTTTCAAAAATTTATCACAACAATGTTTAAGACAGTTGTTTATATTGGCATGCCTACGCATTACTAGAAAAACGCCCATTTTAGGGTTATCCCCAGGAATTTCAGAATTGTAGTGCCATGCTGTAGTGGCAGTTTGCGGCAGTGTAAAATCTGTAGGCCTATTGCTTTAGTCAATTTGCCAGCTTGCTAACTAGCACAAAAGATATTAATGTCTTGAATGCCCCCTTCCCGATTTCCTATGTTTTTGTCTGTTTGTCACACTCAAATGTTTCAGATAATTAAACAAATCTAAATATTAGACAAAGATAACACACGTAAACACAAAATGTAGTTTCTAAATGATGGCATTTATTATTAAGGGGGGGGGGGGGGGGGGAATCCAAAAATAATCCAAACATAAATCGACCTGTGTGAAAAAGGGATTGGACCCCCCTGTTATAACATAAATTAACCGTGGCATATCACATCTTTGGATGTGATATCCATGTTGAATTTCTGTGGCCACATCCAGGCCTGATTGCTGCCACATCTGTTCTCAATTAAGAAATCACTTAAATAGGACCTGCCTGACAAAGTGGAGTAGACCAAAAGATCCTCAAAAGCCAGAGTTGATGCCACGGTCCAAGGAAATTCAGGAGCAAATCAGACACATCTCTCAGTCTCGAAAAGGTTATAAAGCATTTCTAAAGCTGTGGGACTCCAGCCAACAATAAGAGCCATTATCCACAAATGGCGAAAGGATGGAACAGTTTTGAACCTTCCAAGGAGTGACCGGCCGACCTAAATTACCCTAAGTGCACATTGATGACTCATCCAGGAGGTCACAAAAGACCCCAGAACAACACCTAAAGAACTGCAGGCCTCACTTGCCTCAGTTAAGGTCAGTGTCACAACTCCACCATAAGAAAGACGGAAAAAAATGGCCTGCATGGCAGAGTTTTAATATGAAAAGCACCGCGGAGCAAAAGGAACATCAAGTCTCAATTTTACCAGAAAACATCTTGATGATCCTCAAGATTTTTGGGAAAATACTCTGTGGACTGATGAGACAAAAGTTAAACTTTTTGGAAGGTGTGTGTCCCGTTACATCTGACATAAAAGTAACACAGCATTTCAGAAAAGGAACATCATACCAAGAGTAAAATTTGGTGGTGGTAGTGTGATGGTCTGGGGCTGTTTTGCTGCCTCAGGACCTGAAGACTTGCTGTGGTACACAGAGAATTCTGCGGTCTATCAAAACATCCTGAAGGAGAATGTCCGGCCACCTGTTCATGACCTCAAAGTAAAGCGCACTTGGGTTCTGCAGCAGGACGATGACCCAAAACGCACCAGCCAGTCCACTTATGAACGGCTGAATTTAAGAAACTACATTTTGTGTTTACTTGTGTTATGTTTGTCTAATATTTAAATTTGTTTGATAATCCTAAATATTTAAGTGTGACAAACATGCAAAAAAACAGGAAATCTGGAACGGGAAAATACTTTTTCATATCACTGTATGTATGCATCTTAACTAAATACATTTAGGGTCTTCACATGGGGAGATATGCTAGCTGGCCTAATAACAGTATAACAGTTTTAATAATGTAACAGCTTTCCATGACTGTTTGAAGCTATATTAGTAATGTTTCTTGCAATTCCTCATTTGTCTAAATCTCTTCTTGCTGTTACTCAAGTTCAAAGCAAATATTAATTTGAGAATAATTTTTCCCTGCACTGATAAACTAAATCTTGTGGTTCACCCACCTGCCAAATCTCAAGAGCCCTACAGGTACCGGTCAAAGCTAAGAGTGAACCATACTTTTTTAATCTACTCTTGGCTACATACAGTAACTGAAAGAGAGTTAAACAAATCAGTGTGAAAAAGCATCTTTAGTGGAATGCTATGTGGCAATGCTAATCAACGAGGTAAACACAGCAGATCTTTTTCAAGCACTAACACAACACGTTATGGTGGTGTTTGGTGATGAATTTAGCAATATGTATCATCTTAGGATCAACATGTTTCAAATTATTACAAAAGGTGGCAGCTGGTGCACAATCATGGTAAAACCTTACAAACATTATTTTTGTGACCTTTACAATTTACTGTTTGTAATCTGAGACAATGATCTAAATGGCTTGGAAAGAAAGTGACTGGACTTCTTAATTACTTGAAGACGTTTCACATCTTATCTGAGAAGCTTCTTCAGTTCTAAAACTAACTTGATCTCGTGCCTCACAACACGCCGCAAGGTGCGAAAAAAGGTCACTATCAGCAGAGGCTTCGGTTGAAACCATTGTGAGGCCTTGCCTTTCCCTATTATCTGACCCACTGAGATCACCTGATGCAAGAGCTAAGTGGAGGGTGAGGCGCCTGGGAAGGGAACACAGAACTGCATAGTAAGTGGCAGACAGTTGGTGTCGTAAGCCATCCCCTCTTTACAAAGATGGTCATTCATCTATGCCCACTGTGAATGACCAGTGGACCTGAAGAAGCTTCTCAGATCAGAGGTTAAAAGTCTTAAAGAAACTTAAAGAAGTCCAGATGATTTCTTTCCAAGCTCCTCACCTGGATCACCTGGATGACTGAGAACCTACACAGACAATTTGAGACAATGTTACTTTACTGAAATTCACACACTACACTAGTAGATACATAGTATAATGTATATACTATTAAAGTATAAATAGTAAAAATGGAAGTAGCGAAATTAAGACAGAATATTTATGTAATTTTTTTTCATGCACCAACTGTACAGATCTTAGGATGTTACAGAGTATGGATGTATTTTTATGTATAACTCACACACTAGTGTATTTTCTGTTTATTTCTTAAAGACTCTCTTCCTACTTCCTACCTCTCTATATTTTTAAATTCATGCTGACTGGCCAGGACAAATTCATCTCTTCCTCTCTTCCATGTTAAACACATCTTCAGTTGAATTTGTTGGCAGTTTCATATTTTTTAAAATTTGCTTTGTCTCTGTCTGGACTCTACACCTACTGAGCCTCCCTAATCTTTTCCAAAGCAGGTGCTCTGACTAATCTAAGTAAACATCTTAAATATAAAAGTTTCACATGTATTTTTTTAAAAAAAAGTAAAACACTGTATGACACTTTTCATTACAAAAAGCAACCTGTACCCATCAATTACCTGATGTTTTTCGTAGCAAGTATATGGATATTTTAAAACATTATGACCTATTCTGCTTGGTTAAGGTTTTCACTGTGAAGCACCATAAAAATGGGATAAATGGAAGAACTGTATGGATCTATAAGTCCCCACAACTAGAGTCATGCTTCTCAAATTTAAGAATCACAGTGTTGTAGCACCAGCAATGAAGATGTGTTTTCCTTGTTCAATGTTTATTGTTCCAGCAAGGTGAGTAGAGACCTTGCTTGAATCAAACTGCAGTGAAACTCAGACGAGCAATATTTCCAGTTTAGGCCTCTTCATATGGCAGATGATACTGTTCTTCCCTCTTATTACACCGTTTGGCTACAATTGCCAAATACAGTACCACAAGAATAAGCCAGTAGCAGGCGTAGAGTATCGTCCCTGCTATCAATAAGGCTTTCTCAGTCTCACTGAATGGCTCCTGTGTTTCACAGTAAACTGTATATGCCACACCTCCAAGCAGCACCATAGCCCAAACTGTAACTGGCACCGCTCCAATGAAGTTGACCACAATCTTCCTGCGGCCTGATGTGCCCCATCCAGCCTTGTTTATGGTAAGCAAGGCAAATATTTTGGCAGGAAGAAGGCTGGACATGTAGAGAAGTGAGTAAAGTGACATGAAGATCATGACCAGACTGCCACGCAAAAAACAGGCGTAGGTCGCCTTCACCATCCCAACCAACTGGACTGTCAATAAGAAGAGCAGGATATTCCACAGCCGTCCACGATAGAAGAGATGGATGACTGTAGCAACCAAGAAGAACGGGAAGAAGCCAGTGACCATGGATTCATAAGTCATCCAGAGGCTGTGTTTATGGAACCACAAGGCATTGTAGAGCCATTCACGAAAGTAAGACTTGCTCCATCGAGTCTGCTGGTTGAGCCAACGCAGATACTGGGTTGGTGTCTCAGTCTGACACTGTGATCGAGCTGTGAATTTTGTCTTGTACCCAAAGCTAAGCACCCGATTGGTGAGGTGGCGGTCATCTCCAAAGCTGCACTTGGAGCCTAAAAAGGTCTGATGGTACCATGGCTCCAAGAAGTGCTGTAGCAAGGAGTTCCTGTACATCCCGAGAGGGCCACTGATACACTGGACACAGCCAAAGTAGGACTGGCACGCACGCTCAATGTTGAAGGCCATCCAGTAGCGCACACTGCTTAAGAAGGAGATCCATGAGTCGTACTTGTTGAGTATCTGGAAGATAGGAAAGTGCATAAGAATATATTAAGATTGAAAGAAAGGAAAATCACAGTCAGGTTTCATTGTATCTTAACAGTTACTGAAAGCTAAGATTTTTCCATCAACTTTTCCTTTTTTTTTCAGGTTTAGAGAATATTGTCTTGAAACTCTCCAAGGAGCCTTCACCGTTTTTTGTCCCAGATATAAATAGAATAAAATAGACACATTTTCAGGACCTAGATGACATTTCAAATGTAGTTTTATACATTTTTGCATTGTAGTTTTTTTCTGTGAGGATTTTACATTTGAGTATTTCAAATGTGCAAAAATATGCATGGTTAGCCCACTTTTCTGAGTTAGATACAGCTCATTTCTGTATCTAACTCATTAAATTGCTAATTAATCTATCTACCTCATTAAACTCCTTTACTTTAATTAATGTAAAACTTTATGTTATTCAAGGTTGTGGCTGTAGCTGGGCTGGTTATGCTCCCTGCTCTGTTTCTCATGTCTCTCTTTGGCTGTCAGCAATATATGAGGTTAACCCGCTATAGGTAGGCTGCATGTCTGTTCACTTGATTCTGTCAGCTTAAATAATTAGCGTTATGACAGCTGATAATTCACCTAAATGTAGCTCACTGAACTGTCTACTTGTAAAATTGCCTGATTTGAGCAGCAGCTAGTGTGGGACTTTTGTTCAGAGTTGTCCTATGGACTTGGGCTGCCATAGGAGGTGCAGACCTGCCATTGCCTTTACGGAGAGATTGTTGAGCAATGGATTGTGGGTGGAACTGGCATTACAGTCTCCTTAGTGTCCTTATTTGAGGCCTGACTGAGCACTTGGTTTTTGGGCTGAGTGTCCATAGCTGTCAAGTTCAGCTTTGTGAATACTAATTATCTTGTTCAATCCTCTTCGTTGCTGGAATTGGCTACAGGAAGATGAGCTAGTAACAGTGTGGATTCCCCTTTGGCATTTCCTTTATTGTACAGCACTTTGGATGTGAAGCTGATGTTACGTGCTTTTCTTTTTATCTCCTTTCGTTATGTCCCCCAGCTCTGGTAAGTCTATTCCAGCCTCTCTTGCTTTTTATTTATTGATTGATTGACTGATTTTTGAGCACACCATGAGACCAATTTGCATTTCAAGCAGAGCCTTCAAGCTTCACAATATAGCCATGGTCTTCCGACAACAAGGGAAAGCATCGTCTCATGATGCAAATGTTGTTATAACTTCAGTCTGGATACGACCACTTGCTAGGCTAGCTATAATTTCAGTTTTTCGTTGAAGTGCCCAGAACGGTTCTTTGTGAATGACGGCCACTGTTGTGTTAATAGCCATGCCAAGGACAAAGAAAATGGATTGTCTGTCTTTGAATGATTTAACAAGGCCTTGTCTTGCAGTGAAAGCCATCCGGCAGTTAGTTGTAGGGCTGCTTGCCAAATCACAATATCTCCTATTTTTACACGTGTTCAATGTAAAAGGATAACTGTATGACTGAGAAGGATTTAGAGCTGTCTATGACATTTCCAATTGTTGTGATATTTTAAAGTACACTAGAAGGCAAAGTGACAATCGGTGACAAAGGGAAGCCCTGTCCAACAACACCCACCGCTATGGAGCCGCTACTCCTCCACATTGAAAGGAGCCAGTTGAGGTGGTTTGGGCATAAGCGAGCATATTAGCAATCTGAAGTTTGCCCTGTACTTTGATGCAAAAATGAATTGCATACTCACAGACACAGCGTAATAAAGAAGATAAAAGCCATTTTGATGCATAAAGGGTTCAGTATTCTGTGACTCTGATATTTAGATATTGAGTTTAATCAATAACAAGAGAGGAAATTCAAGTTGACTTTCTCATTACACTTTTCCTCTGCAGTGCTGTTTTACCTGCACGTCTCCACCAACCCCTCCCACCATTGGATCTTCCTCAAGGATCTTGAGCATTTCTATGGTACATGCTGGGTCTAAAACTGTGTCTGAATCACACACCTGGAGAAATAAAAGACGACATAAAAAACAAAAGGTGAGGCCTAGTGGGGGTTAAACACGGGCTCAGACAATTACAACCAGCAGTCTAAGACCCCAGGTGTTGCCAAACACAGGCTGGTATTGATTGTAAAATCCAAGAGAAAAATGAGAGGCTGCTGACAAACATCCCAGCTGGTTCTCTGTAATTTCAATGCACCTGGGTCAGCTGTGGACTCGACCTTTACCCTCAGCAAGGACAAAGGCGTGCAACAGTTGGCCATGAAGAAGGAACTCAATATCCAGCATTAACCCACAGGTCTGGATGCAGACCCGGAAAGTCTTTCCATAAGCAGTTAAATAACAACAACAACAGTTTCAACAGTCTTGCTTGACTATTACTTGTGTAAAGTAGTTAGGATTTCATTCTTGTTTTACATTACATTGCAAGTCCTTCACGGATGGTGAAGATTTTCATTCTTCTAATAAACAGATGGTTTATTTTTACTATGAAAAAAATCACAAGTAATGTTACTGTCATGTTAAATACAAAAGAGGTCATTTTTGGGTGTGCAGGATTTTATACTGCTGACAACGCATTTCACAGTGTTGATGTAAGAAAAGTCATGCGTTATAATTGGTGGGGGAATCCGGCTGTGGGTAAACAGGAAAGAAGGGGGCTATAAAACATAGTTTGTAACCTGGTCTGGTCCTATTTTTAAAATAACGTAGTTTTATTTGACAGAAGGATCAATTTAAATCAGGGTTTGTGAAGTTTTTAAAAAAGCACTGGACCGAATCTGCCGTCGGGCTCTGAGCAAAAGCCTACTGTGCAATTAGGAGGTGGCCAACCTGCTGAAATCACAGAGGACCCAAAGAAAAAGAGAGTTCTATTCCAAGGATCTGGTATGGAAACTCGTGTTCCACTAACACAAGGCCTATTAAGGTAGATGAAAACTCTCTTAGGAAGATGCAAGAGTCCGATTATTAAGATATGTGATTGACATCTTGTTCCTCTGAGCGACCACCTTTTCCTGTATGAAACCAGGCTGAAATTCTGACTGTGGTATCCTTGGGCTCTGGACTGCAGGTCAGAATTACACTGTCAGCACTAGTAGGCTTTGAAATAAAAAGAAATCTTGTGTACTCTATTTCACTGTGAGTGTGGTTTTTCTAATGGCCACATAGAACTTATGTACTTCTTGCTCTAAGGCAGTATTTTTCCCAGTTTTTAACATTAGTGTGTTAGCATTAGCATGTAGTTCAGAAGAAACAGCTAGCACAGGTAGACATAAGTGCAGGTTTTAAATGGCATCTGTTATCAAACATGGTTCTCTGGCATTCAAAAATGGATGTATTGGAGAGCAACTTGGGTTTAGTATCTGGCATACAGGCTGGACAGCCAGGGATTGAACTGCCAGTCTTCTGATTAGTAGATGGCCTGCTCTAACTCCTGAGCTACAGCCATCCCGTTTTACATTACCGTGGTTAGTAGCTAAGTGGTCAGAATGACTATACAAACTATGCAGATCATAACAAGTGGTCAGGATGAATATTCAGATTATACATCAGGTCAGCCTAAATTGTTCAAATGAATTCTTTGCCATTGCAAATGTACATATATGTGATGGTGTCTGTGTAGCCCTTACCTGCACGTAGTCCACACTGTCCCCCAGCGCTTTGAAGGCAGTGTACATCACCTCCCTTTTACCTCCCCACTCCTGCATAATGCAAGAATAGCGGCAACCTCTGACCATCCTTGACACCTGTGCCATCTCTTCCATGTGCGCTGTGCTTTCCCCCCCACCTCCACTACCGTCCCTGTGATAGTTCCCCTTCCACACCATGCTGCCAGCCTGGTCCGCTCCTCCCATCACTTCATGGAAAATGTCCATCATGTAGCGATCCTCGGGTCTATTTCCATCCACAACCAGCACCACCTTCAAGCCTGGAAAAGAGATTCGGCAGATGCTGTGGAGACACTTCCTTAGGTAGTCTGGGTCCTCTTGGTAAGCTGCGATGCAGAGGGCCACGGAACGCCGGAGGTGTTGAGGTCGGGCAGGACTCCTCATCCGCCGATGCTCCAAGAATGCAAAGAGGCTCTGGAGAAAGAGGTGGAGGGAGAGGAAGGCACCATATAGGCCAAAGGACAGGTGGTGCTGCTCAGTGTGGATAAACTGGTAGCCTTCACAATGAAGAAGGGAAAAAAAATCAGTAAATACGATCATACATTTTAATTATCATATACTTTTTGTGTTTGTGATTGAAATGAACCTGTAACATAGGCCAACAGAATGGTGAAGAGGACCACCGCAGCAAAAAGGGTGGTGACCACAATGTTCAGCGCATTCCTGTAGCAAGAGGGCATCTGAAGATGGAGCAGGAAGTGAGACAGAGGGGTCCACAACAGATGTCAACATGAGAACAAGGGAGTGAGTGGAGATGGGTTTAGGAAAAGAGGGAACAATTTGTGGAGGGAAGAAGAGGTCAAGAAGAGAGAAAAAAAAACTCACGTGTGTAATCTTAATTTGTTGTCATATGGAAGTAATGAAACAAGACATGCTTTGAAAAAGCACAAACTTTATTCTGAGAGTCACTTAGACTCAACATGAATTTATACAATTGCCATTTTCTTTGTGTGTTTTTCAAAATAGTTGAGCACCTTGAGGCAACTGCTGTTGTGATTTGGCGCCATATAAATAAAATGCAACTGAACTGAGCTACAAACATCTCAGAAACAGCAAAAGCTACTAAAACAACTAAATCCCCCATTCTGCCATTAGAACCTCTGGTGCTCCTTTCTTCCACATCTCCAGGTTAGGGCTAGGGTTAACTTACTGCACAGGAGAGACTGGTTTATTCTTTACATTATTACATTCAGCTCTGTTGGACAAGCAGATTTATACACTTTTTTGAATGGATTCACAGATTTACATCATGGCATCATGCATTCTGCCCGCAGACTACATCAGGAGAATCTGTTTTATCGGCGCTCCTGACCGAAAGGAAAATTTTGCAAATAGAGGTGTTGGATCACATGACATCACAAAACATTTATATTCTTAATCACTGTTTTCATGAGTCATTTAGTCATTTACACAACAATTTAGTGTTTCTAGTAGCTCTAATTTGTCTGAAATATCTCCTCTCTCCTTTTCACTTTGGCATTTCTTTCCCCTTGTGCTCAGTGTGCTTACAGCAGTCTGAATCGTGAAATAAATCAACATATGAAAAATATACAAAAAAGACTAAACAGATTCAAACTACAAATTAAATCAATTGAAGTCAATTAGATAGAAATGATATAAACCATTGCAGCACAGTACCTTTAATACCTATGACATGCTCTAATTGCTGTAATAAAATATCGTCAACAGTGTCGAATGCTACACTGAAGTCTAATAGGACAAGCACAGAGATGAGTCCACTGTCAGAGGGCTTAAGAAGATCATTTGTAACCTTCACTAAAGCTGTTTCTGTGCTGTGATGAGCTCTGAAACCTGACTGAAACTCTTCAAATAAATGATCCCTCTGCAGATGATAAGCTGGAAGTTTTAAAACTACTCTTTCAATAATTAAATGAAGGTTGGAGATTAGCTAAGACGGCTGGGTCAGGTGATGGCTTTTATATTGAATCCTTAAACTTAATTACAGCACTTTTAGAAAGACATTTACTCTGATAAAATGTTTCCCCATTGCTGTATAATCCATTATTGTAAATGTAAAGTTATTAGTAAATGGTCAGATGAAAGATGGTTTTTGGGGAATACTGTTAAATGTTCAGTTTCTATGTCATATGTCAGAACAAGATCTAAGTGGGATTAAAGTGGTGTGTGGACGCTTTCACATTTTGTGAGAAGCCAACTGAGTCGAGTCTAGTTTAATCTATCATTTTCAGTATTTACACAAATGTTGAAATCACCCGCAACAATTATTTTATCTGAACTAAGCACTAAATGTGATAAAAAGCCCAAGAAACCAGATAGAAACTCTTAATAAGGATCAGGCAGACGATATATAACAACAAATAAAACAGCTTTTTGAGTTTTCCAATTAGAGTGGACAAGGTTAAGAGTCAGGCTATCAAATGAGTTAAAACTCTGTGTCTATGGTTAATAAGCTGGAATGGGACATTGTTGTTATTCTGCACCCTCAGACTGTGCTTCGAGGATTCTGACAGTTAGTTTATCATGAGGACGTTGATTTATTTCAACATATTCAACCTGCTGTAACCAGGTTTCTGTAAGGCAGAGTAAATCAATATGTTAGCCAATTATTAAATGGTTTACTAACAGGGACTCAGGGGAGAGAGACTAATTGTTTAATAATCCACATTTAACAGTTTTACTCTTTGATGTAGTTGTGGATATTATATTGTTCTTTCTGTTTATTTTTTAATATTTAAATACTACTGTTACTGCCCATCACCCCTCCCAGGATATGGGCTGCCAAAGGTAGCCCTCCAGAGATTTCTGTCCTGCTTTTCTGTTCGGAGGGGGAGGTGTCAGGCATGATGGAAAGAGAGAAACTGCAGAGAGCCATGTAAGACCGCAGCTCTGCTTCCTCGTCCCAACTCTGGATAGTCACGTTTTAGAGGGGGTTAATAAATTTGTCCAGATTTCTAGAAATGACAGCTGCTCCATCCAAAGTGGGATGGATGCCGTCTCTTCTAATAAGACCAGATTTTCCCCAGAAAGTTTCCTAATTATCTATAAAGCCCATTTCATTTTTTGGACACTGCTCAGACAACCAGGAATTTAAGGAGAACATGCGGCTAAACATGTCACTCTTGGTTTGGTTTAACCACAAAGATGTCTGAAAGACTTCTCAAAGCTAGCTACTTAGAAGCTGAATCCAAAAAGCAATACACCATCGCAGACACATTAATATGACCTGCCTGCAAAGTCATTGCAAATGAGATGCTCAGCCCTGACCCAGTTAAAGAAACAGCCAAAGTTCTTCTATCAGATATGAGAGAGGGACTTTCAACTGATGAGGTGATGAGTCCGCTTTTGAATGAACTGAAAACATGCTAACCATAACTTTCTTTTAAATAGCAGTTTAATTATTTACATTTAGCTATGTGCTGCTTTCAGCTAACCATTAAATCGATTTATCACTGACGTATTAGTAATCAGTGTTGGGTGTTAAAAAGTAATATCACATATTGCATTAGTTCTTAATTCTAGTAATTTGTTGTTTGATGTAGTTACTTTTCAAATAAAGAAAAACAACAAAAGAAATATCTTACGTGCATTTGCAATTTCTTTGTCTTCCTATGACTCCTTGGCATGAAGCTTGGCAGCATGACATCCTCAATACCACATCACAGCCACAACAATTTATCATAGCAACACTAACAAAGCTATATAGAGAAATCCCCAGAATGTCAGTCACACACACTCTCTCTCACACTCACACACACCTTTTGACTAGTTGTTTCTGTACACATTAGCACATCCTTTTTTCTTTTTTTTACAAAAACCAAATATGCAAGAATGATGATGGCTGAATGATTCAAATGCTAAATGCAATGCTTAAAAAAATGCAAATGCTAAAATGACAGAAAATCTATTCAAGTTCTGGTGATGCAGATGCACAACAAAATGTGTTTCAACTGTAAAAACTGCCAATAGACTACAATTGCAATATTACGAGTATTTTACAACCTACTGACTCAACCAATGTCTACAATAAAAGCAGGTGGTATCCACAGCACTGGTCTTTAACGCTTTCACACATAGTGGTCACTACAGTGGACAGCTATTCAAAGGCTGTTTTCTTGTATTTGTGTCAGTGTTGATGGTATACTTGCACATAAACCACTACATTGGACACTGATGTGTCACTCAATACCAAATTCATAAGTCAAAACATATGTTGTCCACCTAAGTGGACATGTAAAAAACTCTTTGAAAAGTACATGTTTAAAAAAAATGAAGTTCAAAAATCTTTTTTTCATACCTAAAGATGAATAAAAATACTTAAGAAAGAAATCCTGATTGAGGTTGTCATAATTCATGCATGAACTGGTTAAAGAAGAGTAACAGGCGGCAGGAAGGAAGTATGCTGAGCTTTTGGGAACAGAACCACTGGTAGCTCTAGCAACTAATGGCAGCGAAATCTGATGAGTGGATAGAGACAGAGTTTTATTTGGACTGTTACCTTCAAAACAGGGTTCTAGTTCAAATTCGGGGATCTAGTGATCCCAATGTTGCAGATTTGAGTGGGTAAATGGAGCAAGCGGCTAAAAAGATCAGGCAACATTTGAAAAATCATCCGAATCTTCTCACTGTCAGTAAATACTGCTAAATCAGTGCTAAAACTATTGTGACACCTGACCCAAGCTAAAGTCTGGGCAGAGTCCTGGCAGAGAAGACATGACATCAGGATCAGTGGGACCACTTTCCTTAAAGCCACATATACAGATAGATAAAGTTATTATCCACCTTTGCCCCCAGCCATAAGCCACCTCAGTGGGACCTTCCAGATAAATTAGACCATCTCAGTAAAGACGAGCATGTCAGCATTTGTTTATGATGACTATCATGTTGGATGCAGCCACACTTTAGACATGTACATCACTGAAGACCTACATATCAGCCTCAAAACCTCTGAAGTGAAAGACTATCTTCAAGATCTGCTGAACCATGAGTGGATTTCAGAGTCCCAGTCACCCTACTCATCCTCAGTTGCCTGTATTAGAAAAAAGTCAGGTGAACTGAGATTGTGCTGAGATTTCAGGGGACTCAACAGAACGTCAGTACAGAGGCACAGAATTAAAAAATTTCCAGAATTCAAGATAGGCTAGATTCCCTTGACAGCTGCTTCTGGTTTTCTGCTCTTGATCAGGGCAAAGCATATCAACAGGGGTTCCTGGACCCTAAAGGTTGCCCCCTCACAGCCTTCATCACACCTTGGGGCAGCAAAACTGCATATTTAGGCCTTGAGCCTCAGCAGAGTTTCAATGAAGCATGGAGGACTAATTAAGAGGGCTATTTGGAAGACAACCTAGTCCACTCTCCTTCATTTGATACTCATGTCAAACACATCAGAGATACCAAAAACATGGTGGCAAACTCAGATCACAGAAGTGTGATGTCTTCGAGAAGAAACTGGGTTTCCTCAGTCAGATGGTGCTAGAAAAAGGATAGCTGAGGACCCAGCTGAAATAGCTCCTGTCCAAGCTCTCAGAGAATGCAAAGAGATGTGGACCATTTTGTAATGCATGCTGACCCTCACCCTGCCCCACCCTGAGCCTGGTTCTGTTGGAGGTTTCTTCCTGTTAAAAGGGAGTTTTTCCTTTTAACTGTCACCAAAGCACTGGTTCAAAGGGGGTCATATGATCTGTTTTCTTTGTATTATTGTCGAGTCTTTACCTCACAATATAAAGAACCTTGTGGCAACTGTTATTGTGTTTTGGTGCTATATAAATTAAATTTAATTCAATTGAAATTAATTGAATTTATCTAAAGAAGCAGATTGGAAAGACTCGCTGTCAAACATAGTGCCTGCCTACAACTACACTTGGAAGGAGGCTACTGGGTTTTCCACATACTATTTGCTGTTTGGCCACACTCCTCGGCTTTCTGTAGATGTCTTGTTCAACTTGCCTTCACAGGACCAGCAAGCAAGCTATGAGAAGTATGTGACAAAATGGCACTCTCAAATGAAGGAGGCTTATGAGATTGCACCTATTACAGCTCAAAAAGAAGCTTGGCAATCTCAAAGAGAGAAGTCCAGAGAAGCTTTGGTCATACTGGGGGGATGCAGTGTATGTGGTAGTGAGTCAAAAAGCCCTAGCATCCCAGTTTATGAGTTCAAACCACAAAAGGAGGAAAGAGTGACACAATACACAGGAACCTGTTCCATCAATGTACCAGCCAGCCCGTGGAAAAACCATACAGATGGGAACAAAACAAATAAAGAGAAGCCTGAGACAAAAGGAAGGAAAAGCTCAACAACGTATTAAGTTTTAATATTTGTTTAAGTATTAAGATGGGAGCTATTTGCCCCCAGGGGCTGTGAGGTCTTGATGGCCTGTAGATATACATAGAAGGTGTGAGAGACAGTTATAAGAAACTGATGCAGATTGAAGACACTAAGATGAACAGAAGTGCATTAATGTGTAAACAAAGATAAGTGTGGTAGAGTGTTGGATAAATATTGAGTCTGGTTACAGGAGAAAAGTCATAGTAATGTGATAAACTTGTTTATCGATCTAGACAGGAAAAATAATGTATACCTGGCAAAGACAACTGATGATTAATTGGTACTGTGGGTTTTATTTGGTGAACGTAACACAGTGTGGAAAATGTTTTATTGAACAGTTAAATGCAGTGTTTACAACCATAATTGTTACTCGGGGACAGGCACTAGTAGTGGAAAGAAATGTAATGAAAAAGAAAACATGTTAACAGAGTTTTATTATTAATTCGTTCAGGGTGTGGCACCCCATGTTTTAAGCATTAATAACAAGTTTCAACATTTTTCTTGATGTTGTTTTAATATGTTTGTTGTGAAAATAGTTCATCATAGTACAGAGTGAAAAAATTAATTTGCCCTCATCTGGCATTAAGGCAATACTGGGTTGCGTCAGTCAATGGGACTTGTGCCTCAGACAAATGAATGACTGTCAAAGTAATCGCTTACTAAAGTAATCCAAGCCAGTCATGGTTATGGTAGCTGACAGTAACACAGAACTGCTATTGTGTTGTACTTATGAGAAGTCGTGCTCATTGTAAAAAATAATCATGTGATCATTAAATGCCTCAGAGACTTCATCAATAACCAACGCCTCGTGGTGGCGCTGTGTGGCAGACAGGATGAGGACCAAAACACAGGACTCAAAAAAAAGGAGTGAACTAAAGGAGGCAGCTTTGTTGCTGAAATAACGATATTTAAACATGGAAGCTCTGATAACCAAAAACTCAAAAACAAGGAACCAGAAGTAAACAACTAGGGGGAACAACGAGGAATAAACTGGGGTACCAAGGATCACACAGGAAAACACACAGCACATGGGACGACACGACAATAAGCAAAGGAACACAGAGGACTTAAATACACAGAGGATAACAGGAGGGAACACAGCCGGACGTAAACAGACACAATGTGTCAGGGAGGAAGCAAAGCTGAATACACTGAACACGCAACAAGGGACTATCAAAATAAAGCAGGAAACACACACAACTCAGATTCAAGACACCCAAGCTTAACACAGTGTCTAGGGAGACACGAGTAAACACAGGAGAAGATAAACACTGAGTGAGGGAGAACTAAGAACATTATGAACCTAAGAATCACAATAATTATTAAAAAACAAACAGCATCATGACTACAAAACACTGGGTGTGAATTTGTTGTGCCTAAAATACTCTGAAATGTTCGTCTTAGACATCTGTCTCAAGTCAATTAAAGCTTGCTAATGTGCTACTGTTACAGCTACCATCATATAACATAGCACACCAAATAAGGTTGTAGCAAAGAACGATTTATTTCCTATTTGTAATAGGAAGAACATTTTCATTCTTGCATGAACGTTCCACAGTCTTAGGCATTTTAGATTTACTTAAGTTCTTACTGTATGCACTGAGACTCTCTAATAATGGCAGGCATTGTGCAAAAAGGACCAACACATTAGGGAGGTCCAACACAGCAGTGATGCTGTGGAAAATCAAACAGTACAAGGTTTTTCATTGGAGACACCAGAAGCTTCAAATGGGTACTCTTTGGCTATTTTTTCAGATAGTTGCTGTCTTCTTCCACACAGGGAAAATGTTGCATATGCTAGGAGCTAACACAAGGACACAATAACAATGTTATGTTCAGACTGATTCACATTGATTTTTTTAGTTTTCAGTGTAATTTTAAAGCAGAGTAAGCTGAGCAATTCAAGCTAAGTGCCGGGCAGAAATCTCTACCATACACTGTAAACATTCAACACACATGCCTGAACACTATCCTACAATGTAACTATTGATTAATACGGTTTTTCTAACTTTTCATTCCGTTTTTGTCTCTATTCAACCTTCATTTAGTTAATCTTTAGAACTGCATACCAAATCTGAAGAGGTATCCAAAACTGAAGCCTAAGCATAGTCTATTTAATGAGCTTTTGTAAGATAAACCCACATTTTAATGTAGTTATGTTACAGAAATAAGAAATGACTGATTTTGCTATCCTGAGGGCAAGTGAAAAACATTTTAAAGACCTTACCTTCCTGAACCAGTGCCCCCTCTGTATTTTCCAGTTTTCAGTCCGTCAAGCCAGGACATCCAGCCCTCTCCTCTCCTTTGCACACAACTTTCCTTGTTCTCTCCCCCTCCTTCCTCCAGCTCACACTACATCTTTATTCCAGCTTGCTTGCTTAATTCACATCCAAAAATACACCAGGCTGCTTTGACCACCACACTCCAACCAGCGTGCCTGTAAGTCACCCTCCTCCTTCTCCTTCGATCTTCCAGGAGTTTCCCAGGGGATGAGGTCCCCAACCTGAGATGTGATCAGAGGTGCTCAGCCAGCAGCTGACGTTGGTGCAGTCTCTGTCGGTGTTAAGCAGCAGTTATTCTGCCGTCTGTGTGTTGCTCTCCATCCTATGGACATGGTCAGAGCAAAGTGAAGATGCCTGAGATTCAAAGCAAAAGGTTCCGTCTCTGCCTTAGTTTTGACGTCTTCTTTGTCGGGGGATTTCTCTAGCTTCTCTTCTCTCTTCTGCAGTCTCTGCTCAATTTTGCACCTACTGTTTTCAGCAGAGCTGAAAGCGTCCTCCTTTATCACTCTGTCCAAGCTGGTCGACTGAGAGCCCAACACTGCTGAGCGGCTCCTTCACCACCTGCTCCCCTCCCCTCCCTGGGCATCCTAACCAGCACCCGATCTCTCTGCAATGCAGCCAGCAGTCTTTAACAAGTCTGGGTGCTCCTTTCACTTCTCTACCTTACTCAAGGCAGCCCTTATGGGCTTATTCATCTTCCCTCCCTCTCTTTTCCTCTCCTCTTTGAGGCTGAGTTGCTGACACGCTTATACCTGGACAAACTGCAGCATGCACTGGAGAATCGATAGATGGCTGGCAAAGCACAGCGATCTAAACACAGCCATGTAAACACATTTCACTATCCATGCCAGGTAACATAATATACTAAACTTGTACACTTTATCTTTCTCTATGACACATAGTGAGATGTAGTAGTTATTGTAATAGAAGTCGCATGACTTTAGCCAGGGGCGCGTAAGGGGAGAAAAGTGATGACGAGGGGCCCTAGAAAACAGTAAAATAGTCAATTAGTCTTTTCTTTTAAAAGAAAATTATTAACCTATCACCATAAAATAATGTCTGACTCACAAGGATACTTGTGAACTTGATTATTTTATAGCATTAGTTTTGTTTTGCTATTGGCAACAAAAAATAAAATCCAATCAGCCTCTGACCCCGCCTCCCCCTCCTTCTTACACGATTTGGTTTGGTCCAGGTGCACGCGCTCCGGACTGACGCTGAGCGGTAAGATTGGAGGATAGCTCTGTGCAAAGTTACAAGTTAGATTCAAAGAACAAAAGAGAGACAGGTGGAGATTAAACTCATAGAGAAGTCCACATGAAGGAAACTGCTTTACTTTCCATACACTAAATCATAGGTGTCAAACTCTGGCCCGTGGGCCAAATTTGGCCCGCGAAGCCATACCAAATTACTATCAGAGCTGGCCTACTGGTGTTATACAGCTAATATATATATTGTTTAGTATTAAGCTTTGCTTGTTCCATATTCAGTTTTTCAGCAAAACGTGTTTGAGTCTATAAGAAAAGATTCATTCTTATATCTGGAGGAATAAATATATTTCAATAAATATTAACGTTAGCCTGCGACTTTGTTTCAGTTTTGAATTTTGGCCCACTGTGTATTTGAGTTTGACACCCCTGCACTAAATCATTTATGTGACAACGTGGTGCGGGGCCAAACAGACAAACACAGGCTCAGGCTTAGCTGTCCCACTCCCGTCTCCCCATACCCACACTCCTGACACTGAACCAGCCCCACTGTGTCTAATTGTGTCTAATTTGAGGAGGTTCATTGGGAAATTAATTCTATTCCACACACTATTCATTGTGTAATAACAATCCATTATTACAAAAGTATAATCCACATAAACAGAGAAGTGTGTATTTTGCTCTACATATATTTTGCACACTGCCTGTGACTGTTGCAGGTGATGAGATCTTTCAGGAAGCAAAATCTGATTAAAACCTGTTTGAGTTCCACAAGGTCTCAGGACAGAGATATGTTTTATTGTCACCTAGCGTAAAATATTACGCCTCGGGAGTGAGAATGTGTTGTTTTAGTTGGCTATACTAACATATAACATAACCCCGCACACTGTCTCGCCCATCCCACTGCTGTCAAAGCGTTTGCTCATAGGGGGTCATATGATTGTTGGGGTTTTCTGTTTTCTTTCTATCATTGTAGAGTCTTTACCTTACAATATAAAGCACCTTGAGACAACTGTTGTTGTGATTTGGCGCCATTTTAAAAAATTGATTTGAATTATTTTATTACCATGTAATTGTAGCATATTTCAATCAGAATTTGGATTCTTCCTCTCTTGCAAATTTCTTCTTTGACAATCTCAATGTAATTTTTTTTGTTTAGGATAATTGCCTCCCATACTTTAGAAAGGCCCGTGGTAGTGAAGTGGAGAGAAGTGCAAATGTGTGATGTGTGATAATGTGCAGAAGTTCAGGGCAGTACTGTGGCATGAGGTTTTCTTTGGGCTTAAAGTTTTATAGTTTTTGTGGTATACAATATGAATATTATTTAACATCTTCATGCGTGCTCAATCATAAGGAAATCCCAAAAAGTAGATTCTGTTCATCTGGTTGTAGCGTTTGTAGTTGGTGGTGGTGTTTAGAGCTGCCTACCAAGGGGTTGAGGATCGAAGCCAAAAACTTTGAGCTGTTATAGGTGACCGAGTTGATCATACAGACAAAGGGTCTTTTCACGTTCTTACAATACCAACTCTGTGTAAATTGTACTCATGGCCATTGATCAATGGTTGTTAATCAGTGGTCATGACAATTTGCATATCGTTAGCTTCATAGCATAAGTGCCTAAGTCATTGACTTAGTCAAATGACTTAGGCAATTATGCTATGAAGCTAACGATATTAATGATCAATGAACTGACCTCACAGTCCATTGTTCATTAAAGGGTGCTAGTTTCACTCACTGTGCAAATGTACTGTTTATAAGGTTGGGGAAACCTGCAGTCAGCTGAGACTGAAGAAGTCACTTGGACGAGTGACGAAACATTTCTCCCACTGAAAACGCTACGTACAGATGAACCGAATCAACCTTTTTGGGATTATTATTCAACATTAATATATATTAAAGTCAGTATTATTACAGTATTTAATTCACATAAATCTAAAGTTAAAATATTTTTCATATTTCAAATCACAAATCACAGAAAATATGCTTAAAAATTTATTGTGGAATAGGGTGGTACACTAGGTCACAGTCCTTGGTATGCATGGATGTAGGATTTTCTGCTCTTTGTGGTCAACCACATTTCTGAAGACTTAATCCACATTACACGGAGGCATAAATTGTAGTGCAAAGAGCCCACAGAAATTAGTTCTATGGTAGGACGACAATCTTCTTCTCCAGCTTCTGCTCAGGGAAGATGAACCTCCTCATTATGTCGTCAAGCTCCTCCAGAGCCAGGTGGGCATGAAGCACGGATACCTCATCCAGGTCAGAGTTAACCACCCATTTGAGAGCTCGGTACAGGTCCAACAAAACATCACTGAGAACCTGGAGGAGACAGACACTAATGAAACTTTGGAAAAGGTGACACTAAAGTGACACAAATGTGGGGGTGCTGAGTTTGCTACCAAGTACATTTCATACAATATGACTCAAAACACTCCTTATCCTCCCATACACTTAAAAAAAAAAAAAAAAAAAAAAAAAAAAAGCATAATAGTAATTGGTTACTTAATAAAAAGTCTGCTTAACTGAACTACATTCATTTTTTATTTGTACTTCAACTATTGTTCATTCATATTTACCGAGCTTTAGCATGTTTATTTTAGTTGCCTTTTTTGCTTTTTTCTATTAGACATTATTTAAAGTATCGTCAAATTCAAAGCCAAGGAAAACTTTATTTGTTGGTCTCAACATTGACCAAAATATATTGTTTCCAGTTATATTACCAATTGATAATTGCCCTGAATCCAGACCCTTATACTGTAAGGCAACTGCTGCCTTGGAAAGTTGCTTAAAGTAGTTTAATCAGCACAACCCATTTTTACATAAAGTGGGAACCAGTTTACATAAAATCTGGAATTTTAGATAGATATAGTTATTGTTATAATTTGGTTTAGGGTCTGATTAAATAAAGTAGGAACACAGCATTTAGTATTTCTAATTTACCTTGAAAACTATGATTAAAAAAAATAATGTTCCAGATTTCAAATGGATTCTGTCGTTGGGGGAGGTGAGGGGGGTTAAACAGTCCTTCTGGTTTCTTCCCAGTCTTGTCTTCCAATAATGTCACTGTGTGTCATTAGTGCTGTGCAGCTGGTGTCACCATTCTCCAGCTGTTCCAGTAATTATACAACCTGGACTAAGTCAAACAGCTAGCCACTTCACTGGGGTCATGACAGGTGATTAAAAGCTATATAACACCTGAGCCAGCTTTTTACATACAATTAGCAGCAGCTACTACAGCTTTAAAACCACCAGCCTATTATTATTAGCTCTATTTCATGGCTTTGATCAGTTTGGCCATAGACAGAGGAACTGTAAGGATGTACTGTGCTGATTGGGTCTTATGGGTTGCTAGGTGGGGGTGGGGGGTTCTGTGTAAGAAACAGACCCCAGGACTCTTTGGTGTGCTTTTGTTGTTTCATCCTGAGATATTTCTAGTTAGTTCTCTGACTGTTTCCCTGCTTTCACGGTTTTCCCTGGACTTAGTTGCTAACCAGCTTGCTGGTCTAGTGAATCACCTGTGTAGCTGACTCAGTCTATTCTCCACATAGTTCTCATTCACCATGCATACACCTACAAAACCTAACATTAAGGCTAACAGACGGATTTTTCCATTTCAGTTCAGGTAGACAACAATGAAGAACCACTTACAGCTAAAAAGACAGAGCGAAAGTGGCTAAAGAAATAAGTTTTACGTCATGGTCCCTCAGTCCTCTCTGTGCGACTTCACTGGATTTTATTTTTATCTCTCCTCTGCCTGGTGCACTCCAAATGTACCTCCTCCTCTTCCCCACCTCTTTTCCTTGACCTCGATAAAAACGTCATTGATGAAAACGGCATCGAGGTCAAGCAAAAGTGGGTAGGAAATTTGAAAAGGACTTAGGAAACGAAAAGAGCGTGCCGAGAATAAAAACGACCTTACATTAGTCTCTCATTAACAACATGATGTCCGGATGTTGAAATGACAATATGCAGGATGTGGAGAAAATGGACTACAAAACATGGAAAAGTGTTTGCCCCCTTCCTGATCTCCTATTTTTTGGCATGTTTGTCACACTTAAATGTAAATATTAGAAAAAGCTAACAGCCTGACCTCAAACTGAAGCGTATTTGCACATTTGCAAGTGTTTCACTTTTAGGAGAAAAATATTTAAATGAGTCACGTAAATGTTAATTAAAAAGTTTAAGGCACACAATTTACTGCAAATTGCACGCAGTCAAACATGGAAAAAACAAAAGAAAACAAAAAAACGTGTCTTGTGCCTGTTGTCTGTAAAAACAGCCCAGCACTGTCAGAAACACCCCTTATGGAACTGTGTTAATGTCACAATAATAGAACATTCAATAAAACATTTATTCACAATAGCACCTTACGCGGGTCCCCAGTAATACACCTACCAAATATGAAGTAACATCTCATCTTAAGGTCTTCTGGCATTAGGTTTAGAAAACTGAATCCAGTGCTTCCGAAGACATTTTTAAAAATACCCAGTGAGCTGTGAGAGTGTACCTGTGTGCTTTTGTCCCCAAGACCACGGAGCAGCGACGCAATAACGTGGACAGCAGCTCTCCTCACCTCTGCCTCCTTCTCCGTCTTTATCAGTGACGTCAGACAGGAGCTAATCTGCACAAAAACAGCATGCAAGATGTTCTTTTTAGCACTTTTCCAGCGTTTTGCTGCACCTGTCCCAACTTTTTTTTAGTCATGCTGTTGTCATCAAATATGAATTGAGTTATTTTTCATGAAAGAGTCAAATGTAAAATATTGCATTCCTTGTCCAATGTATCTGTTCCTATTTTACACAAGTGTCCCAATTTATGGGGAATTATATTTGTACAAAGTGTATCCACGACAGATAATAACAGTTAATAATGCTTTAAACTAACAAGCACAGATAACACAACTGTAGATAACTGTGGAAGCATGGAGTCTCACATTTCAGAAACACAGAAAATTATTTTCCCAATTGGACTTAGTGCAGTTTGATTTATTTTAAATACCTACCATCTTTATCTTGCACAGAGCTGCTGTAACTTTTGATTTGATTTTATTGATTAGCATTCAAATTCAAATCTCAGTGAAAACAGTGAAAAAACAAACAAACAGTGAAAACAGAACAAAAATCTACCATAAAGAAAGAAAGCATGAGACAAGGCTAATCAAAAGGTATTGGCTGAAGCATTTGCTTATTACGCCAACCCTTTTCACAAAATATCTTTTTGTATGCAGCTCCTGTACACAGGGCTTGAAGAAAATAATAAAACAAAGCAAAAACCAACCAAACAAACAAACAAACAAACAAACAAACCAACAAAAAAAAAAAAAAAAAAACCACAAACAAAAAAAAAAAAAAAACTTTCCACCTTAGATAAGTAACTACATCAAAGCAAAAGAATCAAGGTTATTTTTTCTCTCCTTTTTGCTCTTTTAATTCTTGATTTATATATTTTTCTAATACTCTATTTTTAAACATGTTTTTAAACAAGGAAAATGAACTACACCTTTTTAAATCACTGTCATAACTATTCCACAGGTTAACTCCTCTAACAGAAACACATCTCTGCTTTATATTTGTCCTTATCTTGTTTTTTTTAAAGAAATCTGTTCCCCTTAAGTCATATTGACTCTTTCTGACTTTGAACAGCTTCTGAGTACTGGGGCAAAGCAAGTTATTTTGTGCTTTATACATTATCTGTGCCATTTTATATTCAACTAAATCATAAAATTTCAGGGTATTCAGATTAATAAACAAAATGTTAGTTGGTTCTATATAGTTTGATTGGTTTATAATTCTTATAGCTCTTTTTTGTAACTTGAAAATATGAAGAGTGTTCGTTTTATATGCATTACCCCATATCTCCAGACAGTAAGTCATATATGGAAGCAACAGAGTACAATAAAGTGTGTATAATGATTTTTTGTTCAGGACATGCTTTGTTTTATAGAGAATAGCAATGGTTTTTGACATTTTTGTTTTCACGTGGTTTACTCTCAAACTACTCTCAAAATATTACCTACCAAACCAAAATAATCACAAATACATCTGGTTGGTTATTGCAGCCTTGCAGCCTGGTTGAAAGAACTGGTGTATTTTCAGTATTTTTGTGAGTTTTGCAGTTTTCATTTCAGTATCTATGTAATATTACAGACATGAAGTCTGTTAATTTAACAACATTGAAAAATTACAAAGAGTTAGTCACTATAGAGCTGAGCTGTGCATCTCAGGACAAACATTCAGTATATTTAGAGTGAGATCTGTTTGTGTGCTGCAGACATATACAGAGGTGGCTCATTCATGCCAGCTGGCTGCAGCATGGAACCAACATGTCAGCCAGTTTACAGAGTGAAGTTAAACCAAAGTTCTTGAAAACCCACTTGTTCAACTCAATTATTTTACTAATTATCTTTTCACTGTTTCTATTGTAAATTATTGTCCTGTGTTTACATTGTTCCATCGGTTGTCCTGTATGAGGCATGAGTTATATAATGCTGTAAAATGTTTATTTGTAAAATCTTGTTGGTTTTATTTTTGTCAGTTGAAGCTGTACAGCTGTTTGTTTGATTTGGTGACTGGACTGAGAGTTCTCTCTCTTTTCTACTCTCCAGGAGCACTCAAAGCACCCATTCATACAAGAATCATGCTTTTCTATCTAACATTCACAGACGTTCATACTCGATGGATGCAGCAGAGAGCAACATGGGGTTTAGCCCAAGAATATCTGGCACGCACACTGGAGCAGCCTGGGATCGATCCACCAAACTTCTGATCAGTAGACAACCCGCTCTACCTCCTGAGCAACAGGAGTCAGATGAAGCCTCTAGAATTTCATGCCATTTAATTTATACTCTAACAATAACCTGTTTTTTGCTTAATGGGTTCTTAGAAATGTTAATGTGTTTATTTTCTATTGTCTATTGGTTAACCCTACCTCTTGAGCTAGTGACCCCAGGGAATAGTCCAGTCTCTGACAGATTTCCCCCAGGTTGGACAGACTGCTAGCCCGGATGCTTTGGTCAGGGTCTCTGGATTCTCGCAGGAAGATGCCCACCAGAGGACGGCCAAGGTGGGGAGCTAGTTCTCCTAAAGGAGAAACATCAAGCAGACAGGTTAGATCTAAGGCTCCATAAAACTGACCATTTATCAGAGGATGTCATGTCTGTGGTTCTCTAGGTGATTGTAGTCATCTTCTGTGGAAAATACAATATATGGACAAAAGTACTGGGATGACCTCTTAATATTTGATTCCAGGTATTTCCAGATGTATAAAAATTAAGCACTTAGTCATGCGGTCTGCCTTTAAAAACATTTGTTAAAGAGTGGGCTAATTGTAAAGGACTCAGTGAATTCAGGCATGGTACTGTAATAGGATGCCACCACTGAAACAGTCAATTTGTACATTTTTTTCCTTCTAGATATTCCACGATTTACTGTAATCAGTATTACAGCAAAGTGAAAGCATTTCAGAACCACTCAATCACAAAGTGGGAGCCCAAGTAAAGTAACTGAACAGGGTCAAAGGGGTTTCTGGTTACGTCACAAGTTATGATGTAGAGTTCAGAGCCAGTTAGATTTGTCTTATCCAGAAACAGACACCTTGCACCTTAATGATGTTAGCTTGTTCTACAATAGCCTTTTTTCAGCTCAGCTGCTCTCACTTTATTTCCATCTTTCACTAGCCGGTCACAACTTGCTTTAACAGACTCCATGAAAGAGAAATGCTGTTTTAGAGTCCATACTTGTATCAGTGTGTGTCTCAACTACACACATTAATATTCAACATTGGTAAAGCTGGTAAAACTGATGCACTCCAACAAATACATCTGCACGTCCTCTTCCTGTACATCCTGATAAACATCATGTTTTGAGAACAGCAGCTGGTTCAGAGCTCTTCCCTTTCAGTACATGTCCTATCACTGGTTACTATGAGAGTTCACAGGACTGTGCAAGGCCATTAAGCCAGTCACAGTTAGCAAACCAAACATTCATTTATTAAACATTTGCTCAACCAGGCGAGTCAATTAAGAGAACTTTCTTACTTAAAAACGATGGCCTGGCAAAAGCCAAATCTTGGCCAGTCTTGTGGGAGCATTTTAGCCAAACAGAGGAGCTCTCTGGGTGCCTGTGCAACAAACTGAATCTCGATCCAATCTCTCAGCAAGGATATAAACCATCTAATTGTCCCAGAGAAGTGGTACGATGGCAATCTGGCACAGTAAAACAGAGTGGGGTGGGGGGGGTTCTGTCAGGAAAGATTTTTATACACAGGGTTCCTTCTGATGGGGATCTGCAAAGAAAACAAGCGTGCACTGTGGTTTTTGTGTGGCTGTGATGACTACAACAAAGTAGTCACTTTTTTACCCGTTTCTTAAGGTCATGATATTCAGATATTGTTTATCTGCTGTGGATGGCTTTTAGACGTGACACTTCTTTTACCCTTCACTTGTCAAGTTTCCTCAGTTTTTTAAGGACACACAGCACACCATGCAGACATGTGCCATGTTTTACCAACGTGTCAGGTGGCTAGCTCTTTGGTCAGCACTTTTTGGTGTGAAAATGTCATTTCCTGTTTTGTACAGCTTTTTGAGTATGTTGATTATGACTAAATCGAATATTACATCTAGGGCTGCAACGATTCATCGAGAAATTCTATTATAAAAAATTCTTGTCAGAAATTATTTTCTTCGATGTTTCATTTAAGGCAGGGGTGGGCAACTCCAGGTCTCAAGGGCCGGTGTCCTGCAGGTTTTAGATATCACCCTGGGTCAACACACCTGATCGTTGTGTTAAACAATGTAAATGCAAGAGTGTCACCCACATTTGCAACTAAAAACAGACCTGTGATACAAAAATATTCAGAAGCAATTATTAGAAACCTGATAACACAACAGCAGCAGTGATAATGATGCTGGTGTAGTTTAACGTGGAGCCAGAGTCTGTTTACACACTGTGAAGAGCAAAGAGGCAGAGCCGTTACCGACACACTGAGCTCAGGCAGCAGCGCTGCTCCCGTAACCACCTTTCAAACCTTTACTGGGAAAAACCTAGCACGAGCTCCATCCACACCGTTTGTTTTACACAGTGAAAAATCTGCAGTAAGCCTCCAGATGTTTTAAAATATGCTGATGAACTGTTAACTTAATCTGAGAGCATGTTTAAATTATACAGCTTATTGAAGGCTGATGGCAGCTGTCCTATTCTGCATAACAGGGGCGAGTCTAAAGGGGGGCATGGGTGTACTAGACCATGTTTCAAGGATTTCACAAGATTATTAAAATTAAAAGTGAAATAATATAAAATATTGTATTCATTAAATTGCATTAAAATGTGAACTAAAATAAAATAAAAGCTACTTTTACAAGCCAATAAAGACGTACATGACAAGTGAATTATTGTTAATATTAATTACCATCGGTCTTCAGCAACACAAAAACTTGCCTATTATTAATGTCAAAGAGGTCGAGTACAGGTACATTTTATGCCTTAAGATATATACACCATATAAACCATTTCATTCTAATTTTAAATAAGATTTTTCATAGTCTGGAGGCTGCAGATGGCTCAGGTCTCCTGGGTCTTTCTCTGTCTGCCTCTGGCTCCTAGACACAGTTAGTGTGGCTTCTTCTTCCATCATTACCAAGTATAATTGGTGACAAACACACATGCAGAGGCACACACACACACACACACACACACACACACACACACACACCAACAAGATTGTGGTCAGCTGCTGCGTTCTTGTATGCGTTTTCTTATAGGTGCAGCAGTTAGAGACTAGAGATGGCACAATACCACTTTTTTATGTCCGATATCATAAATTTGGATATCTGCTGATACCGATATGAATCCAATATAGTGTATTTTTAATCAATAAAGCTGTTTTTCTAATATCTTGCTGCATTGTGTATAAGTTCATAGTGAAGTTTTAAAAAACAAAACACTAAAGCTATTCTGTTATACCTGTATTCAAAAAATACACTGCACCCAAAATGTTTCATAGTTCAGCAACACTGATCAATCTAATAAACTTAAACCTGCACCATCCTCCCTATTCTGGTATTTTAAAGAGTACTTAGCAGAAATATTAAACAACCTAACTAATAGGGTTGCAAACTCCCAGCACCAAAAAAAAAAAAAAAAAAAAAAAAAAAAAAAAAGGGAACCACCCCCCCCCCCCCGTGATGCTTAATCGACGTAATCAACCTTAATTTAATGCACATGTAAAAAAAAAAAAAAAAAAAAGCACAGAAATCAATTATTTTTCTACAATAATTAAATTGATTCAACATCTTTCTTCAACAGAATTGCAGACTGCACAGATCGTACCTTCCCAAAAGTACTATAGCTTACTGGGTTATATTAGACTTAATAGTTCCTCTATACAATAATGGATTTCTATACATTTTACATCAGATTAAAACTGGGTGTAAGATTCAGATAATTTATTAAAAGCTAGACATTTTAAATGAGAATAAGAAAGAAAAGTATGTCTTTGTGCCCCCTTTTCCCTGTTTATGCCCTATCGGCCCCCCTGGCTAAACTTTGCTAGATCCGCCCCTGCACAGTGACCGGCGTCAGCTACGTAGAAAAAGATCCTCGAGTAGAAAGTAATAATAAATAAATTCTAACAACAGATTATCAAGTTTAAACGTGCTGCTGTTGTTCAGCCGCTGGTTTCCTCTTTCTGGCGCAAACTGGGCCAAAAAACAAACAAGAGACACGGACTCACAACAGAAAAGCCGATCAGCTGATCATTGATCGGTTTCATGATTGAAGTAGCAACAGGAGAGGGAGGGTGAGAGAAGAGGCAGTCGCTCCATATATCGGTTGTTAAGCTTAACGCAGGAATGCTTTACAAACATTCAGAGATGAACTGACACACTTGCTTTACTTCTCTTTGGGATCACTTCCTCGGAGATGAAATGCCGGGCTGGTAGCGAGGCTACAAATGCTCAACCAGACCGCCGAGAGATCTGGCAAGCCACAGCCGCTCTATCACGTGATGCACACTGCTCCGACGTGCTACGGTTATGAGCCGAGTTACGCCATGTCGCAAGTCTTCTGAGGTGCTTTTGTGATATTTAATGGATCGGATTACATTTTTTATTTCTCTCCGATATCCGATCCAGTAATTTAGGTCAGTATCAGACCGGTACCGATACGTAATATCCGATCGGTCCATCTCTATTAGAGACACATTGTGTTTTTCCACTTGTGCTCTGTCTTGCTATTCTTGTCTTTTGACCTATTTTTTTTTTTATATATACAGAAATAAGATGAGTTTATAGAGAGTCTATAGAGCTCATCAGAGAAAAAAGCAATGTTGTCACAACAGTGCGTTCAGATCCTGATTCAACACACAAGAGCACACAGCACTGACAGACATGAAACAGAAGCAACAACAACAAAGTAACATCACAGCATAACTGTTAAGTTGAATCTGATGATGCTCACCCATGGCCCTGCTTGTCCTCATCAGGACCTCTCCCACTTTAAGGCGGGTTTCCACGGAGCGCTCTTTGTTGGAGGAAAGGAGGGAGGGTCCATGTTGGAAGTCTTTTAGGAGCCGTTCCAGTATTTTGTCAGGGTAGGAATCAGCCAATGCAGCCAGACCTAAAGACGGTTTATAACGAGTCCATCAATCATCAGCAGCATCTGAATACTTCATCAACATTGGGATGAATCACTAGATTACCTTGAATGGCTGACAGGTAGACAAATGAGTCTACATGCTCCAGGCTTTCTAAGAAGAGCTGGAGAAAAATAGACCATCAGCATGATTTATAACCACATGGTCTACTGTGTAAAAAACACACACAACATCAAAACACATACAAACAGCAGAGCCAAGAAGAATACACACCACTCCATACATCAATCAAACAAACAACTTTTTTTTTTTTTTTTAAACTGTAGTTTCAGTTAAAATAAGGAGAAAGGACAGTACACATGAAAAGTGACCTCTAGAAAACTCAACTGTGTGACAAGGCAGAAAAATCAATAAAGGGGGGTTTTGCTGAAGGATGGTTGAAGGGGATGGGCTTCTGATCAAATAGAATAATACATTAGTTGGTATCTTCTCTTACCATCTTAACAAGCCCCAAGAGCTCAAAGCTCTTTTGAGCTGTCTCAAAGAGCTTCAGCTCCCTCATTTATTATAGAAGTCTCAAGAGACAAAGATATTGCCAGTGCTCACATTTTTTTTTTGAAACAATAACACACTGTGACAGATTTTATTGTATGTGTGCCAAAAAAAAAAAAATACACCAGATGAAATTGGAAAAGAAAAAAAATCCATCTAAAACTTGACACAGACTTGAGAGCTGTTCACAAAAGCCTAAACAGAAATGGGCTCAATGGAAGAGTAGATGTCAAGAAGCCATTATTAACCATAGAGAGGGAAACTGGGAGGAAAAGCTATGGTACGCTAAATTACTCAAGAACTGGGCTGAGAATCAGTGACAACTGGTTTTTTGGAGTAAAAGCTACGTTAGCTGCTCCCCTGCATGATTTGGCAAAGCTTCAAGCTGGATGCCCTTCCTGACATCAAAGCAGTGACCTTTCACTTGCCAAGTGAAAGTGTTAACTAGTACACCATGGGGGGCATAACAGGTCTTATGGAGTGATATAATCTCTCCAGTGTGTCCTGGGTCTGCCCCAGGGCCTCCTCCTGGTGGGACATGCCCAGAACACCTCACCCAGGAGGCATCCTTGTCAGATGCCAGAACCACCTCAACTGGCTTCTTTCAATGTGGAGGAGCAGCGGCTCTACTCTGAGCCCCTCCCGGATGGCTGAACTTCTCACCCTCTCTCTAAAAGAGAGACCAGCCACCCTTCAGAAGAAGCTCATTTCTGCCGATTGTATCCACAATCTCGTACTTTCGGTCACTACCCACAGCTCGTGACCAGTTTAAACAACTTTTAATAAATTGCTGGACGCAGTTTGTGGGGATGAACAAAAGTATTTTACCAGCATAATATAATCTGCAGTATGATCATTGCTTTAACAATGTAACAGATAGCTTTAAGATGGCCTTAAGATCCTCCTAGCAAAATATATACAGAAATGAGGGGTAGCTGAAGACCTTTGCACAGTGCTGCAAATGGTAATGATACTGGTTCTTATATAATGATTTTCTATTTAATGTCTAAATGTTTTTTCTATTTAACACTGACATACTGTCACACTAAGATGAACACACTGGGAGCAACTAACGCTTCAGTATCTCACCCGCTCTACACAGGCCACACCAACTCCTGTATATTATATGTGTGGATAATCATTTAATTTATTTTGAAATAAAGTACTTGAATCAAATTTCTCTACCTAAAAATTTAATTTATAATTTTAATTTATACAGGACTTGCAAATGTGAAGAACATAACATCTACTCAACTTGACAAACAAAAAGAAAAGAAAAGCCTAAGTTAAAAAAAAAAAAAAAAAGAGAACAGAACAAAAAAAATGAAAACACCAAAAAAGCCAAAACATATTTAAAACAAAAAAACAAACAAACAGAGCAGCTACCAGGTAACTTACCGTCAGGATTTTCTCCTGCGCCTGGATGGCCTCTGGCTTTCTATGTTGCACCATTTGTGTCAGTACCCTCAGGGCGTACGCTCTTGTTGGCACGTCTGGGTCACATGCCTCTATCAGCCAGTCAGAGATGGGCTTGGAAGGAGGGCAAGAGTCACTGGAGCCAGAGATCTGTCCTTCACATCCTGGACTTATTCCTGACCCTCCAGAAGATGCTGTAAGTCTTTCATGGCTTTGGGCAGGTTTATGTGAGTCGTTTGCTTCACCTTTCACTACATTTTTTACAGCTGTTTTATGGTTTCTGGGGGGCGGTGCGTCAGTGACAGAGATAGCCTCACTGCTGCTGTCAGGGCGGTACGCCCCGTGAGTGGCAATGACCGCTCTCAGGTTGGACGCTAGCTCCTGAATAATCACGTCAGGATGCTGCTGAGAGAGTATCTCCAGAGGTGGCAGCAGCTTTGACATCGACAAGTAGTCCTCCACACTGAACTGTAAAGTCAAATGTAAGGGTTTCTTGAGAGTTTGTTATGCATTTACTGTTATAAAGTGTGTTAAAGTTCTAAAACTTTGTTTTTAATGTTGCTTTAATGTTCTTCAAAAAACAGATTTCAAATTGTTTGCACATGTACACAGAAGTACATAATAGCTAAAGCTGGAATTATACTACCTGATTAGATCTCCATATAACAGGCATATGTACATCCTCAGAGTCTCAAAACGTTCCTTAAATAAAAATTCTAAATGTTTTTTTTAAAAAGCTATCTAGTGTTATGTGAGGCATGATAGCAGATAAGCAGCAAGAAATAGAGGGATGCATTTTGTAAAACAAAGTCAACATATGAACATCACAGGTTTAGAATGACTTAAAATTACTGGCGACCACCGGTGCTACCTCTCAGCCTCTTAGAAGACACACCTATGGTATCAATTCAAAATTCTTTATCTCCTTTTTCTCAAGTTATTGCATTCATTAGATTTTCAGGAAAAAGTGACCTCTGAGAGGTTGAGGTCACTGAGATTTGGACTCATCTGAGATATTTAGTAGATATGCCCAGATTAACAATTTGAAGCTCCTACATCACCTTTTATGGTTGGAGGTAATTAAAAACCTTTCTTAAAACCCCCCAAAATAACAAACAACTACCAACTGTAGCCGTCTATAAAAACACATAGAAAATGACCTTTGAAATTTAACTGAAGCTGCTGTCTTGAGCAAAATTAATGCTCAAGACCTGCAGATACTCTGTTATTGTACAAATATAATGTATAATCAAAGCTACAAAAAATGAAACTACAGAACATTATGAACTGAACGTGAAAGAGCCACATGCAGCAGAATGGAGTTATCAGTCACTTGTGCATACCTGAGGCTCAGACAACAGCGCAGACACCAGACCCATCCCCATTCTCAGTGTCTGGCTCTCTGCTGCACTGCCAGCATTCAGCCCAGCGGTCAGATCCAGGCCCGCACAGGCCCTCTGGAGCAGAGACATCATAAAGTCCACAACCTATAACAAACCCAGACAGGGGTCAGTTGCTCAGTGATGAAACATCAGGGAGGCAAATGTAGAAAGACTAAAAACAACAAAAGCAATTTGAAAAACTGAAGTGACAAAATTCATTTGAAAAGGGTGAAGTGCTAAGATATTAGCAAGCATAGGTGTATATGATTGTAACAAATACTATCATAAATAGCATACTAATAAAGTACTAGAATTTATACCCAAAGCTGAAAAATTTAGATGGATTATTTTTAAATTTTTTCCTTTTCTTTGAAACTTCTAAGAAGTTTATGCTTCACTGTTGGGAAATAAAATTATAGTATTTTTTAGCCTTTCACTTAGTACAAATGAGCAGAAATGAGTGTCTGTGTGTTGCACCTGTGCAGTGTGTGGATGCATCTTGATAACCAAGCTTCTCAGCATTGACCAGTAATTTAGCCCTCTATCTTCTCATCCAAGCACGGCCTCCAAAAACTAACATGGTAAGTGTGGTGAGGTCCAAAAATGTGAACTCCAGAAACTGATGGGTAATAAATGTGTCCTTTCATCTGATTTCAGGTTTTGTGTCTACAACTTTGAGGACTGCACATATTAATATTGCTTTCGGTTCGACTGCACGAAGAACGATGCATTAAAGTCCCAACTGCTCCAAAACCAGTAACAGCCCTCCACTTGTGCCGTCAACTGACAGTGACAGTGCAAAACTGAAGTCATCTGCTTTAGGAAAAATGACACTGAAGACATCCATTCTGTTCCTTCTGTCTAGGAGAAACTAAATTACATATATCGAATCAATTCAAATCCAATCTGGTAATGGCTTGCTGTATAAATGTTGTGTTTGGTCCAGAAGGTCCAGACCAGAAGCTTTATTTGAGAATTCAAGGTGACATTTAACCAGCATGGCTACCACAACATGCTGCAGCACAGCTTTGATCTTACTGGGAAAATCATTAATTTTTCAGCAGGAAAACGACCCCAAGGTGAGTAAGGTCTGTCTGAGCAAGAAGCAAAGTGATGGAGTGCTGCATAAGATCTCATTATCTCCACTCACAAATCTTGTATAGAGCGAAATTAGTAAAAACAAAGGTTTACACGTGTAAAAAAAGATTCACAAGGATAAACTAAGATTTTAAAATGTGTACGGTGATTAGTGTTTACATTTTGAGTACTCACACACGCATGCTTGGATTGATACACTAATACTGAGCAATAAAAAAAAAAGTTAATAGTTACAGATTATACAGGTGACAGAGATGGAGTAAAATATTGGTAGTGGTAAATGTATGTTTTCTAGTAGAGGGGTGATCAGTCGTTCTGCTTATTTAGAAAAACAGGAATTCACAGGAAGTTGAATTCCCCGTTTCCTACTAGTACTTGAACAAACATTATATTACTGAAACATTGAGGAGCCTCAAACCCCATCTACACATGTGACCTGTGTGTATCGTGCACACATATTTAAGAATCCGTAAATGAGCAAAAAGAATGTCAGAAATGTATTTATTTTTTAAAGACATCTGCATGCACAAGAAGAGTTTTGAGAGCAGAAATAATCTGATTTTTGACATTGACCTTAAAAATGTGTGTGTAAATTATCAACGTTAACATTTTCACATAAGCAATTGTAAAATACTGCTACATGTGTTTAACTTGCCCTCTTTTAGTGTATGGACTGGTACACTCATTTCTGCTCAAAATATATACACAATCATTGTCATACTTTACACCTCTGGATCACATCAGATCTGTATACCTTTTAAGACTAATTTCATGCGTTTCTGTATGTCTCCACTCACCTGTGTTGTTTTTCTCAGGAGATGAGCGTGCTGCAGGGACTCAACCATCGTAGCCAGTACATGAAGCAAAGCCAGTCTTTGGGCTTGTTTCTCAGCTCGACCCAGTAGCTGCTGCTCCACTTCCAGCAGCGTCATGGCCGACATGTCAACCTCTTCTTCATCCTTTGTTTCTTCATCTGCAACGGCCCAGCTGGTGAGCTCCTACAGAAGGAGCAAAGTTATCTGAGGTTGCTTTCTGTCACAGAGCAAACACTGTAATATAATCTAGACATAAAACACTCCAATTCCCAATCATAACTACATAAAATGATCAATTTCTACTGAGGCTGATGAAAGCTCACATAAGCACTATTTATGAGGTTCAGTTCTTTTAAAACTGATCCATATTTAAATGAAAATGGCCAAAAAAATAATATAAATAAAGCAAATTAAAACATTTTGTTCTGATTTTCACTGCAATATTTGGTTGTTCAACTAATTAGATTCATTATTCTTTCAGGAAATCAGGAATCAGGAAATTGGAGGACATGTAAGAGTTGACTTGGATCGTTGACTGGTCCATCTTGGTGGGGTCCTAGGAGTGGGGGCTTTGAGGTCAAGGTCAGAGGTCACCTTGAAGTCGAGGTCACTTAATTTCAAGCTCAAAGATTTTTAGCAGATGCACCTACGGTATGAATTTCAAAATCCTATGTTGCCTTGTTATCAAGTTATTGCATTCACAAACTTGGGTTTCCACCTGGCAGGGTGATGATAATATTTCATCAGTCATTTAAGACTGAGAGGTAATGATTGAATGCTGGAAGTAACCCTCACTTTTGACCATCATAGGTCAGCAGTCTATCCTCGTGCATCCCTGTTTACCTGCAGCAGGTCAAGGAAAAAGTCTCCTGGCAGATCACAGTCTTTGAGCTCAGCCAGCAGGTGCATCAGACACTCCACTCTCCACTGGTCCCCTGACAGTCTCTCATACATCTCATCATCTTCATCACTGGGAAACAGCATCAGAAAGAACATATTTAATATACTACTCTGCTTAAGCATTATGTTTTTTTGGACGCCCCATTAATGTTTGGTTAAATAAAACCAGTCATAAGTGATCACACACATACATCCCTCATTATTCTAACTTGCCCCATTTTTAAATCATCTCCCTTATGAGATGATATGCGATTTTCAAATACAGAGGCAAACTATGTTTCTTAATGCTTAATTCTTCATATTGACAACTTATGTAAGCATATAGGGAACAATATAATGAGATTCTAAATATTATATTACTTTGGACCTCTGACCTCTTCTGCAAGGCCAAATACTGCCTGTGTTTGCATTGAAATAAGCTGCCTAGTTAGTTAGAAATATACTATAGTATAAAATTATATAACAAGCTCAAGTGGTTCATGTACAGTTATTTACCAATTAATACCAAATGTTCATTACCTATTTGTGCACGATGTTTGAAAGCAAAATAAAACAATATTCCCTTAAAACTAAACACTGCCTGTCAGCTTTGTGCTGTTCGACTGCTTCTTGTTGTTTGTATACTGTCGACACCTTGTGGATCAGACGAAAACCAAAAACAAATTCAGATTTTTGCATGTCATTAAAGATGTATTAATAAACACTTAACTTGTAAAACTTGAACATTTTACTTGTAATGTAACATTTTTACATTGCTGTGCTTTTATTTTTTACTTTAAATTAAGGTTTTTAATACTTAGGATCTGTCATCTGTATGTTTAACATCATTACCTGCAGCTCTCTCTGCAGCTGAGCCTGGCCCCTCCTTCACTGCCAGCAGTGAAGTGGAAGTTTGCTGCCACCTGGTTCTTCCCTCTCTGGAGGCCTGAAAGCTGCCTCAGCATTGACAAGGCTGCAGACATCTCAGCGTGGGTCAAGTACCACAGCAAGATCTCCTGACAGGGGGCGCTGTGGAGCACAGAGCGCACACAGGTAATTACTGTGTTCTACATCCAGAATCAGTTTAACTTTTCCAACAAAATTAGTGACTAAAAATGTTTGTTGAGCAGCATTTTAATTGTGATTACACTAAGACCAAAACTGAATCCTTCAACCCTTTCTTCCAAAATGGTCAACTCAGGTTTAGAAAAAAAAGTGTTGGTCAAAGTATCCAACCAATTAGCAGTGATCCACACGGCAAAGGGTAATATTATTGTAGCCACATCCATTACACACTCGAAGGCAGCGGTCCCCAACCCCCGGGCCACGGAGTCGTTTGGTACCGGGCCGCGAGCGTTGAGGCTCAGTTGTGAAATGCATGCTTTTCAGGGTTTTATCGTTTTTTTATCGTTATTTTATTATCGGGTTTATGGTTAACTCGGTTTTCCTGGGTCTTTTCACATGTGTTATGCATAAAACTTATTTTTTTTCGGCACCGCAAAAAAGATTGGGGACCGCTGCTCTAAGGCATGAATGCATTTAAATACACAAACTGATGAAAAAAGAAGCTGAAGAATGAAACGAAGTTAAATCGCAGCTAAAAACAGAAAATGTTTACCGGAGGTGAGAAACATTCTTCTTGGTAAAACAGAAGAGTGTGAAGATAACAGGAAGAACTTCTTCTAGAGCTCTGAGAAGAGAAGCTGAGGGAGTGTTTTCAACCATGCAGACCTGGCAGCAACAGGAGACACAAGACAAGCATCAAGTAAACAGCACGACCAGGATTCACCCTGTGAAAGAATTCTGTTTATCAAAGCCACAAGCTGCAGGTACAGGCATGAAATCAGCTGATGGTTCTTTTTTAATGACATTTCATTCAAATCAATTTATTCAAGTTCTGCAGTTTTCACTAGATACTGTTACAAAAGTTAATCTGTGGTCTTCGTAAATGGTAAATACGCTGGTTCTTATAATCACACTTTTCTACTCTGAGCACTCACAGCGCTTTACAACTTGCCTCATTCACCCACTCGCACAAGCACTTTTTTCTATGCTACTTCAACGCCACTGAGAAGACATGTCTGACTCAACTGCAACAACAATTCAATGAAACTCAAACGCAGGTTACTCAAAGACCACAGTTCAGCTGGATTAAAGCAGAAGAATAGGAAGAGGCAATACAATAATGCAGCATGAGTAGGCTGGCTAAAAAAAATGGAATACACTGGACCTAGTTATTAGGAAGATGCTGGATGGCACATTCAGAGATCATCTTGATGGCCCTATTCTACTCCACCAACATCCTCAATGCCGGACACATCCTTCCCAAAGAGCTCTGTTAGATGAAAGAAATTCACTCCTCTTACATTCCTGCTTTTACATGTCTGTAAAGACCTTGCGTCCTCACCTTGTATACATCTTCCACACACTGTGTCAGTTCTGACTCTTCCACAGCAGTTTGGGAATCACACTCACCTGGAAAAATGCACATAAACTGATTTATCATCCATATACTGCTCATCCATCCATCCACCTTTATTTATAAAGCACTTTTAAACCACAGCTGATGCAAAGTGCTGACAACACAGCCTGGACATCTTCCTACATGAATTACACAAAGTAAATCCTCATCCTCAGTCAAACTCACCTTTTGATACTGGCTTTAGTTGTTAGCATATATTGTAGTCATGTGCATTACTTAACAAATGTATAAGACTACCAACCCAATGTGAGCTTTATGCCACAGGTGGCCTAAGTTAATAGTGTTGGAATTTTTGGTATTAACAAATGTTGGATGTTTCTATAATGGTTAATCCACCAGTGTGTTCTTTAAGCAAATCAAAACTTTCATGATAAAATACAACTATTGTTTACTGTGTACCAAGACAGCACATTTTTTTTTTTTTAAGATGCCAAATTACAGTTTATTACATATATAAAATTCCAGAAGGGAAGTCTTGATGCATGCTCAATCATCCAGGGAAGTAAATCCCAAAAGGCTGATTCTGTTCATCTGGACGTAGCGTTTTCAATGGGAGAAACATTCAGTAACTTGGATGAGCGACTAAACGTTTCTCCCACTAAAAACACTACGTCCAGATGAACAGAATCAACCTTTTAAGGCTCCAGGAGAGAATTTGCAGAACCTTTCAGAGAAGTATGTTGGGTATTAACCCCCCCCCCAAATATAGATATATATATATATTTTTTTTTTTTTATCTTGTCATATTATGACGTAGAGATGAAGATGGTTGTGTTACTGACTGGGGATAGTGGTGCAATGGTGCAGTGCAGCAAGCAGAGGGCTGAGAAGGTACTTTTCGGCAAAGCTAGATCTTTCTTGCACCATAAAGATCACCGCCCTGGTGGCCACAAGCTGGAATTGACGGGATGTCAGCTTGTCTTTGAAGTGCAGGAGTTCAAGGATCTGGAAAACAACACAAACAGCAAGCAAGCTGATTTATTTAAACAAGAAATGTAAAGAGTATATAAACTAGACAGAAAAATGAATAAAGAAAACTGGTTAAAGCAAGAAGGAGTCCATAAGGACAGCGTTAGTTTTAGCTTATGGTTAGGATAAAGGTAAGGATCAGTCAAATACTGATTAAGGTTGTGTAACACAGGTGACTGTCATTGTGATGTACTCTCCACAAACACAGGGGATGACCTGAGGGCAGATGTGTCTGAAGTAGGCGTCAGCTGAGGCAGACTGCTGAGGGCAGGCAATGAGGATCTTTGCCACAGCATCGCATTTCCTCCAGTCTGACTCACCCCCTGAAACAGGACAGAAACAGTGCGTCTATTTGGTTGGAACCACAGACATATATTGGCACAACTGGCATCACCCACTGGTCTGTGGACTTTGTACTTGTTTCTAGAGCTCACATTATCTTCTGGCAGCATTTTATATGATTCAGATTTCATAGATGAATTAGTGATCACAAGCTGGTGATACACCAACCACAACATTTCCACTTCTTCATGATGTGCTAATTCTTTTCAAAATACTGTACATGCTGGCTGCAATTACACTTCTCACCTGTGCCACCCTCCAGAATTGCTCTGATAACAGCCTGCACACCACTGGGCTGCATCAGTCGCTCAGACAGCAGCTGACCACACAGACGCCTCAGCCAAGCTGGAGCCCTGCAGCTGCAACCACTGGAGCTCTGAACTGGACCAGACTGAAAGGAAGGAGACATCTAAAGTGAGACCTCTGAAGTAAAATCTTTATTATTATGTGAAAAACAAACAGGCTTACAAAGATTGAATAAGATTAAAAAACATGACCTACACAGCAGCCCAAATGAATTGATCCAATGAGGAAATCAGAACAATAAGCCTTGATGAAGTTTGTCTAAACTTTGGGGTGATTTCAAGCAAACAAATCACCATCCAGCAGCACAAATTTATATTTGTCAAATAAAAACCATGCCGTCATTATCACCTGTTTGGCTCCTCCTTGGAGAATAAGGAGCTCTTTGATGACAATCGGCTGGTACACTTTTCCAAGGAGGGTCTTGAGGGTCTCCTTACATGTTTGACATTCCTCAGCACTGAGCAGCTGCATTAAAAAAAAAAAAAACATTCAAGAAGAACGAAAGAAAATTAAAACAGTATCTTCCAAAGAGACTGCTGGGTCTCAAAAATTAAAAACAAAAACAAAAACCCATCTCCCACCCTGCCTACCCCACTATTAAGTCAGTTACGTCATTATTCCCTGACATTTCAATTTGTTCAAAAATAATCCTGACAGTGAGAACAATAATTACCTTTTCATCCTTGTGGTGTGGCATGTATCCCAGCTGGCATATTGCTGCAATAATGTCTCCCAGATATCGGGTGAACACGAGTGTGGCAAGAGACGATAACTCTGCCAGCTCCAACAGGACCTTAGTGGTGGTAAGAAGGCGGCGTGCCATTCCAGACACCGGGCCCACATGGACTAGTTTTTCCACCATGGCTCCAAAAGCTGACCTCCGTCCTAGTGGGACACCCACTCCAGGGGCCAAGTATGGGCAGAGCCCCAGACAAACCACAAACTGCAGAGCAGCTCCGATTGTCTTCTGCTGGGTGATGCTGAGGATGTCAGGGGCTAAAGGTGGGGCCATCTCAGGGGTACGACTTTTTGGTGCCAAGCAAGATTGATCCTGTTGGAAACGCTCCAGTTCATCAGAAAGGTGACGTGATAACGTGAGTAGCAGCAGGAGGCATTCCTGGACAAAAGCCCATGTGGCATCATCTGTATCCACACAGAACCAATCTGCTGTTGCCTTAACCTCCTCCCTTAGCCTCTTCACAACCTCAAAGTTGCTCTCCCTTTGAAGTTGCTCCAGGAGATGGGCCCAGTTGGCCCGCAGAGCTGCCAGAAGGACCTCCTGATGTGACGGTTGAGCCTCATGTGCAGATACCTCTGCAGACACACAGAACATCACACTACACAAAACTTCTATACAACACTATAAACCTTTTTTAATGAGAGAAAAATATTAAATTCAATTCCGTTTTATTAATACAGTACCAAATCACAACATCAGTCATCTCAAGTCGCTTTATATTGTAAGGTAGATCCTACAACAATATATAATAATTGGGCTTGTTTTCTCTAAACATCATAATATACACATTAAAAGTGTCCTCAAGTACATCTGTCATCCTTTTTTACTTTTAGGGGTACGATGTTTTGAAGCGTTTAGCTTCCAGAATCATAATCATAATCATAATTATATAAGCAGGTATTGGAGAATAAATTAAAAATTATAAATCAACTTGGGGGTTTTTTCGTTTTTGTTTTGTTTTTTTGTTTGTTTTTTGACAAATCACCAGCTGTAGCCAGAAACCAAAGACGTTCTCTACCGACTGTGAGACCAAAGGCAAAAGTTAAGACAGCTAAAATATTTGCTTTATATTATTCAATGTACTTAACCGATGTGCTTCCGGAATACATGCGTTTATTTAGATTAACGCTGTAAAACAGTCCACTTACCTTTAAGAGGTCTGGTGAGGATGTTTATCGCACATATAATCGCGGAAGTCATTTGACTTTCATACAGATTACAAATTTTACATTCCAAGTCTGGGTACGACTTCAGCGTTTGATTTAAAGTAAGACAGAATAAGTTGATCGTCGGATATAGACGGCTAAGGCTATTAAAAACATTTCCAACGGGCGCCGAAATAAGACGTCAGCACGCTCCTTTCATGGAATTGGCTGGCAAGTAGTGATGGGTCGGTCGCGAACGAAATGGCTCTTAGACCCGATTCTTTGAAGTGAACGATGCGATCCGACTCCTTATTGGTAGTCGGGGTTTTTGTTTTTGTTTTTTCCCTTCTCCTGCCCTCTCTTTCACTTTTTTTTGCTTCACGCTGCAAGTCACCCTTGTGTTTGCGCTGAGAAGAGATGGCAAACAGAGCCTTGCATTTGCACCCCTCCCCCCAGCGCTGAGCTGAGGGGGCAGGGCCGTAGTTACACTCATATCAGCACACAACAAGAGCAGGAGGGAGAGGGAAAGAAAGAGAGCCAGGAGCAACAAGAGACAACACCATCACATTGGAAAGGTACAGTAAAGAAAATGAGTGACACCAAGAAAAGAAGCAAAGTCTGGAACCATTTCAATCTTATTGACAAAACAAAGGCAGAGTGTAGAGTCTACAAGAAAAGGATATCATATAGAGCCGGCTCCACAAACAACATGCACAGGCACCTAAGAACCATCAGTGCAATGGGAAGATAAAACGAAGTCAGTTGAGTGTGATATTAATATTTCTAAATGCCAACGTCCCCCTTAATTAAAGATCTGAGCGTTCTTTTTTTTTTTCATATTTTATTGTGTTGTGGTTTGCAGTGTTTTGTGTTGCTTCACTTTATATTTGTTTAAAAGGAAAAAGCTGAAAATTGAAGTAGTTAAAAGTTGAAATGTAAATAGTTGGTTTTTGTATTTTATTTATTACATTTTGTGGAGTGAATAAATAAAAGTATATTTACAGTGGCCCCTAGAGACAAAGCACGTACAAACTCCAAAACACAACGGAAGTGCTCCAGGATGCTAGGGGCCGTGTTGAGATAGATAGATAATCTAAGTGCTTTGTAGTTTTGGACGCATTTCGTCTCTAGGGACCCCCATAAATATTTATTTATTTATATATATACACACACATACATGCATAAAGAAAACCACGTTTCTTTATATTACTAATTCCTTTTGTGCATAATTGTATATTGTTGTTGATAGTTAAAGCAACAAAACAACCTGAAGAGCCGGTTGGGAGCTGAAAGAGCTGACTCTTTAGTGAGTCAAGCCGAAAGAGCCGGTTCTCTAAAAAGATCCGGAAATCCCATCACTACTGGCAAGTGCCGGAGGGTCGTTCCCAACAGTGGGTTCAGACTTCAGGGTGTCACGTGATGCACGGGACTTAAAACAGTTCCGGCAGTGCTTACCGCTGCTTTAAATGGAGACAGTCAATTTTGGGAAATTATTAATCTATAAATGCATTAATTTATCTTATTTACATAACAAATGCAATTACATGTTGACATATATTTGTATTTTTACAGTAGAATATATGAGGGTTAGTCTGAACAGTTACTAAGACCCACTAGCTAAAAACAATTTTGGCTGTTCACCAAAAGCCAAACCCCCCAAAGAAGCCATACTAATTAAAATAACATGGCTACAAAAATCTATTAACAAAATAATGAAGATTGTTATTTCAAGATTTTGAACATCTAAAGTAGAGCTGGGCGATATGAGATTTTTTCATATCACGATATGTTTTTTTCATTTCAGTCGATAACGATATCTATCACGATATAAGCCAAATAACTATATTTGTAAGATTTAAATGTGCCGTTGCTCACAAGTAAAATGTGAAATAATCAGCAGCTTGTTTTTATTTAAATATTTATTTCCCATAATAAGTTCAACAGGGTAGATGTACTTAAGGAACATGAGACTTTTTCAGATAAATAAAGGCAAATATTGCAAACTACACAAAAGACAGCCGCTAAAGCGTTTAAGTTTCAAAATAGAACAAACGAAACAGACTAAATTGTCAATTCCACTTAGAAACAAAATATTAATTCTAAAAATAAATCTTAGTTTGTTTTACAGAAGAACAGACAAAACTGACTAACTTTTGTCAATATCAAATAAACTGAGAACTAAAAGGAAATTCTCAATCTCTCCTTGTTGTATAGCTGAGCTTTTCAAACCGTTTTAACAGTTACTTTAGTCTGACAAAAGCCGAATGACGAATTAGCGCTTCCAGTCAGAGACTGAGGCTACGTACACGGGTATTTGTGAAAACGGAGATTTTCCGTTTTCGTTTTAAAAAATAATCCCGTCCACACATAAAGGCAGAAATGAAGGAAAACGCTGCTATGAACATGCCAAAGCAGCAGGTGGCGCTAGATTCCTAACCGTGCAGAAATGTTGGCCAATCAGAAGTCTAGAAGCCTCGGTGGGAAAAAGTAAACAAAGCTGGGGCATAGAAGCAGAACCGAGTCGTATGTGTGGAGGGACAGTAACTGTGTGTATTAGGGCTGGGCGATATATCGAGTTTTTAAAAAATATCGATATATTTTCATACGAGATATAAGATGTGACAATATCGTTTATATCGATATAGTCTATGTTACGTTATAATTATACTTGTGGAGCCGCAGGTTTGCCTCTCTTTCGTCCACTTTTGTCTCTACGCAACGTTACTCGGCCTCGCCTCTCCTGCACTGAACACAACTCCCCCATCGCTTCACCTGCAGGCAATGACAAGATGAAAGCGGAAAATCTCCGTTAGCGAGTTACCGTGCGTGGGGCTGGATGGCGTCAACGTGTTAGCGAGCTAACCGCGCTAACGACATGCAGCCCAGAGGGGCTGCACGGCCTAAAATCCTTTCCTTTTCTCAAAAATCGACAGTGCGCCTTATGTATGAATTCTGGTTGTGCTTACTGACCGCGAACCGATTTTATGTGGTACACAGCGCTCAGCAATCTGTCAAAAAATGTTTTAATATGACTTTGCTAAGCTACGGAGCTGCACCGCTTGATGGATTGTCGGAGAATTACGGCTACAGAGGAGGAGCCTCGCGGAGTGATACGTACTGTGTGTATAAGGACCACAAATGGCACCTGTTCAGAGACGTGGTGCAGCTGTGAAATCTGTCTCTTTGTTATTATGCTCAGCGTCTATTAGTTTACATTTTGACTGCACAATTGTGAGCTTTTTGTTATGCACAAAAACAACATTGTTTTCTTTTATTTATGGACCATGATTATTTAATATATGCTGATAATTTATTTTTGAGTAATATCTACGCTGTATGTAAATAAAAGTGCCCGTGTGACATCTGGGACACAGTGTGACTAAGAACTCTCTTTTTGTTCTTAACTTATGGCTTAAAAAAAAAAAAAAATCGAGATATATATCTTATATCGCCATCCAGCTAAAAAATATCGAGATATGAATTTTGGGTCATATCGCCCAGCCCTACGTGTGTATATGTAAGCATTTAAACACTGCAGAGAGTAGAATTAACAGTAACAGTATTGTAGAAATTCATTTCACCGAAACAATAACGTGGCGCACAGTGTGACGCATGCACCGGTTTATTGTATTTCCAGACTTGCTTTCGGCACAATTTACAGTGCACGCTACTCTGTTTTTTGTCAGACTTGAAATAGCCGAAATACCTTCACACTACGGAACTTCTATGGCTCTTCCGTTCGACAATCTCTCCGGCATTGGAACCATCATCTGTTTTCTCTTCGGTCACGCTCGGTTGATTTTTCTAGTCGGCACACTCATTTCCTCCATTACGCGCTGGCTCCATTACCCGCTGGCTGCTTCCCAAACAAACACACGTGCGGCTTGGCACTTGTGCTGTACGTAACAAGTCACGCGACGTGACGCTGCGGCTGTGATTGGTTCGGCTCTGCGCTACTTAATTTGGATTGGCTGACCTTTTTTTTTTTTTTTTTTGAGGACAAGAGCAGCGAGGTCTATCGGGATAGCTTAATTTCTCTATCGAGTAAAAGTTATATCGCGATACATATCGTTATCGTTCTATCGCCCAGCTCTAATCTAAAGTTAACAGTACCATGTGCAGTACTTGTATAAGTTATTAAGATAGAGGAAAAGCAGAAGGGAAGAGACTGAGAAGAGCAAGCAAGTGTGAGAGAGAAGACTTGGCTTGAAATGAGGAAGAGCTTACACCTGCCAGTCAGCATACCAATTAGGCAGGAGGGGGACAGTGTCCCAGAGACAGAACATGTAGACACTCAGTGGCAGAGGTGTGGACTCGAGTCACATTCGAGTCATTAATTTTATGACTTTAGACTTGACTTGAAAAAATGTTCTAAGACTTGTGACTTGACTTGGACTTTTACACCAATGACTTGGGACTTGAATTGGACTTGAACCGGTTTACTTGAAAAGACTTGATATTTCACCCCAAATATAAAATTTAACATGCATATTATATAGAGATTGAAAATGTGACGTCATTCAGGGGTAGAACCGCAAAGGATTCTGGGAACTCGTGGCAAGAGGTACTAGCGCACGCAGGCTTTCAATTGAAATCAGTTACACAGCGATAAAAAGAAACAAAAAATGCCAAGAAGCTGTTGTATTATTAACTGCAATAGCCGGTCACATGACAGCCACGGGAAGCCGACGGGTAAAGAGATCGGTTGTTATCGGATTACGTTGTGGAAGAGAAATTGTTCGAGCCATGTTTCCGAAGTAACAAAGAGGCGACTGGATTGCAGCCATTCAAAGACCAAATATAACGTCCCAGAACACTCCAGCTCACAGGTTAGTCTGCTCCAAGCATTTACACGAAGGTCAGTCTGCTGTTGTAGTTAATGCGTCATTTTCATAACATAATTGGTGATATAGGTTACAAGCAAGTCTGGCGCTGAACAGAAATTGTCGCGCTATGCTCCTTTGTTTATTGTGCATAAATAGTGAATTGTCCTGACACAATATTGTGTTTCGCTTCTGTTATTATGGTACATTGACAAAAACATATACTTTTATTCACAGGATAAAACAGGTTTTTTGTATCACTAATTGCCCAGTACGATTACAGCATACAGTATTATTGTCACTGCTACATTTCTGTGATGCTACCAGAAATTATTTCCACTGCTAATTAATTACCGTTGAGCTCAAAGGTCCTATTAATAAACGGTTAACGAATGTGTATTTATGACGACGATTTGTGAGACTGGTAAACTTATGATACGTACGATGGTCTTTACTTTCTACACGGTGCGTTTCAAGGTCCTGCACCCATCCGTCGGTAAACTGTACCTGGGCTTGTTGCAGTGACCTGAAGTTACTAAACTTCATGAGTGTATGCACTCACTCCAAGAACCGTATGATTATAAATATGCATATAAATATGCTACGATGAGATAGCTGACTTCATCTAACTAGCAAATGTTGTCCAGGCTACGTTGGTGATGCAGTTTTTTTTTAATGTGTATGATATTTTTGTCATGCGATTTTTAAGCCGGCCCTATAAGCGCATCCAAGAATAACATGCAGCTTATCTCAGAACTGTCGGTGAAAATTATTCTTGGAGCTAGGTTTAATTGAGCTGCATTTTAAAGAGGTGCAATTTCACAATTTGTGTATATTTTCTAAGTTCACTATTTTGTCATGTGTTGAGAAAAAACACAGGTTTAAAAATTACATGGTCTAATATTTACATTTAGCATAACTGCAACATGCTTTTCTTTTTTTTTTTTTTTTTTAAAGACTCAAAAGGACTTGAAATTCAAAGTTTCAGACTTGTGACTTTACTTGGACTTTTACACCAGTGACTTGAGACTCGACTCTGACTTGCCTGACATTACTTGAGACTTTACTTGTGACTTGAGGATAAAGACTTGAGACTTGCAAAACAATGACTTGGTCCCACCTCTGCTCAGTGGGTTCTCTTGAAACAATCCACCCCCCCTATCGTCTTCTATCCATTCTGCATAATTTAACAGATCTTGCATCAGAGATATTATCGATTAAGCCCAATTGGAGTCTGCTTCTACCAACCCTTAACTTGTGCCAAGAACTTCTCCTTAGTTGATGCAACCTACAGAAGCTGCTTTTATATGATCCTCAGTGCAGCAGGAGCTGATTGCTTAGTGATAGCAGCTGCCTTTGAAGTTAATCGCAAACAGCCGGCTTCTCAGTTCCCTCACTTCGCCTTTACCCTTATAATTGACGATCCATTTATTTACACTGATACATGGACCAGAGAACCACCTTAGCTCTGTATTGCAAAACAGAATTTGAGGTTTAAGGAAGTTTGTATTGAAAAACAGTTCATCACTCAAAGCTTTTTAACACAGTCCTCTTTAGGGACATCTGGTGGCCAGAAATATGAAGAGCAGCTTGAATCTAAAACGTACAATGAACTGCTTCATTATGACTGCCCACTCTACAGAGCTATGGTGCTTTGAATATGTTTTTTGGGGGGTGAAAAAATTATCTTATGTCTATTTTAATAATAAATAATTCAGACAAATAAACCTTCCTTGTTTAAACATGTGCCATGGTTTGTTTTCTTTTTGCTTGTGACGTCTTGATGTTTGTTTGTTTTTTAACTAAAACTAAAATACACTATATATAACAATGTACAACACAATCTTATAATAGGTTAATAGGTTAACATTAAGACTGCCATAGCAGAAGATCTAGGAAAGAGATATGTAAATGAGAGGGAGACACTATGGATGGCATCGACTGTTAATCCTCGGTTTAAGGACCTGCCCTTCCTGTCTGAAGCAGAGACCTATTCCAGACTGTTGGACACTGTGGTGACTGTGATAAAGAAGGAAGAAATGTAAGTAAATAAATGAATTTATTTGGAAAAATTCAACTGAAGTTATAAGCAAGTGAATAAAGTAAAAAGCAAAAAAAAAAATGCATATTGATGACATTTGTCATCAAATATTAGTGAAAAACAGGGTGAATCTTGGATTTGAATTTGGGCTTTCTGACATTAATATTATTTGAATTTAATGTTTTTCAGCAGCAAAAGAATGAGGAGACTGACAAACAGGTGGAGGAAGAGAATGCCACAGAGGAGGCTGTGGAGGATGCCACCCACATATCAAAGACAGCTTTGACTCCATCCCTCGGCCACCCCTAAAGAGACAGAGGACCTCATGTGCATTGGTGGACTTGCTCGGAGCTACGTTTGCCTCTACTAGTGACAATACTGCACCAAAATCAGACCATGATGTTGCTGCAGCTGAGATCAAGAGGTATAGAGATGAGACCCCTTTGCCTCTCACAGGAAATCCTCTCAGTTGGTGGAAGGACCATGAACAGGAATACCCTCAGCTATCCAAAGTAGCAAGGAGTTTCCTATGCATTCCTGGAACAAGTGTCTCTGCAGAGAGAGTTTTCTCCTCTGCAGGAGACATAGTAAATGCACAGAGAAGTGTCCTGAGAGCTGACCATGTCGATCAGCTTGTATTCCTGCACAAAAATCTGAAAATTGAAAAATAAACACTGAGAAAACACTACACATGTAAATCAGAATCAGAATCAGAATCAGAATACTTTATTGATCCCTGGGGGAAATTATTTTTTGTTACAGTGCTCCATTTTAAACCAACATTAAGACAAGACAGACAATACGCTAACTAAGAATAGTACAATATATACATATATATACATACATACATACATAAGTCACTTATAAATAAATATTTGGAAAAGAAACATGTGTAAAATCTCTGATATGAGAATGTTTGACATTTTGGTTGAGTCTCATAAGCACTTATTTAGATGAGTAAATTCCTTTTTTCAGGTTGTACTAAAAGTGTTCCATTGATGGACACTGCAGAGCTGTACTTTATTTTATTAACACTTAGTTGTAATAGCACTTTACATTTTTTGTTAATGTTTACTTGGATGGATTCTTCAAGCAATTTCATTTTTGATTTATATTTGTTTATATTGAGGTCACATAAAAAGTACTTTGTTTTGATGCTCCATAGAGCAGTTTTTGGATAAGTATTTTACAATCATAGTACTTAGAAAGACTTCAGTGTTACATGTTTACTTTTTTCATGTTAAAAAATACTTGATATTTCAGTAAAGTAGTTTTTGTTTGTTTATTTGACATGACTTCTAATAAGGCAGATGTTAATTTCTCCATTCATTTTGAACTTAGAGAGTGTTTTTGTTTCAGATGTTTCATGTCAAGCATTAAACAGTTTGGACTGTTTACTGTGAGTTTTCCTAATTAAATTTAGTCCTACTAAACACAAATATCGTCTGGCTTTTAGTATTGCAATATATCGTATCGTCTACCCTGTATTATGATACATATTGTATCGCCAGATTCTTGCCAATACACATCCCTAGTAACTTCCATAATTATAGCTATATGTAACCTATAGTGTATTCCTTATGTCCATTTTATACCTGGGAGCACAAGTGCTGATGAACTGTTTTTTATTTAGGCACAGGCAGAGCGTCCTCTTTTCCTGGCTCTAATTATGACGCACACTGGTTTGCTCCCTCTCGCACAAAATCACCCAAACACAGCACAAATCCCACTAATGATTCAATTCCTTATAAACCACTGAATCTGGTACTGAGGTAGTGACGTGCTGAATTAAGCTTCGGACGTCATTGATCATGTGACTGTTCAGACTAACAAAGCCCTGGCATAGTGTTTCTGAAGCAGTGTGTTGATGTTTTTTGACAAATATGCTGGAGCTTCAGCTTCCATTACTACTTAGTACTACAACTATTAATATCTGAAGGCTGTGTCTAAATGCTGACCTTTATGGGACTACTGTTGTAGCAAAAGGATTTTTGTGTGAGCCTATTTTAGTCTGCATGTGTGAATTTTGTAAAGATTTGTGTGTGCCTATTGAAATCTCTCTCTCTCTCTCTCTCTCTCTCTCTCTGTGTGTGTGTGTGTGTGTGTGTGTGTGTGTGTGTGTGTGTGTGTGTGTGTGTGTGTGCTCTCAGAACTATACACATGTATTTAGAGCTCTTTGTGCATTTTCAGATCTATGTGTATATAATCACATTTGTAAATGTGTGAATACATCTGTTCAGTGATTTGTGCTGATGCAAGGCAGGCTTAGGCTATGGACTGTGGATTGTGCTTGCTCAAAGCAGGGGCGGATCTTCTGTAGTGGCAATAGGTGGCATGTGCCATCCTAAAATAATCTCTTCCCACCCCTAGTGAGACCCTAGTTTTGCATATGATAATGCTGTTTATTAAAAAACCCTAGGCTAGCATTAACCCTTTGTGCAAGTGTAGAAACAATTAATATGAAATACATTTTTCAATTACACAATATAAACATATTGTGTAATTGAAAAATGGTTCATCCCACTGGGTCCCCTCAAAGTCATTAGTTTTCCTCACACAATGAGAATGTATGGAGACACAGCAGATGTAGCTATGAATGGTGTAACAGGAGAAGGTGAAATACAAAGCAAGATGAAGGAGAACAAGCTGAAAAGGACAAGCAACAGAGGAAGAAGAAATTGGCATATAGCCTAAAATCCAAACCAAAGAAGAAGAACACATTAAAAAAAAAGCTCTTAGAAAAAACGGAAAAAAGTGACATATTGCCCTAACTGACAGAATACCTGAAGCAGAGTGGTACAAAAGAAGAACAAGACAATAAGGATTTAAAAGAAAGTATCCCGATGGCAATGCAGGTGAATGATTGCACGCGTACAAGTGTGCAATCATCATCCATTTGTCTTTCGCTCTGTGAGAGACCTCATCTGGAAGAGAACAAAGAACAGGTCCTTCCTGAAAAAGAAGTGTTGTTTTGGTAATATCTGTTTATACAAGTGATTTACAAAACTCAGTAAAGAGGAAAGCCTTGTGTTTTGTCTTACTTATAGATGAAAACAGATCTAATTGTTCTACAGGAATGTCATCCATGCTGAGATGATTTGACATTCAGGAAAAATCAATGGGGTAATGATATTTGGTTCTCACATGGCTCAAGTCACATTGCTGGGATAGCTACTCCCAAAGGTAAAACCATAGGATAATAATGGATTGCATTTATACAGCGCTTTTCTAGGCACCCAAAGCACTTTACAATTCCATTATTCATTCACTCTCACACACTGGTGGAGGCAGCTACAGTTGTAGCCACAGCTGCCCTGGGGCAGACTGACAGAAGCGAGGCTGCCATATCACACCATCGGGCCCTCTGGCCAACACCAGCTGGCGGTAGGGTAAAGTGTCTTGCCCAAGGACACAACGACCAGGACAGAGAGCCCAGGGATCGAACTGGCAACCTTCCGGTTACAGATGAGCTTCCCAATCCCCTGAGCCACGGTCACCCCGAAGGAATAAAGAAGCAATCCCAAAGGCCACGGTTTTTGTTTTGTTTTTTTGTTATTAAAGAGATCATACTCAGTATATACTGAGTAACATTTATGGTTATATTTCTCTCTGGAAACACTGAACAACTCAAAGAAACAGAAACACCCATTAACTTCCTGCTTGAAAAATGTACCTTAGCTGCAGTCCATCACGTTGATTTTAGCAGAGCTAGAAACTAATGTAAATGAGTCACGAAAAGTTGATTCTGTTCATCTGGATGGATCGTTTTGTGGGAGAAATGTTCCGTCACTCATCCGAGTGACTTCTTCAGTCTCAGCTGACTGCAGGTTTCCCCAATCTTATAAACAGTACATTGCATAATGACTGAAATCAGCCCAGTGAAGGAACAATGGGCTGGGAGGTCAGTAAACGAGACACTATTTTAATAGACTGCATTGGTGTTCAGTAACAACATCTACTGGATTTTAAAAGGTCATAGCAGGCAACCTGGACAAAGAGTGTGGTGAAAGACTATAGATACGTTTATTCTGACATCTGGGACCTATACTACGAAGCAAGTTCAACATATCCAGGATATTTTTTCATTACCCTAACACTGTTGATCAGGACAACTGGTCACAGAAACATGGCTATCTACAAACTAGGTTAACCCAGAGAATACTCACATGAAAGGTGTGGTGTTGGCAGCATCTGACCAATCTAAAAGAGGTGTTTCACAGATCATATCACTTTTCTCCCACAGAAAATGATCTATATGACACCTACACCAGAGACATTATCAAATGGTAATGAAATTATCTATAAAGAACACAAAATAAAGAAAATAAAATAGTGGAGGGCAACACTGTTGTAAGAGACTTTCTATGAACAGGAGACCATCATCGATCAAGTGGTGATATAGAGCTACTCTAATGTGCAGCCAAGTGACGGCACATTGGTCATTGTGTTCAGAATATGGGGTTGTCGTGTGCTTAGCAAGCAGTAGGAATGTGTCAATAAAAAGTGACAAAACTACACTGATCTACAATAACGCCTTCAGGCTGCACGGTTGCACGTTCCAAAGATCAGGACCACAGTAACTGAAGGCCCCCTCAGCACACTTGGGTCTGATTTACATTTGGGACAGAGCGAGCAGTGTGATCTCACTTGTTTCCCCTTTTCAGATTCATACTTTTCTCTGTCTACACTGAAATTGAGAAGAAAAAATTCAAAGAAGACAAAAAGATCTGCTTCTGTTGTAATACTTCTGCCGTGATCTTCAAGAACTGTGTGCTGCAGAGTATAGACTGAATACAGTGTGTGCACACAGTGTGCACACGGTGTGGGATCAACATTATTTTCTTAAGTAACCTGTGACGGCTCATGTGCTTTGGATTTTGTAAAGGTTAATCAGTTTACCTCAACCTCAATTGTAACTTTTTGTTCCATGGCTCTGGTTCTTTTTTCTAGTGTAATGGTTTTACAAAAACAATTATGTTTGTTTATTTAGTGAAAATATTTTTTAGTAAGAATGACTTTTATTTCTGTCATCATTCTTTCAAGTATAGTTTTTTCTTTTTAATTGATTACTGCTTTTAATTTCTGGAAATATAAAATGTCATCAGTGACCACTGTGTCATTGCTACAATTAGACAATTCTCAAAACCAAGCCTGGAATTCTTGTAAAATGAAACATAAAACATTTTCCTGTATAGGGATTTGTAAATGTTGTACATGTTTTTGGCTGGGATAAGCTTTATCTTATTCCAAACGTGAAAATTTTATGGGAATTTTTCTATGAAGGTTTCATTAAAATCATTGATAAACATGCTCCATTAAAAAAAATAGAGATTTTAAGGTCGTAAAAATACCTGGTTCACACAAGAACTTGTAAAGTTACTTCATGAGTGTAATGCGGTGTGAGCCAAAACCAAAAAAACAGATCCTAGCTCAGATTCGAAATGCTTTATAGAGCTCTGCAATAAATGCATTGTGACAATAATAAATGCAAAGGCTGCATATTTTATCTCAGAAAATGTGAACACTTCCTTAAAATTTTGGAAAACACTTCATAATAATAATAATAATAATAATAATAAATTTTATTTATGAGCGCCTTTCAAGTCACCCAAGGACACTTTACAATAGGATAAAACACTTAGTAAAACAATGGCAGAATAAGAACAAAAAAATAAAGCACAAGATAAAATGAACAAACAGTGGATTCACAGTGAATATGCAGATTTGAACAGATGAGTTTTGAGTTGGGATTTAAACTTCAGTTACTAAATGGATAAGATACTGATTCAGATCCCCCCTCACATACATAATCAAAGATAATGAGAAATTTGACAAAAAGAATGAAATACATAGTATTTTTAATAAGTATTTTATTAATTCCTAAAATGTTATTAAAACTCTAAATGCTACCTTGTGAAATGCATCTGGTCTGATATGAAGCTGTGAGAAGGATGGAACAAAACTGTGTTGGTGATGAAAGGTTTAGAGACTGTAAGAGGACACAATTTGGTGGAAAGACAATGTGGAAACAACTTAAGATGGTAGAATAAAAGGGAAACATGGGGACATCTCCACAAATGAGAAGCTACTTGTTTCCAATTAACTACACAGGCAGCTGTTACCACTGAGCAATCAGTCCCCTCTGCAGCAAAGATCATATAAAATCAGCTCTTGTTGTTTCTAGTCAGTATGTGGAAGCTCCTGTTGCAATAAGGTACAGTGCTGGTATTGAGTTTGCGTTGTAGTTTATTTATTGGTCTATTATGCATCTTATTATTTTTTGTGATCCTGTAACAGACTCTTGGGGAGGTTGAAACACCTTACTCTACAGCAAAATGAGGTAAGTGATGCTATAAAACAACTAAAAAAAAAAAAGAGTGCCGTAATCCAGCGGTGTCTGCATTAAAGTCAGAAATTTTAAAAACTGTTCATGTGCAGTGATGCTTCATAGGAAGGGTGCATTATGGGTGTGGATTGGATGTGTACATATCATGAATTTTATTTATTATTATAATTTTTTTTAAAAACATGGTCTGCAGGTGGTTGTGGCTATTATGTCTCACTGGAAGCATCACTTGTGCACCTGTGGAGAAAGGCAAGAGGTTTACTAAACTTAAATGATTGCCCAGTTAAAGTTAATGGGAGCTTAAATGTATTAGTAGCTAAGCTTAAAAGTCTTAGCTTCCATTAATTTCTCTTCTAGGGCTGGGACTGAACAGAGCTGAGACACCACAAACTCTTCCTTGGTATACATTCAGGGGAACGGGGAGTGACTCTGACAAAGCACCAGAACGCACTAGTAGTGGCTATGGAGTACAGAGCAGTCCTCCATATACCCTGTATGATGCTCCAGCAGCTGGTTCGTTGGGATATACAGTGGGTCAGTATGGAGCTCCAGCAGTTGGCTTTGCAGTAGGTCAGTATGGGTCTCCGGGAGGAGGTTCGGACAGATATGCAGCGGGTCAGTATCAGACAGGACCTACACAGTTTAACACTCAATCTGGCATCAACAATGGTGAAAACGAGCCAGTTTTCAGTGACGTGTATGGTCTGGAGCCAGTCTACTCCTTAAGTTCCCGTTCACGCTACCACAAAGGAAGAGCGGCTTTTGCCCAAACCCGCTACACCGCCACAGAATCTCTTGGTTTGTCTGTGCCGCTATTCCCATACACCAGCTACATGTTTGCTCCTCACATTGTCTACTGAAGAGCTGGGACTAGCTCTCTTGAATTGGGTTTCTTAAGCTAGTGATGGTTGATGGACTTGTCTTTACCTTGCAGGTGTTAATGTTGTGTCTCTGCTGCTTATGACTCAAAATTTGTCAATAAATGACTTTGGTTTGACTTGTTTAAATCAATTCTGATGCCTTTTGCCATGTTTCCTGAGGCAATATTCCAGAAACTGGCAGTCTTGTCACTACTATATATATATATATATATATATATATATATATATATATATATATATATATATCTATCTATCTTTAAAAACCTTAACTGTGAAAATGATCAAATGTCAAAATTTGAGCCATGCAATTTAAACACGGACAAAATGGTCTTTACTGTCACCTTGAAGGCGTTCTTATATATAGCTTACTGTGGACACAATTGCAGGGCACAGAGGTAAGGTTAAAGGATGTTTTAATAGTCTGACTCAAGCCTTGGGAATTACAGGCAGCTTTATGATGCTTGTGCAGCAGTACCAACTCCTTGGGGCTAAGGCAGCAGTGGGCAATTCCAGGCCCCGAGGGTCCTGCAGGTTTTAGATCTCACCTTGGGTCAACACACCAGAATCCCATGATTAGTTTGTTACCAGGCCTCTGGAGAACTTAGGACATGTTGAGGAGCTAATTTATCCATTTAAATCAGCTGTGTTGGTTCAAAGACACATCTAAAACGGGCAGGGACACCGGCTCTCGAGGCCTGGCGATGCCCATCCGTGGGCTAAGGGCACTACAGGAAGGTCATCTAGCTCATCTTGCAGCTGTTTGTCAAATGCAACTACTAATCTAGTTAAGAGTGGACTTCTGTAAACCAGTCCACCTCCAAGTGATAACAAGGAAAAAGCAAAAAAAAAAAAAACCCTTATAGCTCTTTCTGAGTCTCACCTGAACTCAAAACATTCATTACAATGTTGTTCGGTAAAGTTGGGCAGCTATTAGGTCTGTTGGATGCAAATTATGTGACATTACAGCCAAGGCTCAGCCATAAAGCCCCGAAACGTAACTGCTGAGAGCAAAAAGCGAGGAAAAAAAAAGCGGTAAATGTAAAACTTTTATTTTTCAATGCCATTTTTTTTTAATGCTAAAATTGAGTGTCGCTGTTCTGGAATTATAAATACACATTTACAGATTCCTTTGAAAATTCAGAAATGTCTGTACAGATTTACCGATTTATTCAAAACATTTAAAAATTGATTACACACACACAAATCTGCACACAAATCAAAATACACACTGAAGGAAACGGTTTCCAGGGCCTAATCCGTGGATCGACTTCCTCCGAGGCGTGGACGTCTATCAGCAGAGAATGTACCTTCACCTATCAGCAGAGAATGTCCCTTAGTCTGTAACACAGTCAAATATATTCTCAAGCAACATTCAAGCATGCCATTCAGCGTGTTAGTACGAGCTCGGGAGCAGCTTGGGAGAACAAGAAAACAGACTGCTTCAGGTTGTCTTCCCAAATTGACTCAACTTTATTCTCAAGTACAACAGTTTATATAGAGGGAAAAATTCATGAGACAGCAGATTCTCAGTTTAAACCAGTACAGACCAAGATAAGGCAGCGTCTTCCTGCCCTTGGGTGAAGAAGCATCCTTTGTGTAGTTTATCAGTTCAGCTACAATTATGATTATCTCAGCGACATATTTTCAAGGCACAAAACGAAGAGTTCTTTCATTAGTGAAATCTGAAACAAACCATCTGGCCTTCAACAGGCGTCTAAAAGATTAAGAAACTAATGTAGCTGAGGGAGTGATCTCTGTGGTATTTCAACCTTGTACCAGCCTGTGATTCTCACACATCAATTCTTGGGTCAAAGAGAAAAATAACTAAAACAAAGGGGCCTTATTGAATGACAGAGTTTTCCTGTATAATGTCACTATAAAACAATATCCAGTAAATGCTCCCATGGTACTAAAATACCTAACACACACATGCACAAAATGTTTTGCCACAATGATAGTCTTATACAACTGCTAGAAATAGAACTAATTGAACTTGCTGAAGCCTGTACAGGGAGTGCAGAATTATTAGGCAAATGAGTATTTTGTCCACATCATCCTCTTCATGCATGTTGTCTTACTCCAAGCTGTATAGGCTCGAAAGCCTACTACCAATTAAGCATATTAGGTGATGTGCATCTCTGTAATGAGAAGGGGTGTGGTCTAATGACATCAACACCCTATATCAGGTGTGCATAATTATTAGGCAACGTCCTTTCCTTTGGCAAAATGGGTCAAAAGAAGGACTTGACAGGCTCAGAAAAGTCAAAAATAGTGAGATATCTTGCAGAGGGATGCAGCAGTCTCAAAATTGCAAAGCTTCTGAAGCGTGATCATCCAACAATCAAGCGTTTCATTCAAAATAGTCAACAGGGTCGCAAGAAGCGTGTGGAAAAACCAAGGCGCCAAATAACTGCCCATGAACTGAGAAAAGTCAAGCGTGCAGCTGCCAAGATGCCACTTGCCACCAGTTTGGCCATATTTCAGAGCTGCAACATCACTGGAGTGCCCAAAAGCACAAGGTGTGCAATACTCAGAGACATGGCCAAGGTAAGAAAGGCTGAAAGACGACCACCACTGAACAAGACACACAAGCTGAAACGTCAAGACTGGGCCAAGAAATATCTCAAGACTGGTTTTTCTAAGGTTTTATGGACTGATGAAATGAGAGTGAGTCTTGATGGGCCAGATGGATGGGCCCGTGGCTGGATTGGTAAAGGGCAGAGAGCTCCAGTCCGACTCAGACGCCAGCAAGGTGGAGGTGGAGTACTGGTTTGGGCTGGTATCATCAAAGATGAGCTTGTGGGGCCTTTTCGGGTTGAGGATGGAGTCAAGCTCAACTCCCAGTCCTACTGCCAGTTTCTGGAAGACACCTTCTTCAAGCAGTGGTACAGGAAGAAGTCTGCATCCTTCAAGAAAAACATGATTTTCATGCAGGACAATGCTCCATCACATACGTCCAAGTACTCCACAGCGTGGCTGGCAAGAAAGGGTATAAAAGAAGAAAAACTAATGACATGGCCTCCTTGTTCACCTGATCTGAACCCCATTGAGAACCTGTGGTCCATCATCAAATGTGAGATTTACAAGGAGGGAAAACAGTACACCTCTCTGAACTGGGAATGTACAGGTTTTTTTTGTTTGTTTGTTTGTTTTTTTAATGAAAATTATTAGTCTATCACAATGAGATAATGCTTGCTTCACATGGTACTTATAAACGTGTTGATTTCCTAGCATTTTATTTTTGGCAACAAAGAATAAATTAAATTAAGTCTGACTCTGCTCCCCCCTCCTTATTTCATGATTTGGTTTAGTCCAAGTGGTGCTGATGCTGAGATTAAAGTAAGGATGGCACCTTAAAAGTAAAGTCTGGGTTTCAAAAAAGAAAAGGGAGACAGTAGAAATTAAACTCATAGCAAGCTCCACATGAAAGAAACAGTTTGACATTTACTAGTATCAGTTAGCTTACTTCATTTCTAACAGAAAATGTGTTCTGTTAATATAGCCAAAAAGCAATTGGTGCAGACAGACCCTTTCTACATATGTACGCGAAATCAATTCTCTGACAATCCACTGCCAGGCCAAACAGATCAAACCCCTGGCTCAGGCTTAGTTATAGGTGAGCTCTTTTATGTCAAACACTGTGTCTAATTGCAGGAGGGCCTTTGGGAATTTAGATTAAAACCTTTTTGAGTTTAACTAGGTCTAAGGACAGAGACATATTTTAGTTGGCTATACTTTGTTTGAAAATTAATATACAAAGAATTATTAAAATTATAAAATTATATTTCCTAAATAATACTAAATATTATATTTACACATTTAAGGAGTAAAAAAAAACCCAACTTTCACTTTTTAATTTTGGTACAAGGTACCAATCAGTGTAAACGAAATGAATGAGTAAATAAATAAATAACATTACCATTAAAAAATAAAATGTAAAGAAAATGGCACATGTCTCAACAATCTTGAGCAAAATCTAAGCAAAATATATATCCATGTTTGCAATGTGCTATAGTGTTAGTGCTGGAATGGTTTCCAAAATTAAACGGTGGGGCCCAAGGTGATATTTGTTTTCACGGGTCCCCAAATCCCTGCAGGCACCCGTGCTGGTCTGTATCAGAAAGGTGACACAACCTCTCACCGATGCTGCCTGCATCTGCAGCTTCAACCAAGTACAAATCTCCAGTTTTGTAACTCATGTTCACGATTTCAATTCTGTCCAACCAGCAAACCGACACAACCTAACCTATAGCCATGCCCACAGAACAGGCCACGCCCCCGAGTGTCAGTTTTCGTTTGACAGTGAGTAAAGTTTGTTGGGAGTCGTTGAGTTGTCAGTGATTTTAACCTTTTTGCTTAATTTCGCCTGTTTTTTCGGATTTTACTATAACGATGGAATAACAAATAAGAATGGTGGTGAATTCAGTCCACTGGTTTCGTAAATGTCTGCGGTTGCACGATAATCCTGCGCTGCAGGAGGCCCTGAATGGAGCGGACGCAGTGCGCTGTGTTTATATTCTAGACCCCTTTTTTGCTGGAGCTGCTAACGTGGGAATCAACCGATGGAGGTTTGTGACTTTATATTGTGACAGTTTGGGGTTATTAAAGGCTAACTTAACCCAGTGAAATACAGGAAGAGCATTTACTAGGTCAATATTTACACGATCCATTACTCTTGGGCCTCGGCTCCACGTCATTTAGCTAATGCTAGCATAGAATGCAACCCGATTAATGCTAAGCGCCATTGAAGAAATACACAACTTTAACTTATCGTCGCATATCAGCCAAGTATGTCCACTTAAAAGGCGAAGTGTTTAACGTAAATTAAATACTGTACATTCTTGTTCGGCTTACACTCAAAATTACATTTAAAAAAACATTGGAGCTAATTCTTGATGGTGTCTGAAAGGCTTCTGCTAACCAAGTTAACTTACAACAGTTTGGTACAGAAACTATGGAGACAACGATGTCCATTTAACATGAGTAAAAGAAAGGTTCGCATGAAATGGCAAAGCCCGTTAATCACGCAAGCGGAGAGAGGTGCACTATGGGAGTTGATGTCAATTTCGATTTGCTTAGTGAGTAGCTATGCGAAAATTATTACAAAATAATTCATTGTCACGCCTGCCAAGGAAACATAGAGGTTGCTATAGTAAATTAATTGATAATGACGCTCCAACACGACATAGCTGGAATAACTGCATAAACGTCAACACTCCACCACGTTTCAGAAGAGAACGCTGTACTTTCTGTTTACTACAGGTATACTACAGGCAATATATAAACACATTTATCCAAAATTCCTCAAATGTCAGTGCTTCTCAAGCGCAACGGTTTGATACGTTATGTTAAAATTTATACCACTATAAAGTGTATTTTAAAATTCTATATATTTAATAATATTAAGGTTGTTGCATATTCATCAATTTAATTTTTTCTAGTTATAATATACTAGTGGCTTGGATATGGGTATTTGGTAATACAAAGTACTGTGTTCACTCAATAGTAGTGCTGGAGCTATGGATTATGTTTATCTGTCTATTGTATCACTTATTACTATTACTTGGTTACTTGAGTATTTGGTAAATATTAAAAGGTAAAAGACAAAAAAAACCCCACAGGTCTTTTAAAAAGAACTGCTCATTGGATTGGAATATAGAATTTATAAGGTTTTTAAGTTTAACTGCATAAATTTCTTATATGCAAAAAGTAAAACAATCTCAGGTACAGTCAAAGGTCAGTCAAATAAAATAAGGTACACACGCAATCTAGATCAAGGTATAAATTAAATTTGGCTTTATTAGGCTTTCTTACATTAATAGAAGGCAAAAATCATTCTGACGGTATTATATCACCTGGATGAGCTAGATTTTGTGTCTGTTTATATGTATGTGGTTTTTGTGTGTGTGTGTGTGTGTGTGTCTGTGTTTAAGTCAGTTAGTGTATATTTTGTGTCTGTAAGCCTTTAAAGGAGTATGTTGTGGCTGCAATAAACAAAAGCAACAAAATCAGCATTTAGAAGTTTGCCTTTTGTGTTGATGCAAAAATTTGTGCTGCTGAAAACAGCAAGTTATAATGCTGTACATGTTAATATGTAATTATTAAGAATTATCAATACTTACGGCAACTAATTTCCCAGTGTACTAAAAAAAAGTTTAGAGGAAAAAAAATTGAATAACCGACTTGTCTAAAACTAAGAAACACTCAGATATTATGTTAAATTTGAGAACTGTTTAATGAACAGTGTCAAAACCAACAATAAAGATATTTGAACCCATTAATCCAATTCTTCAGTAATGAATCATGCAGCACCTCGCATCGTTTAGAGCAGGTCCCCTACTGATCGGCGGGTTAGTGGTTCAATCCTAGGCTCCTCCAGTCTGCATGCCAAGTATCCTTGGGCAAGATACTAACCCCAAGTTGCTCTCCGATGCATCCATCGGAATCTGAATGTGTATGAATGAAGTTAGGAAGTACTAAGTATAGAAAGAAAGTGCTTTTGTGAATGGGTGTGATTGGGTGAATGGGGCATGTTGTAGAAAAGTAGTTTGAAAAGAATCAGTCCATTAACCATTTACCATCCCACACACTGCGAATGCAACATTAACCCCCGGCCTCCCAACCGGAAAATCTTCTACCCGGCACGCTGTGCTGAGCATGTCTGTTTATATACTACCAGATAGGGAAAAATATGGCAGCAGGAGTTTCAGATAAGTGAGAGAATGACACTTGCTGTCGTTTGGATTTCACTGGGAGGATGTTGAACAAAATGTGATAATTACCAAAACATGCCTTAAAGACCATTGCTGCAAAAAGTAGCAGTAACACTAATTTATCCAACAAGCTGAAAAGTCATCCACTGCAAAATGAAGCCTGTTTTAAACGCGGCATTTCAGCGTCTCCCCGCACAGCAAAGAAAACGTTAAATAAACCAGCTCTGATATCTGCCACTGTTGTTTCTGAATGTTTCTGTAATTTGAGGTCAGCACATTTTTATTTTATGGTTTTTACATGTTATAAGCACAAGAGTACCTTTTTAAGGTCATTTAATTTTTATCTTGTGTATTTTTGCTTGATGTAGTTTTTCTTTTTGTTGTTGTTATATTTTGTTTGGTAAAGGTTTAGTGTTGACCACTGAAAGAGACTTTCTGTGGCAGTATTGTCATTTGTGAAAAACATCTGTGTGCAAATATTGAATGGTCGATTTGAATGAGTATACCAGTGCAATTTTAGGCACTATATGATTGGAAAAAAACTTTTTTTAGGATGCTATTGAAACGTATCGCAATATGTATCATTATATAGCCCACAAAAAATTGCAAAATTAGATTTTCCTCATATCACCCAGCCCTAACTCCAAACAGACAAGAAGACAAACACTTAAAATAAACTGATCTTAATTATGATATTTAAAAAAAATCTCTTACTATAAAAGATGTTCACGTTTTAATATAATATGACAAATTAACATCCAAAAAACTAAAAAGCTGCGACTGAAATGTGTGGCACGTTGTGCTGTGGATTATGAATGATCCACACTGTTCAAAGCTGATTGACAGCTACTTTAACAAAAGTTAAAACCTAAAATAATTTAACAATTGGGGGAAACCTCGAGCCTTTCCCTGCCCAGCCAATAGTAAGTAATCTCTCCGGTGTGTCCTGGGTCTACATCAGGACATCCTCTCAGTAGGACATTATCAGCTGCAACTCCTTAGCTGGCTCATTTCAATGTGGAGGAGTAGCGCCTCTACTCTCAGCCCCTCCCATGTGACTAAACCCCCGGCCTATCGTCCACCTTGAACTTAAATGTCTCTAGGGCCAGATATCAGTACGTCCCACTGCAGCGGCGCATGGTCTAAGCACAGGGTGAACGGGCGTCTCAGGAGGTAATAAAAAAAGGGAGTCTACCACTCACTGGATTACCAGACACTTTCTCTCCACTGTACTGTATCTGACCTCTCTCAGACAGTCTCCGGCTGATGTAGTAAATGGGGCAACCAAGTCCCCTTACCTGCTGGGACAAAACGGTCGGAGTAGCCTACTACGCACAGTTTCTGTTGCCTAAACAGATAAGCAGCTACAGCTGTGGTTTGTATATTTTAGGCTTACTGTAGATTTCCTTGCTGTAAAACAAACACTGCTGGATTGAAGCTGCAGCATCACATGATGATGACTGAGCATTAAAGATTTTAAGTAAAGCATTGACCCAAAAAAATTGCTCAGGGTTTTTTGTCATGTTATTTAATTTCAAATTCAAATTGAATGAATAGTTGCAGCCCGACTGAATAAGCTGCATTCCTCACTCTGAAAAAGAGACTGGAAATCTTTCTTTTATGTTTAAGAAAAACATTGCTTTCTTGACTTTGTAAATAAAGACCACAATCACAAGAGACAACCTTCACTCTCTACCTGCACAATGAGCCTCGGCCACCTTTTTTACTGGTTCATCGCTGTTCTTTCCTTGGACCACTTTTCATAGATACGAACCATAGGTGCTGATCACTGCAAACTGGAAACACCCCACAAGGGAGTTTATGTTCATGTTTATGTCTGTGCAGGTTTCTCTTGGAAGCTCTGGAGGACCTGGACAGCAGTCTCAAGAAGCTCAATTCCAGGCTTTTTGTAGTCAGAGGCCAGCCTACAGATGTGTTCCCCAGGCTTTTCAAGGTCTGTATTCCTGTCAGTTGCTTCTCCTCTGTTATTCCTCATCTGCAAAGAATGTTCAGATAGTACAGATGCAGAATTTGCATGTGGGATATATTTATTTTTACATTTTTCTCACTGAAATTGCTGTTCTAATATTTTTCTGCATCTAAAACTAGATTAAAGATCTAGAACTGAACAAGTTCACATTCATACGTCTATCATTTGCATACAAAAACCAAACCTTTTATCTATGTTTTCAATGCTTTTAGCTAATGCATTACAATCAATTTAGCTCTCTGTTAACCATTTATCTAGTTATAAGGTAACATTTTATGCTACCTTATAACAAACCAATTCTCTGGCCCATTGTTTCTTTTAGGCCTGCCATGTGTTTCGCTGCTATCATCTGCTACCATCAGTGTGAACAGGAAACACAACAGATGAAGTGGCTGTCAAATACATTTCATTTTCTTTACTTCTTATTTCTGTTCAAACTGACCCATTTGGAACAATCCAGTTTGGCATTGTAAACCGAAGCTTGAATGCACAACTTGAATACAACAGTTTGACTTGGTGGTCTGGGTTATAAGTAGGCACATGATAGATCTATACAAGACTTACAAACTGTTAAAGCCAAAGATTTAATTAGTTCTTTGATCATTGTTACTATTTAACATCCTTTTTTCAAATTCTTTTATTCTTTGCTGCAGGAGTGGAACGTGACCAGGCTGACCTTTGAATATGACCCAGAGCCTTACGGGAAAGAGAGGGATGGCGCAATCATTAAGTTGGCCCAAGAATTTGGAGTGGAGACCATTGTCAGAAACTCTCATACCCTCTACAACCTAGATAGGTTTGTGTTTTCCACACAATTAGTCGATTTCTAGTGGTATTCCCACCACAAACGCAGGTATTATGCAACTCCATTTAGTCTCTTCCTTCCTGTATCAGCAGTCCATTCTTGTATAACGACAGGAGCTCTTTATTGACAAGTGTTTGAGAAGTAATTTTAAAAAGTAATTCTTTTACCTTAACAAAAGGTAATGAATAAGTCTTCATAGTCTGCTGCAACCAGTATTTGATAGCAAGCTTATGGACTTAGGTATCATTTTCCTTTTGTTTGTTTGTTGTTTTAACTTGTTAATCCAATTCTCAGTTACGTATAGTCAAGCCCATTTGGAAAATGACAATTTTGACCTCATACAACAACAACAGTGGCTTTAAAATTAAGCAGTTGTGAATTAAAGTGTCGACCTGCACCTTTAATACTGAAACTGATGACTGGGTTTCCTGCCTTGAGGTGATGTCCTAGATTTAGCTTCTGCTGTCTTTGGTTGATACTTGAATACCTTCCTCAGTTTTGTATTCAGGAAGTGAATCACATGCTCAGTCAAACTGAACTCAAGTGACTGACTAATCCTATAACAAATATGTGAAATTAATCAGCTAGCTGATTAAACACAGATGCTCTTGCAAACTTACATCTTAAGAACAGTTCATTAATAGTTTTGTTTATTAACTGTTGTAACATTACTCAGTGTTTTCCTGGGTTAATATCACCGTGTGGTTCACCTGGAAAATAATTTCCTGATGGCTTTTTGGTACCAACATCTGGCAACTCACTTAATACAGTCTGTCCCTAATCATTAAAAAATGTGGTAATGTCAGTGTTACATCAGGGCGCACCAATTGACCATTGCTTTTAATCACTTGTTCAAAGGCTGAGCATAGTGTTGTCACGCCGTGTGGAGCCCCTTTACATATTGCCGGCACACTGTATTTCCCAGACTTCTCTCCCAGAGAGGCCACTGGTAAACTGATACAGATATGTTGCTGTGTGTTACTCAAATTTTCTTCCTTTTCTGTTTTGCTACAGGATAATAGAGATGAACAACAACAGTCCTCCTCTGACGTTTAAGCGTTTTCAGACTATTGTGAGCAGACTGGAGTTGCCTAGGAGACCTCTGCCTCCCATCACTCAGCAACAAATGGACAAATGTCACACCAAAATAGAAGACAACCATGACCAGCTATACAGTATCCCTTCTTTAGAAGAATTAGGTACGCATAATTTATCTTTTCACGTAAAGTTTTTCTATAACATTTATGTTTTTAATCTGATTTTAAGAAAAATAATTAATGGTTTGCAAACTACACAACTCTACTTTCCTTATTTATTGAATCTAAAGTTAACACATTGATCTGTATTTAAACTTATTTTGATGTGCCCAGGTTTCAGGACAGATGGTTTACCTCTGGCTGTGTGGCATGGAGGAGAGTCTCAGGCATTGGACAGACTCGGTAAACATCTGGACAAAAAGGTAAAGCTAAAGTCAAAGTGCTTTAATTGGTCTAATCCAGAATCCAGGAGTTTATTTTGAATGCTAAGTTGCATTGGCTGATTTTTTTGTTTGTTTGTTTGTTTGTTTGTTTACTTTTGTCCTCCTTGTTCTTAAACTTTCAGTAAATGCCCACAGAATAGGGATAAATTAGTAATTTGACAGTGTTGCCTCCTTGCTCTGCTATCCATACCTACTTACCTGGTAATCTCCGGATGTAATGCAAGTTTTTCCGTGTACGATGGTTAAAATGGTTTTATCGTAACAATCGAGTATACAAGATGGCTGCTGTGTTTGCTTCGGATTACTCCTCACCCCTGTTGCTTGTCACGTGCTCCATAATGTTGTGCTGTGGACATTTATGTGCTTTCTGTGTAGAGGAGTGTTGTTGTTTTCTGTTCTCATGCTGTCCTCCCAGGAGCCCAGCATGAGTAGAGGTCTCTTTTTTCCCCTCTTGGACTTTCCCATTGTAGTGTACATTTCAGTGTTTTTCCATAATACTACCGATCTCCGACCTGTCTCCCCATGTGATGTCTGTGTTGTGTATGTAAGGTCGGGGGGGGGGTCCATTTCACTGCAGGGAAACTTGCATGTGACAAATAAAGTTTTCTTGAATCTTGTATAAGTTGCCATGGCAACATTAAGCCTGTTTGCATGTAGATCACTGAGTTTTTTTTTCTTCTCACACACACTGCGAATGCATCAAACATTTTTAAGTTCATTTGTTTAACTTTTGTCTCATGAATTCTTGCTTGATGTAGTTTTTTTTGTTGCTATGATCTTTTGTTTATTAAAGGTCTAGTGTTGACCACAGAAAGAGACTTACTGTGGCAGTATTGTCATTTATGAGAAACTTGTGTGTGCAACTGATGGTTTTTGTATTCAAAGTAGAAAAAAAACATTGAATGGTTGATTTGAATGAGTATGCCAGTGCAATTTCAGCCACTATATGGTTGAAAATAACATTTGTTTTTGTAGTTTATTTAAACATATGGTGATATATATCGTATATTGTGATATAGCCAAATAATATCATGATTGTGACTCCATAAGGCTTTCATTGATATACTTTTTTTTCCGTTGTAATTTTGCATTTGTGAATCACTCCCTACTTTGACTCCTGAAAGCCTTAGCGTCTTTAAGGTGCTCTGTTTGTTTCAAGTCATTCTGTTTACCTGTAGCAATTAATTTAGAGTTACTACACATATTTCTGTAAGCATTACACAGCTAGTCTTGTCTTGCTTCTTTTCAGTTTTTACCCCTCACACGTAAAAGGCTGATGAGATATTTGCGTGACCCCACTTGGGTTAGAGAGAATATATCATAAAATATAAAATACTTTTTGGCATAGTGGTTGGACAGTCATAATTTAAGTGTTGTGGACAGCATGGATAGCTAAGTTTGTAAATGTGATAACTCAAAAATGAGGCGCTGTAGGAGCTTCAAATTCATATCATAGGTGTATCTGCTAGGAGGCTGAGGGGTCACACTGGTGGGGTCAAGCTTTTTTTTTTTTTTTTTTTTTTTTTTTTCTTTCACATGATACAGCCTCAGCTTGAAGATGATGATTCCTGATTGTGTCTGTCTCTTTAGGTGTGGGTAACCAGCTTGGAGCACTCCCGTGTTAAAACCTGCTCTCTATATGCCAGTCCTACCGGTCTCAGCCCCTACCTGCGTTTCGGGTGTCTGTCCTGCAGAGTTTTGTACTACAACCTGAGAGAGCTCTACATGAAGGTACTGTCACAGATAAAATGACTCAAAACAACCGAAGGGTGGTTTAAAATGTCTTCAATTAATATTCATCTAAAAAAGGCCTTAAAATGTTACATTGACCTAAATTTGTATTGGATAGTTATTGCATGTTTCTCTTGACTACATCAGAACTTCCAGCAGACAGTGATTCAGTTTATTTTTTAAGGTATTTATTAGTTTAAAAAAAATTTAATAATTTTTTTTTAATTACTTTTGCCAAGGAGTTCCCCTGTTTAAGAAGAGGCACCGAGGGGTGTGCTCCTACAGCAGGGGGATTACACTCTCTCAGCCTCTGGGAAAGTCTATGCAAGGGTATTGGAGTGGAGAGTCCATCTGTTTGTAGAGTCTTGGATTCTGGAGGAATAATCTGGGTTTTGTCCTCCTTGCGGACCTCTGGACCAGCTCTAAATCCTTTCGAAGATATTCGAGGGTGCCTGGGAGTTTGTCCAACCAGTTAAAGAAATGATTTGTTGACATGGAAAAGACATTCGACTGAGTCCTTTGACGTATCCAGTGGGTGGTGCTTCGCAAGTATGGGATCTCTGGCCCATTGTTACTGTCCATTCGTTCCCTGTAAACAAGAGCTTTATTCCTATTGATGGTAGTAGCTTTTCACTACTGATATACAGCAGTGACAGTGGAGTGTCATTCAGACTGGAGAGGTGTAGTCTGATGGTAACAAAGAGAGGGAAGGTAGTCAGAACTGAGGGGATTGAACTACCACAAGGCAACATTGCAGACATTGAGGACAGCTACAAGTACATGGGAATCCCGCAGGCAAATGGGAACCACGAAGAGGTTGCTAGGAAACGCGCAACCACTAAATACCTGTAGAGAATCAGGCAAGTCCTAAGGAGTCCGCTGAATGGGAAGAACAAGAGCTGGGTTATCAACACCTACACCATGCCCGTGATCAAGTAATCAAGGAGGAGATGGAAGCCAGTGGCGTCAAGACAAGGAAGCTACTCACCATGCACGGAGGGTTTCACCCCTAATCCAGCACCTTGAAACTGTACACCAAACGGAAGGAAGGAGGCCAGACACTAGTAAGTGTTAGTACCACGATCAAGGATGACACAACGAACATCCATAAGTACATGAGGAAGATGTCCATGTCCAACCGCATGCTCAATGAATACTTGAGGAAGCAGAAACCCAAAAAAGAGGAGCAAGAGGAAGAATCATCATGGAAGAACAGGCCCCTGCACGGTATGTACCACCGGCAGATAGGATTTCTGGATGTCAGCCACTTCCTCTATCAGTGGCTGGACAAAGCTGGATTGATAGACAGCACGGAGGCACTAATCATGGCAGCACAGGAACAAGCATTGAGCACAAGATCCATAGAGGCTGGGGTCTATCACACCAGGCAAGACCCCATGACAAAATAATAGTGGCTAACTAACCGGACATAGTGCTGATAGACAAGTAGATGTAGTGATTCCGAATGACCGCAACATCAGGAAAAAGGAAAACGAGAAGTGCCAACTGCTCAGAGAAGAGCTCAAGAAGATGTGGAGGGTGAAGGTAACAGTGGTCCCAGTGGTAGTTGGAGCACTTGGTGTGGTGACTCCCAAACTAGCTTGCACTTCAATAACCCCTCATTAATGGGGTTTTAACACAGTGTTAACTGAAGATGAATTACTTTCTCATCCCAGTTTTTCCCCTGTCTGTTTTTCCATCAGGTCCGCAAACGCTGTACTCCTCCTCTGTCCCTGTTCGGCCAGCTCTTATGGAGGGAATTCTTTTACACTGCAGCCACCAACAACCCAAACTTTGACCGTATGGATGGAAACCCCATCTGTGTCCAGGTGAACCTTTGCAGGGAGTGGATGTATAAATAAGCATTACTGTAGGTAAAAGAGTTATTAGCACCTGTCTCTAGATAAAGTGCCACAAACTGACATTTTATAATACGCCCCCCCCCCCCCCCCCCCCCAAAAAAAAAAAAAAGATAAACAGCTGCATTATCAATTTTGGAACTAGGTGAGAGAGACTGAAAAGTTGATTTCTCAGCTTATAAGTACAGGTAACATGTTTATCAGCCTAAATATATGTCTAAACACAGTTACTTACTATGTAACATGTTTGTTTCCAGATCCCATGGGACCAGAACCCAGAAGCACTGGCCAAGTGGGCTGAGGGTCGAACTGGTTTCCCCTGGATCGACGCCATTATGACCCAGTTGAGACAAGAGGGCTGGATCCACCACCTGGCGCGGCACGCTGTGGCCTGCTTTCTCACCAGGGGAGACTTGTGGATCAGCTGGGAGAGCGGCATGAAAGTAGGACTGTCTGTTTTTTCATTCAATCTGAAACCTGTTGTCTCCCAGGTGATGAACAGGTAAATTGACCTTATAAGACACGGTAACAGTGCTCCTTGCAATCTGGTTCTGTGTTCCTGCAGGTGTTTGAGGAAATGCTGCTGGATGCAGACTGGAGTGTGAATGCTGGTAGCTGGATGTGGTTGTCCTGTAGTGCTTTCTTTCAGCAGTTCTTCCACTGCTACTGTCCTGTTGGCTTCGGAAGGAGAACTGACCCGACGGGAGACTACATCAGGTATCTCGTACCATCACATTCTGAACACATCATTACCTCTGAGGGGAGGTAGCATGTAATCAATTCTGTTTGCTTGTTAGCCTGTTTTGTGACAGTCTAGCAGTGACAGTCCCTTGACGTCAGGGGCTTTTGAGCATGTAGATAACTGATGTCGTAATGCACTCATGTGAAAAGGATTAAAAATGTCTGTAAATTCTGGAATGGATGATTAAGCTCTGCTATAGGCTGACTTAAAGTGATTTGAAGTGAAACACATGCCATATTAAAGTTCAGATTATATTCTTTTGAAATCTCTGCAGGCATTACATCCCCATTCTTAAGGACTACCCGAACCGGTATATCTATGAGCCATGGAACGCCCCTGAGTCACTACAGAAAGCAGCCAACTGTGTGGTGGGAGTGGATTACCCCAAACCCATGATCAACCATGCAGAGAGTAGTAGGCTTAACATTGAGAGGATGAAACAAGTTTACCAGCAGCTTTCCCACTACAGAGGACTCAGTAAGTCATCATACCAAAGGGCAAAGTGTGCCACTCCCTTCATGTTGAGATTGGTTTGGATTAGGGCAGTGCAATATGAGTAGAATCTCACTGGTCCTGGTATAAGAATTTGTTTCCCTGGATTACGACATATATCACATCACAGTGCATTTTCTGTACATATATTACATAGTTAATGTAATCATTACATCAAAAGCACTATTTCTGTTTTACATTTAAATAAATCAAAAATGAAATGAACTTGGGGGCTTATGTGGCGTTATCCCATAGTGATACATGCTACATGACCCTATGGAGTCACGCAATTACTTCCCTGAAGCCTCTGCCTTTCATTACTGCTCCTGTATGTTTGTCAGGAATCTAGCTTGTGTACAAACACTGACTGCAGAGTGTCCAGTCTCGGTTGAAGTGCACCATTAAGCTAATACAGGGATGTGTTGGGTGTACAGACCATTCCACTCTAAAAACTGCACAATAATGCAACACAACAAAAATCTCCGTTATGAAAACTCAAAATGGCATTATAACAGTTGCTCTCCTACTGCTATAAGAAGAATAGCACCTCAAGATTTTTTAACTGTGGGCCTAACCCCGCTGCAGGATATTTTTTCTTGAAAATTCCATCAGTAATTCATTCTAGGAATGTGCAATTCAAATAAGAGAGAGGCTTCTGTGGATTGACTTCTATTGGACATAATTTGTTTTTGCATTCATGCACCTCACAGATGGTAACAGTAGCAGCATGACATGACAGTCTGTCTATCGATAACCTGAACAGACTGATAAAAAACAGACACCCCAAGTCAAAATATACAGACACCCCAGGCCCGATTTAACAATCCAAGAAGGCGTCAGTTAAACAGAAGAATCTGTACTGATGCTGTTGTGTGCCTGTGACTTGCTAATAAGCCATATGCAGAGCTGAATCCGATTGAGATGCTGTGGCATGACCTTAAAAAGGTGGTTCATGCTCGAAAAACCTGTAGTGTGGCTGAATTAAAACAATTCTCTAAAGATGAGTGGACCAAAATCTCTCCACAGTGCTGTGAATGACTACCAGTTTATCACAAACGCTTGATTGCAGTTGCTGCTGTTAAGTGTGGTGCAACTAGTTATTAGGTTTAGGGGGCAATCAGTTTTTCACACAGGGCCATTTAAGTTTGGATTTTTTCCCCTTAATAATAAACACCTTTGTGCATGGAGGGAGTGTCATGTCATTATCTACCAATGACAGTGCTACCACAGTATATCTCGGCATAACAAATAATTGGGACAACATAAGAAGATTTCTCACTTTATCATTAGACAGGACATTAAATCAACATTGCACTTATAAAGTATGTATGTGTGTATGTTAGGTCTGCTAGCATCTGTACCAACAATCCAGGAAGAAGCAGAGCCACCGATGACTGATGAGTCCCAGACCAGCAGTGGCCCAGGTCGGAAGAAACAAAGAACCAAGATTCATTTTCTCCCTAAAAAGAATGTTCACAAATAAACTGTACGCAATTTGCTCATTATTGTTTTCTGTTTTCTTAGATTCTCCTCAAAGAGTTCCTGCAAACACAGAGGAAGATGTCTGCTATGAAGCTCCTGATTCTTCGACAGTCTGTCCATCCTCCACATCAGCCCCACATCCAGACCAGGAGTACCAGGCTCCTTGCATCTCCTCAGGTTGCCACACTGATCCCAGTCATCCTCCTTCCCTTTCCTCAATACAGAGACACAGCCCACCGTTAAAGTCCAAACCGTGCTCCCCTTCATCTTCTTGTTCATCTCAGTCATCCTCATTGGGAACAAAGAGAAAAGGCCTTAGCCGCAAGGTGCGACGTGGCCAAAGGCAGCGAGGGCGACAATACTGCACTCTAACAGCTCGTGAGGAGGCTACAGGACAAGAGGAGACGATGGAGGAGGACATGGAGCAGGAGGAGGAAAGAATGGAGGAGGAAGAGGAGACTTGTGCAGAAACTGCAGGACAGCTAGAGTGATAAAAGGTGAAACATTTGGTGTCTGCGTTTGTATTCAATACATAGAAACAAATAATTATTTACAAAATGTGGATTTTGTTGCTAGTGACTGACATGCAAGCTCAGCAAAGTCATCAAAAGAAATGAGAACAATACTGAAAAGTTGAAGTTAAGATATCTGCTAAAAAAAATCCCGTGCTCCTGTACCATGTCACACATTCTAATATGGCATTGCAGCACCTTTAGCTTTTATGTTGTATGCTATTGCATCACTTCAATAAGCTTGTGCATTGTCACATTTCTGGAGGGGAGTCAAGAACCGGTTGTCCCATTCCTTGAAATTGTTAGTCTGCTTGTTTGTCGATCTCACGTATCAATTCTAGTTGCACTTGCACTACAATCAGGTGATTTCAGTTTGTGTGTTGGAGGAGGATATTACCAGAGCAGTGAATATGGATATAACATTCAATTTTTACTGAGCACAGGGTAAGTTCAACCTGATCCAGGACAGAAACTGCTTCAGAATATCACGTTGCATAATCTACCAGACCTAATAGAAAGCAATATCCCTGTGTGCTCTGGTGAAATGGCCTGATGAGGTTCGGGCCAGTCACTCAAACACGACCTTAAGGTAGAAGGTCATTATTATATTCCATATGCCCTGTCATCGGGTTATAGTGAGCTGCCTGGAGCAGCTCCATCAGTGGGATGTGTCCCAAACTCCTGGCTTCCAACACCTTCAACACTCCTGCCCCTACGTTCATGTTGCTCTCAGTGGGTGGGGCACAGTGTCCTTAGCTGCCAGGGCAAAACAGCAAACGTGACACTACATACAATATATTGTTTAGCTTGTGTTTGGGGCCTCTGAAGCAGCAGGTCATGATGGAGATGGACCCTAGAGCCTCCTCCTCTGGGCTGGGCCTGGGACTGACTGACTGCCCGCCACTGGTTGTGGCAGTCCCACTGGCCCTATGTGTATGCGTAGTGCTCTCTCGGCTGGGGGTTCCTCTGCCAGCGTCACCACTGGGTCCAAGCCAGCTGGGCATTGGCAGTGGACCCATTCAGTGCCTGGTAGAAGTCCCTCCACGAACTGCTCCAACACAATCAAGTGAAACATGTGTAGTTATTTATTATATACACGAGTAGTCAACTGACCTCATTTTTTGGGGGCATATAATGACTTGAAGCTCAAAATAATCAAAATATTTGGTAATACAAATGCAAAACGGAAACACTTAGGCATCATCCTGAGAAGTTTTACTTACTGTACAAACATTAACATAAGGTATCAATGCGACGCACTAACTTAACTGTCAAAAACTGGCCCGTTCAGAGTGGACGTTACAGCTCCAGGGTGCTGGCATTTTGAATGCTGACGCACTGCAATAGTGCTGTCATGGAGGGAAACCTTAGATTTGATTTCAGGAGATGACCTGACCTCTCCTTTTATTTTTATCCTGGACTTTTTGTCTTTTATTACATGGATTATTTACCTAATAAATCCTAATAGTTCAGTACATGTATATTCTTTATGTATGAGCTGCTCAACTTGAGCCTGACTTTTCTTGTATTGTGTGTAAAATAACTGAGTCTCTTTCTCACAAAGAGGGTTACAGATTATTAATTCTCTTTAGATTCTGCGTATCGAAATGCTCTTACCTTTACTACGCGGCGTGAATTCTATTGCTGATTATTATTTTATTACTTTTTATAATTGTGTTTGTTTTACAATTTTAAAATCTTTCCTGCTGTTTTTTCTTCAGGTGGAATGTAAAAGAAGAATGAGGGAAGAAATAAATCCCGCACACCGGGACACGTAAAGACACACAAAGAACAATCTTCTGGATATGTGGATAAATACAAACAGAAGCATGTATATAACACTAGTGAAAGATGTACAAAAGCATTTAGATCCTACTTCAGTCAAGAGAAATGCTAAAAAGCTGTCTAGATGAGCATTTTAATCATATCATTAAAAGTAACTTGACTGCATGTGGACGTTCATTTCCCTCAGAAATTCTTAAGTATGAGTAAACGTTTATAGAATTCCACCTCTGAAGCACACGGTGAATAAGAAGCAATGTCAACTTCTTCACACTGAAGCCATACAACACACAGTGGCACTTGTTCTTCCCTTAGCACTCAATGTGTCTGTCATATTTCTGCACTAGACAATCTCTAAGGTGAAATGACGATTTTACATACAGTGACTTGTTACTATGCTTTACGAGGTTTAACGAGTGATGATCTGAATTGCAAACTAAATGAAGATGAACAAGTAAAGCTAAGTATGCCGGAAACCATCTGTGGCGGAGGTGTGGTCCCGGGCGCGTCTGCAGGGGAGGAGTGGTTCTCACCGGCATCTCCAGCACCGCCCCGTTGAGCCCACTGCACCACTCCTCCCCTGCAGACGCGCCCGGGACCACACCTCCGCCACACCATCTTGTGCTCTTTGATAGAAGAAATTCAACGTCACTTCTTCAAGTTCAACCTGACATAGGCCGGCCATCTTGAGAGTTCACAATTATATTTTGTACAGGGATGGTTAGCAGTAGACAACTGTGCACTTGTCGTAGCATGGGGAACCGTTCCAGTTAAGAACTGGTACCACGCTGCACAGTCTTCATCTTTAACTACAGCTGCAGGTATCAGCCCACCAAAAGCTTCAGGCAAGTTTTACTGGGTTATACACTAGGTTCAGATTTTGCAGCATCCCAATATTCCCTTTAAAGGAAAGACCAAGGGTAGATTGGCTTTATTTTGTGCACTGTATAAAGTTGTATCTTCAACTTTTTGCCATCTTTTCTTACCAAAGACTGAGCATTAGCCCATGTAACATGGATTTTCTTGTCAAAGAAACAGACTAGACTTAACTTGCTCTCGACCAAGTTAAGTCTAGTTGTTAAAGCTCAAACACCTTCAGAACTGAAGTTGCTGTAACACATACAGCCAAATTCAAAAAAGTTTCGGGGGCTTTTTTGTTTTTGTAAATAGTTTTGATGAAGAAAAGCACCAAGACTTCTTTTTTTTTCTACTCAAAAAAATACACAGACGTGAAATGGTTTTATGCTCATGTTGAGCATTAAATCAGCTGGGTTTTTCTTCTTCTTCTCTTTTTTCTTCTTCTCAGTCTGAATCTTGCATGTGGCTTCAGTGTGAAGACAGTTTTAGGAGGCACTTGTTTACACAGTTGCTCCAAGCTCCAACTGTTTGTAAATACTGTAAATCCCCAATTTTGAATATATCTGATATTTTTTGTTACTAACTATGGTAACTAGGGAATTGGCTAATATTTGATTGTCTATGAATCCTTTGTGTATTTGGTGGTTTGTGGAAAAAATGGCAAATGGCTGACTGAATATGACAGTGGATCCTGTAGATATGGTGCAGGGGGATGGCAGGCATGAAAGAGAGTCATTTTCCTCTGTGGCAACTTAAGATCCTGCTTGTGTCACCTGAATATAGCAGAAACAAGTGTTGTGCTTTTCTCCTCACATTTATCTGTTTGTATATAAAATTAAATATCATAACCTGTCTATTTTGCTAGAAATAGTATGGAGGGGTTTTCATAAAGGCTCATGGCTGCCCAGAGTGTCCACTAGAGGGCAACACCAGATCCAGCAGTGAGTGTACTACAGTGATTCCACAGCTTGTTTTTTCTCTTCGCCTGCAGGAATAATAATGATAATAATAATAATAATAATAATAACGATAATAATAATAAAGTTAAACTGACTATCATTCCCTTGTTTCCTTCAACCAACAATTTTAAAAAGAAAGTGTTTTACTTTTTGAATAGATTGGATTAGCTTAATCGCTTTCTTTCACCAGCAAAGTTCAAAGATCTTCAGGATCATGGCTCAACAGCTATGAATAAGTAAAGTGACATACATCGGTACACCCTGAAATAATTTTGCACTTGATATATTATCTGCTGATTATTAGTAATTTAAAAAAAATTCTAGGTGACAACTTTAACTTTAGCATAAAATATTTTTATGAATAATTAGTCACTTTGCCAAAACAAATTGCAGGAAATTGTATTTTTTTAAGTCAGCTACCATAGACATCTCCAACTTATATTGATAGACAGAAATAAAAGAGTACTTCAATAAAAGATGTACTTTTCCTTTGTGTCAAACAAATCTCCGTAAATGTAATTAGTAAATATAATTATGAAGTCTATAACTTGTAATTTATATGCACATGTTTGTGTAAAACAAAAAAGGTAAATTTGACAACCATGCATAAGTCAAATTTACCTGCAGGAGAAAAAAACAAGTGGAAACTACGCTGGCCAGAAAAGTTCAGTTCCAACTTTTCCTAGAAGCAACAGCAGTGCTGACATGCTGGTGTGCTCCTTCACATTCTACTTGCTGACAGCATAATGTGTTGCCTGAGTCCAGCATGAAATACTTGGTTATTTATTTGTTTTGTATTCTAAACATAATGTTTATTTTCATTAAAACTGATGAAAAGTTGTGACTGGAATGCGTGTGGGTTTTTCTTTGTTTGTTTTTAATAATGTGCTCTCAGCTTGGTCCATAAAAGGATTCCTTGCTACAGAGAAATGCCTTTTCCAAGTCCAAAAAACACGTGTGGACTGGTTGGGTAAAATCGCATGCACCCAAAATATCCTTGAGAGGATAAAAAGCTGGTCCAGATTGAGGAGTGTTCCTCTGCTGTGTCTGTAGAAAGCTCTGTATGAATAAACTTCAACTCAGTTTACTTACCCATTTGAAATCAGCAGCATCCCACCACCACTGTAAACAGTGTTCAGAATAACGCTTCCCCCTTTGTATGAATCACTGCCAGAGCCACAATCTGCTTGGCCTGCCGTACCTGTCAAGCGCGTCTGGAGTCCCACAGGCTAGCTAAGCCCGATAAGTCTCCTATTTCAGCCTAACGTCTTCTTTCACCTCTGGTGTCCACCATATGGTTCTGGGATTACTGCCACCACAAAAATTGTGTGAAGAACCTTGTAGCTGCAGATGAACGTGGAGCCGAACATGGTCCACTTGTACTCAATGTCCCCAGCCCCCCTTAAAATGCAGTCTGCCGGAAGTGGGAGTTGAAGATTTCGCGGAGTGGGCCTCTGACATATGTTCTCAAGCTATGCATTGAGCTGAGCCCGACTATATCTAATTGGTATCTCCCAACCTCACGCACCAGCTCAGGTTCCTTCCCCACCTGCAAGGTGACATTGTACCAAAGGCCAGTTTTGGAAGCTGAGCATTGGAGCACCACGACCTCTGCCTCTGACTGCCACTCGATCTACAAAGCATTGAACCCTTTGGTTGCTTGGCTGGTCTCAGAGTTAGGCAACCGTTTCTCAAAATGTTCTTGATCTCGTAAAGCCATCCTGAAATCCAAAGTTGCATTACATTCAGGCAGGAAAGAAAAATTCGGACAGCTTATAGATGTAGCTTGGATCACAGTTAGTAGCATTAGCTCATAGCTTAGCACTCTACATTCTTTCAAAATATCAGCTACAAAATGTGGAGTCCAAAATAAGTGATGTCTCAGTGGCTGCAAAGTCTTTTTCACCTCTGGTGCCTGTCCATTGCTTTGTAAGGTATTTAAACTCATACTCATTTAGCTTGATCTGCTGCTGCTTACCAATCATCGTCTTAACCTGGCTCCAGCAACTCTCTCCCATAGCTTTAAAGAATGGCTCATCTCCTTAAACCCCCAAATCAGTTCCGATACACTTCTCGATTTCTCTGTTCCTCACGTGTTCTCTTATTCTCCAAGATTGTGTTAAACACAGGACATAAAGTCCACTGCCTGTTCTCCTGGGCATGTCCGTACCTCTACAGGTATGTCATCTGAACCAACTGCCTTTACACACTTATTTTTTACAACTGTCATTGTTTCCTCCCTAATAATCCTCTGCGCTTGCTGCTTCGCTAAAGGTACTCCATCTGTCCTCATTTTCTACATTCATGAGCTCTTCAAAGTAATCCTTCCATCAATACTCTGCACTTGTTAGCACATTTCTCTTTTTCATTTTCCCTCTTTTTCTTTGGTAACTTCTTACTTTCAGTACTTTCCTATACTTCCTCATTTCCACCACCACTGCGCATCACAAGGACAAATGCACACACAGTGGAGCCCGTTCTCACTCCTGACGCGTAATATACCGACGATTTGTCACGTCCCAAAGTGTTCCATGGGAACGCGAAAGGTGTCCTTCTGCGTTCATATGCTACGCGCTGGATTGTGGATTAATCTTAACCACCACCTTAATCATGTTAGATAGTACGGAGCCCCGCAGGGGACATGGGAGAAAAGAAATTAAGACGGACTTTTGCAAGATCTCGCAAAAGTTTTGCGAAATCTCGCAAATGTTTTGCGAAATCTCGCAAAACAAACTCGGGATCTCACAAAACAAACTCAGGATCTCACAAAACTTTTGCGAGATCTCGCAAAAGTTGAATTCCAACAATGGCGGCAGCTACTTAGTTGTAATATTACTCTTTCTGGGTCACAAAATACACTTTTAAGATATTTTGAGGCGTGAATGTAGTTGTGTAAACATCAGATATCTGCTTGGTTTACAAGACATCACATATTTGCAAAAGTGCTCCGATGTTTTCGGAGATCTGACACCCACCATCTTGAAGCTAACGGGAGGTCGAGACCTACTACAGCCGGGAGGAACACCGCTTTCCCGGCACATCGTGCCTCGACCTCCCGGTTGGCTTCGATCTGGCGGCCTCCGAAGAATGCGGCTAAAACTTTTGCGAGATCCCGAGTTTGTTTTGCGAGATCTCGCAAAAGTCCGTCTTAATTTTTTTTTTCTCCCATGTCCCCTGCGGGGCTCCGTAAGATAGTGTTTTCCAAAGCGATTTGAGTAAAATAAACATACATGCGTAGATTTGTTCCAAACTGTTTTGATGTTTTCAAATTTTTCCAAACTCATAATATAGGGACATGTTGGGTGGCTGAAAGCGTAATATAATATAGGATAAAACACTTTTTTACTAAGTGTTTTATCCTATTGTAAAGTGTCCTTGGGTGACTTGAAAGGCGCTCATAAATAAAATTTATTATTATTATTATTATTATATCCACGATTTGTCACCTAGCGTAAAATGTTACGTCTTGGGACTGAGAACGTGTTGCACATTGTAGTTGTTTTGTGTCTTTTATGTTTTTTATTGTCACATTTATTTACTCTTTTTAATTCACCCAGTTTGATCTTTATTTTGTTCTATTTTATTTTCATTTTCCAATTTATTTTTTATTTGAACTAAGCGGAGTGCTCCGCAGGTGTCGACACCTGCACGAGAGATGTAGGCTACTGTTGCAGTTTAACCTACAGAGTTTATCTCGTGTGAAAGATGTCACATTACAAATTCCAAACTTGTAGTGTGACATTTGTCTCTACGATGGCTTATGGGAGGCATATCGATGCTGCTTTCCAGATGCCTCGGAACTCGAATGTTGGAACTTGGGAGTGATGTCAATCCCAAGTTAACCCAACACTTACTGATGTCATTTGCTCTTACACTGTGTTTTGTAGAGACATGATTAGTCTTTCTATCCATTGGTGACTAAATCTGTGAAGTCCATCATACTGAAAAGGAATCTTGGTTTTAAACATAGTACTGTGGTGGTTTGCTTACCAAGGAGGCTCAACAATGAGTCGTCTCTTCCAGGGTGCCAGTCAGGTTTCTCTCCCTGACATATAAACCTAGTTTGTTTTGCAAACCATACACAAAGGAAGCTCAAGCACTTTAAGACCTGACACTTTAAACATCAAAAGAAAACCAGCCCAGTATACTTTGTGAACACCAAGCAATATATTAAACGCTGCAATTGCACATAACAATTCCCAAAACACCCATCTACCAAAATATGTAGTTAGTAATTCTTCTACCCATTGATTAAACTCTTCATAATGATAACCTTTTTAATTTACCAGGTTTAGCTATAGGGAAGCCTTACAGGACCGAGCTGCAGACCATCTTCCTGGACTGTGCCTTGAAAATAATCCTGAAAACCACAGCGGTTTTCTCCTTGGTGTTTTACAAACACGAGGTAAGCTAGCACGGGAACTCACTGAACGAGGTGGCCAAGTGTTGACCGTGATGCGTTGCAACAAACTGATCATTTCCACTCTGATCTCTCTCGCACTTCATTCTGTGTGTTGGTCCATATGAAAAGGAGTGATTGGCTGATTGGCTGGTTTCATTTTTTGGAGGTTGGGCAGTTCAGACTCCTTGCATAGTGAATGTAAAAGAACACAGTTTTTAAAATCAGCTTTTTTCACTAGCCATCACTCAACAAATTATAGCTTTGTTACTTTGTGGGTTACATGATGCTGAAAATTATTATTAGTTCTTGTTTTTAGTACTTTGTACTATGTTTATTTGTTGTGTGTTGTGTCTGTATTGAGAGTGTGCATGTAAGGATGCATGACTCGTGCCTGCAGAACAGGTGCAAATAAAATAACCTGAACATGAACCAAATCTCCTTGTCCTCTTTTTCTCGTCCCGAACATGCACCAAACACCTTCTTGGCACTTTCCCTCAGCACTACAGCTATATTTTCCCAGTCATCTGGTAATACTTCCTTACCACTGAGAATCTGGCTCAACTTCTGGAATTCTGTGCAACATTCGTCCCTCTTCATCTTCAACCATTCATTGCTGCCTAGTCATATTCTTCCCTGCCACCACCTTACAGCCTCCTGTTTCTTTTGCACCATCAGCATTTGATGTAGTTCACCTGTGTGCTCCTTCCTCCACTCTTATATTCTGTTTCCCCATCTGTTTGAAGTATGTGTTCACCTCAGCTTTAACACCATACCACTCGGTTTCCTTCACCTACATGTTAACCCCAATCACCCCAGGGGACACAATCTACCACTTCATCCAGCTTACTCCAGAATTCCTTTTTCATATCTGACATCCAATCTGTTAGGCATACTTATTGATAACAATTAACAATATCTCTTTTCCAGCTTCAAATTCATGATCCTGTCAGACACAACACTATTTAGATACTTCTTTTTCAAGAATACCCCTACTCCTTTTCAGAATCAGAATCAGAATACTTTATTGATCCCTGGGGGAAATAATTTTTTTGTTACAGTGCTCCATTATAAACAAACATTAACAAGACAGACAATACGCTAACTAAGAATAGTACTATATATATATATATATATATATATATATATATATATAAATAAATAAATAAATAAATAGCTGGAAAAGAAACACGTGTAGTTGTAGCAGTAAACAGTGTGTTAAGTGGAACGTGCTCCTGTGACTGACCAGCATGTCATGGAGTGGGTGGGAGGTGTTATCCAACATTGTCTTTATCTTGGACAACATCCGCCTCTCCGACACCACTTTGAGGGAGTCCAGCTCCATCCCCACAACATTACCGGCCTTACGGATCAGTTTATTAAGTCTGTTGGCATCTGCGACCTTCAGCCTGCTCCCCCAGCATGCAACAGCATAGAGGATCGCACTGGCCACAACAGACTCGTAGAAAATCCTGAGCATTTTCTGGCAGATGTTGAAGGACCTCAGTCGCCTCAAAAAACAGAGACGACTCTGGCCCTTCCTGTAAAGTGCTGTGGTGTTTTTAGCCCAGTCCAGTTTATTGTCGATGTGTACTCCAACATTGACCCCCTGGATTGAAACAGGGGTCAAGTGTTTCCTGGTCTTCCTGAAGTCCACGATCAGTTCCTTGGTCTTTGCCACGTTGAGCTGCAGATGATTCTGCTCACACCACGTGACAAAGGAGTCGACCACAGCCCGGTACTCTGTCTCATCATCCCTGCTGATGCATCCAACCACCGCAGAGTCATCAGAAAACTTCTGAAGATGGCAGGTCTCTGTGCAGTGGCTGAAGTCTGTGGTGTAGACGGTGAAGAGGAAGGGGGAGAGGACAGTCCCCTGTGGTGCCCCTGTGTTGCTAATTACCTTGTCAGACACACACTGTGGGAGACGTACATATTGTGGTCTTCCTGTCAGGTAATCAACAATCCAGGACACCAGAGAAGCATCCACCTGCATCGCTGCTAACTTATCACCCAGGAGGGTCGGCCTGATGGTGTTGAAAGCACTGGAAAAGTCAAAAAACATGACCCTCACAGTGCTCGCCGGCTGTTCTCTTCATAGAACAGTTGAATCCACCTCCAATGTTTCCAGCCTTGCTTTTCTTTCAACTGGTCTTCTGCACACACAGTATATCTACCTTGCGTCTACATTTAGAGTCCCTACTCTCACATCCACAATCTCACACCCCTTCTCTCTTGCTGCCTCCTAACATGCTTTTCCCTCTTCTTTTCCTTTGCTTCAGCCAACAGTACATGATTGGGCAAAATGGTAAATAAAACTTATTTGTCTAAGGATTAACATTCATCTGTCAGTTTTTTTGGATCAGTATATGGGGTTGATGTGGATTATGGTAAAATCACCAAAAAGTAGTTATGGAGATGACTTTCCAAGTGTTTTATAATGAAATTAATGATCTGTATACTGTTATTTACATGCTCCCTCCTCTGGCCTTGGTTTTAGTCACTGACTACTGTGAATCATGTGAAAAGGCTTGTTCGTGATGTTCACTGAATAACTAACTGATTTGTGGACTGTTGTTTTATTTATTTATTTATTTTTAAAATCTGTGTGTTTCACTAACTGGTTCTCAGTTTACTGGCTGATCTTTTCTTCAGCTGTGTTGTAGGCCGACTGTCTGGTTTGCTCACTGGGCTATTTCCTTTGTTTGAATTTTCATATTACTGTCTAATCTTATTTTACTGGGTCACAAGCACATATGCATGCCCACAACATCACAATGTTTATTAGCCTCAAATCAGAAAGCACCACAGGCAGATCAGTTGATGATGTCATGCTTTTCCCTGATTGGCTGGTACAGAACTCCCCCTCCTCCCTGCATCTCTGTTCTTTTCCTCCTCCTCTTTCAGCCCTCATTCACTCCATCACTACCCAACACCACCCACTTCTCTTTCTCCTTCTGTCTCCTCTCGTCTCCATTTCCACATCATCAGGAAGATAACTGTGGTGATGATGATGATGATGATTATGGTAGTCTGACGCTGTGGATGCCGAATGATAACGCAAGAAAGGACTGAAAGAGATGTGCCCTGAGGCTGAGCTCAGCGCTGATCGATGCTGAGAAGACAAAAGGAAAATAACGGAAAGAGAGGGAGGTAGAGGTGGTTGGAGGGTGGGGTGGGGGGGGGGTGGGGGGTCTGTCTGAGCAGCAGTGCGAACATTGGCTTAATAAAAGAGAAGAGGAGGGGGAGGGAGGGAGAAAGGAAGCTGTCATTTGTCAAGGGGGGATCCGTCTATGCTGTCATGGACAAATATCGACCAAAGAGACCAACTACCTTGGCCCTGTTCCCACAGCTGCCACAAGCCGGCACCCAGGTAGGAGGCCTGTTTTTAAAAGGAGCTGTGGGGTGCTGTGGAAAGTGTGTGTCATGGTTGGATTGTGTATTTGGAATGAGACATCTGAGCATCCAGCTGAATAACCGTATTTCTGTGCATTTCCGGGGAGGATCCAGTCCTGAGGATGAGACAGCAGTGGCTTGTTGTGTATCTGTGTATATTTTGTGTTTATGCGTGTGCTGGCACATAGTCAAATGCTGTAGATTCCTGTTTATTGATTGTTATTGTTTTTTTCACAAATTCTCCACACATGCTTTTATTTAGAGAGGCGGTCCTGATAAATCAGTCTGTATCATGGCAGCTGAACGGCTAGGGGTTGGGTTAGCTGGGGGATTTGCTCAAGGACACTTGGAAAAGCAGTTTTTTTGTTGTTGTTTTTTACCATCCTATTAAATATATACTTAATATAGGTATACTGCACTGCCTTGCCAACCTCGAATACCTTAACTAACTTCTGGACATTTGATTAAAATTACACCAGAATAATCTAGTCTATAGGATGGTAGCTAACACCCCTTCAGTGTTATCCCTTCTTTCTGTCATTGCATCTTCCTTAGCTTTGTTGAGTTACTTATGAGTCAACACATTCATATAGGTTATTTAAATTATACATATTTAATGTCATGTACAATCAAGTAAATTTACAGGGGCTGCTTTCTCACTCTCCTTCTGTTTTTCTGAGCAAACTCTTTACAGTAGTGACCTGAGATTTTACACAATTCCTTTTGAAAAACATACCTTTACCTTCTCAGGTAAATCTGAAATGGTCTGGTGGAAAGTATTTAATAAATTGGTATAAAGTAATTCTTATGTGCTTATGTTGCCTTTAAATTGCATGCTTTCAGAAGTTATTAAACTATAGATAAGTATATTTTGCTTGTAAACACTAACTTTCAGACAGCTTGTCTATTTGTAAGGTTTCAAATTGTAAAATAAAACAGTTAAAAGCTAAATCAAGCTAAAACCACCTAACATTTAACTAGTATGGTTTTTGTGTGTTCAACTAATACATTTTTACATTTTACATTATTTTTTACATCTCCTGTGGGCTCACCACCCACAGAATGTGCCATAAGTGTCCAGTGCCAGTGAGTATGTCAGCAGTCAAAAATGGAGGCCCTGGCAGTCCAATTCCTGACTACTAAAACTAGCTCTTGGTACATGAAACATCAGCTCTTTGGTGGAAAAGAAGCCCCAGCTAGTGCCTGACGTTGAGGAGATGGACTAGATAAAATAGGATTTACCTCAATGCATGGCATAAGCTCTGGAACCAGTCTTGCTGAGAGGAACTGAACTCTGTTGCAATCTGGAGTTACGCTCAGTGAATGGTGGTATGAAGGGGTAGGACAGGCAAGACAAGTTCTAGAAATTCTGTATATAAAAACTGTAAAAAGAATTAGTGAAAAGGGCAGCCCTGGTGGAGTCCAACAGCCATCTGAAAGAAGTTCAACATGCTGCCAGCATTAGGACCAAACCTCTCGTTATGATTATACAGGGACTGAATTGCCTCGTCCAGTGCTCCACGACCAGGATGAAAACTGCATTGTTCATCCTGAATCTAAGGTTCAACTAAAAAAAAGGACCCTCCTCTATAGTACCCTTGCCTAGAGTGCTGTGACAAAGTGTTTGCCCCCCTTCCCGATTTCCAATTTTTGTGTGTGTTTGTCACACTCAAATGTTTTGGAGCATTAAACAAATTTAAATATTAGACAAAGATAACACAAGCAAACAAAAAATGCAGTTTCTAAATGAAGGTCTTCGCTATTAAGGGGAAAAAAAAATCCAAACCTATATGTGTGAAAAATGTTTTGGAAGGTGTGTGTCCCATTACATCTGCCATACAAATAACATAGCATTTCAGAAAAGGAACATGATACCAACAGTAAAATATGGTGGTAGTGTGATGGTCTGGGGCTGTTTTGCTGCCTCATGACCTGGAAGACCTGCTGTGGTAAATGGAACCAGGAATTCTGCTGTCTGCCAAAACATCCTGAAGAAGAATGTCCGGCCATCTGTTCTTGGCCTCAAGCTGAAGCGCACTTGGGTCCTGCAGCAGGACAATGATCCAAAACACACCAGAAAGTCAAACTCTGAATGGCTTAAGACAAACAAAATGAAGACTTTGGAGTTGCCTAGCCAAAGTTCTGACCTGAATCCGATTGAGATGCTGTGGGATGACCTTAAATAGGCAAGTTCATACTCGAAAACCCTCCGGTGTGGCTGAATTACAACAATTCTGCAAAGACACATGGGTTAAAATTCCTCCACAGTCCGGTAAAAGACTGATTGCTAGTTTTTGCAAATGCTTGATTGCAGTTGTTGCCACTAAGGGTTGTCCAACCAGTTATTACGTTTAGGGGGCAATCCCTTTTTCACACAAAGCCATGTAGGTTTGGATTTTTTTACCCCTTAATCACAAACACCTTCATTTTAAAAATACATTTTGTGTTTATTTGTGTCATTTTTGTCTAATATTTAAAATTTCTTTCATGATCTGAAACATTTAAATGTGACAAACATACAAAAAAAATGGGAAATCAGGAAAAGGGGCAAACATTGTTTTCACACCACTATAAAATTTCCCAGTGAACCACAAAGAACCACCATCCCAGTCTGCCAGTCCAGAGGCACTTCCCCAGACCTCCACACAATGTTGCAGAGATGTGTCAGCCAGGACAGCCCTACAATATCCAGGAACTCCAAGAACGCTCTGCGAATCTCATCTACTCTAGGGGCCCTGCAGCTGAGCAGTTGTCTAAGTAAATGAGTGACCTAACAGCTAGTGGTAGAACAGTCATTCCTCTCACCCCCAGAGTTTGCCTCTATCACAGAAGATGTGACTGAGGGATTTAAGAGATCTGGGAAGCTGTTCCTTCCACTGCCTGACTATAGTCTCAGTTGAGGTCAGCAGAGTCCCACTACGGCTGTGTGCAGTGTGAGTGGAGCACTGCTTCCTCCTCCAGTCACCTGATGGTTTGCCAGAATTGCTTTGAGGCTGACCAAAACTATTTTTCCATGGTCTCACTGAACTCCTCCCACAACCAGTTTTTGCATCAGCCACTGACAGAGCCACACTTTGCTTGGCCTGCAAAATGTAGAAATATTTGATGGTGCAGTTTCTACATGTTATGATTTTCCAGACCTTTGCTTCAAGAAATTTTCTCTAACTGGATCCCGTTATATTTTTTCTATATCTCTGCTGTAGATCGATGCTATTGATCAAAAACAAAATCTTGAGTCTCTAAAGCCGTTTTGTGCTGTTTTGTTATTAATGTGCTGAGAACATTCTCTGAGTATATTCTGCACAACAAATGCACAAGAATAAAAAACACCTCTTGTCCCAACTATATTAAATATGAATGATATAGATTCTCTATGGACAGAATATATTACATGTGCAAATGTCAGGGTTCTGGGTCTTTGTCCCAGCCTTTTCAGTTTATTTAGAATTTAATTCTTTCTTTATATTGTAATGATTTAAGTTTCATACAATTTACACTTGAGGTTAGTCCTTTTCATCTCTCTGAGTTTATTGTACTTTCTGGTTGTCTATTAGGCACCCTTTGTGCCTTTGCCCTCGTCCTCTGTGTTTCTTAGTCATGTCGCTGTGTTTTGTCGCCTGAGTCTGTCTTGTTCACATGTCTGTTTCTTCCCTGTGTTTTCGTTTGTTTCTCAATGTGTTTCCTGTCTTATTTTTGACAGTTTCTCGTCCTGTGTTCAGTGTGTTTGGTTTTGCCTCCCCTGTCATGTCATGTCTAATTTATTTCTGCTGTGTTCTCATGCGTTTCCACTTCCCTTGTCACCTTTCAGTATATATATTGTCTCCGTCTTATTCAGCCCTTTGTCAGAAAATCTGTTAATCCTCTTTCTCATCTTCATGTTTCCAAGTCATCGAGGTCTCACTTTTTTCCCCTCTTATGTTGAACCCCCCTACTTTTTTGTTCAGTTTGAAAATTTAGTAGTTGTATCTTGTACTGCCAGGATTTTGTACCTGGGTTTAAATTGAGTCACGGTCATTTTCATAGACATATAGAGGTGCTCATTGTTGATCCTTGAACATTATTTAGTTTTGATTTTGTTCATTGGGCCTCACAGTTGTGTGTGGACCCAAACAATGTCAAGATCAGACCTAAGAAATCTGTCCCAGGGACCATTTGAGGCCAGGAAGTGGAAGAATCTGTTCTTTCAGGGCCACGTCTGCTTGGAGATAAACCAAATGCATCTGGAAAGGCCCAGCACTTACTCATGCATTTTTGCTTTCCACTTTTTTTTTTTTTAAAAAGAGTTTTTAAACAATTTTTTCCTTATTTTATTCTCACTTTCTCCATCTTACCTGTCTTTTTCTCAGCTTTCTCTGGTGGAGTCATCTGTATCTCTCCCTTTTTTCTACATGTATCACTATCTTTCTTTTACTTTTCTACCATTTTTTCATGTGTAACTTGCCTATCATCTGTCTGCATTGATTGGCTTAGTGGTGTCTTGAGGGCTTGCTTAACTCACATCCAGTTGGTCTGTGCATTCCCTTATCCACTAAACCCCTACCATAAAGACTACAAAAGCACCACCAGTTAAAATAGATGCGCCTCGTCAGGTTTTAAATCATAACCTTCACTTTTTGGCTCTAGATCCAAGTCCATATGTGACATTTGCCCAGACCCAGACCACAGTCTGCCTGTTGGTGACCTCTGATCCAGGGACTCCACTGTGTTATTTGCAGTGCGTACTGCCTGGAATGCACAGACTTGATTAGCTCAGTGATGTCTTGTGGGATTGCTTAACTCACGTCCACTTAGACCATTCATTGACGACCAGTTAAAATTGAAGCTTCACGTCAGCTTTTAAATAATAACCTTCTGTTTTGGCTGTGGCTCCAGCTCCATATGGGTCTGAATACAGGTTCACCTGTTGGTGACCTCTGGTGTATATTATAAAAAATAAAGACAAGTTAGGAGTGTGGATCAGAGGTTACCCTGATTACCCTCTCAAGGTGACCTGGCATTGCTCTGTCCTCTGGACCAGATCCGAAGCACCTTTGAGTGTGAGGTCATTTAGAGGGCTGGTCAGTGAGGGATTGGCATACCTTTTCGTGATGATGCCACACACTTCCTCATCAGTCCTCCTACCTCTTCCTGGCATTGCTGTCATTAGAGACTTTGGGCCTAGTTATGTACCTAATGTGATAGAAATAAGATTTCACACTTTTTGTGTTAGTAATCCAGTCATTTGTTGTTGTTGGTGTTAGATTTGTATTGTTGATTGTCATTTATACTTAGAAATATTTACTTATATATGCTTAGAGTTTTGTAATTAGTTGTAGATTGGTAGAGGTTTTGATCCTTGATAGTCTGCAAACTTTGTGTGTATTAGACAGCACTTTGGGAGCATGAGAGGTCATACCGTGTCTTATTGTTTTATGGTAGGATTAACGTAGTTGCGTCTGTTCTAGTCTAAGTGCTCTTTGTTTAGATGAACTGCAGGACTTCCTCACCGTGTTATCTAGGATGAACCATCTAGGGTGAGGGGGAGGCTACCCTCTTCCTGACCAAGGATGTTTGACCCTTTGATCAGCAGTCCACACACACACACACACACACACACACACACACACACACACACACACACACACACACACACACACACACACACACACACACACAGGCAAGGTACTCTTTGTGTGTATGTAGACGTCATATGTTAATGAACTTATGCATATTCATGTAACCTCAATAAAAGAACAGTGGTACGGGAGAACGGACGAGAGCAACTGGGGTCAAGCGAAGGAACGGTGCCTGTCCGGTTCTCTCCCGTGCACGAGAAACATGAAGAAGTTTGCCTACTTGTGTCTTGCTTTGCAGTGTAATTATATTGCCTTCAACGTTCCAGCGGATGGGTTCAAGCTACAAACCTATCAGTTGGTCTTATTCTTATTGCTGCTCTGTTTCATACTTTCTTTTCAGGACTCCATCAACAACAATTCTTTAGGCAAGGCCAGCTGGAAAGACTCCCACTCTTCCTCCCCACATATCACAGGTACGAAAACTCAACACAGGTTCAAAATACAAACTTATAGTAGTTCTTAAGATCCCTCAGATTATTACAGTATAATGCAAAATAGTGTATTTGATGATTTAGAACAGAGCAGGATAAATCACACAGTGCTCTCATATACAAATCTTAAACCGTAACTAATATAGAGTTCGTGGGGCAGATAGCTTTTTACAACTAGTGGGTGACTGCAATATTTTACTTTCATTTGGCTATTTCTAGGTTTAGGGCAGGGCATAGGTCAGCAAACTTTATTTTATTTCTTTTTTTTCTAATTCGCTATCTAATTCGAACCCAGGAAGCAGACTGTGGGTGGTTTCGTGCTTAGTTTGTCTTTTTACAGTTAATACAGAGAATTCCAGAGATTGAGCAGCTGGCCGTTAGCATGTGATTAATCAACCACTGATGTCTGTGAAAATCTAGTTGGAGGAGGCCTGTGAAAGGCTGAGGGGCTGCTTCGAGACCACAGACTGGGATGTACTCTGCAGTCCACATGGGGAAGACACTGATGGTCTGACGCAGCGCATCACAGATTACATCAGTTTCTGTGTGGAGAGCACAGTACCCTCCAAGAAAATATGGGGGGTTTCCAACAATAAACCATAGGTGACCCCTGAGCTACAAGCCTTGCTAAATGAGAAGAAGATGCCTTTTAGCTCAGGGGACAAAGACAATCTCGAGCGAATCCAAAAGGAACTAAAATGCAAATTAGGCAGGACAAGAACAGCTACAGGAGGAAACTGGAACAGCAACTGGAGCAAAACAACAATAGGGAGATCTGGACAGGGCTGAAGAAAGTTTTAGGTCATAGAAATAATGGGGGTACTACACAGGACAATGGCAGTAAGGAGTGAACAGATTATTATTTCAACAGGTTATCAAAGAAGCTTTGAAAGAAAAGTGACTGGCATTCTCAAAAGAGTGACCTTTATCCTTTAGATGGAGATGTAAAGTTGAGTCTTGTCCTGTCGAGGTAGCGCTTCAACATTGTCATCCCTTATATAGCAGGTTTATCAGAGACAGATGCCAATGCTGACATTTTGGACAGAGGAGACAGATGGTTTGAAAGAGGAGTGAAAGAAGCCATCTATGTCCAGTGTGAACAGCCATCTTTGAACAGAGGAGGTGGTTTATGAAACCAACTATCAGCCACCTACAATGCAGCTTTGAGATCCCTTCCCAGGCACCTGATCGCCGACTAACATTTTGAGTTAGGTGATCTCAATGGGTGTGGTAAGGTCTCACAATGGTTTCACCTGAAACCTCTGCATATAATGACTAACACCCTTTTTCTCACCTTGGCTCATGCAAAGAGGCTCATGATCAACAGTAGGTCAGCGACCCTGCTAAGGGACAGATCCCACTAGGGTTTTAATACCTGGGCTGAAGAAGCTTCTAGGATGAGAGATGAACCATCTTCAAGAAAATTAAAGAAGTCCAGTTGCTTTTCTTTCCAAGCTCCTTAGATTACCATGACCTGGATGAGTGAGAACCTACAAAGACATATTCATCAGGTTTGATTCAGACCATAGCCCTCCCCCACATCACCCTAGGCTGCCAGACACTATCCCCAGATTTGATAAACTGTAAATTTAAAGCTTGCATGTAATCATGTGTTTAAATCAAATATTGGGTCTGTACATGTGACACTGTTTTTCATATGGTGAAACATGTTGCTAAACAAACTAAGGCAGACTAACTGTGTTATTTAAAGACTGCAAGAAAATACATTGCAGGTTAGTGCAGGATAAACGGGTTAGTCTGTCATGGATTTGAAGTAAACAACAGTGTGTGACTGGTGCACAGTGGCTGTGGTGCTCGTGGTCTGCTAGATCAAGATTAGCAGAGATGAATATGACTCTTAGCTAATGATGCTTAGATCTAGAAAAAAGACAGCATCAACAGTGTACTGTCAGTGCAGAGGATAGAAATCAGCCCCAGGACAACTCGTGGAACACCTGCTTAGATCTTGTTGAATTCAGTTGTGCAAATCTACAAAGAGCAGGGAACCTCAGAGTGCCAGTCGCCCAAATCAACTGATCACAGCCTGCACACAAAGATCTATTGGAGCTCTCAATAGCAGTTATTGTGACTTCACCTGTGATTCCCCCCCCCCCCCCCCCCCCCCCCCCCCCCCACTGAGTCACTACAACTGATTTTAGGGCTCCCCCACCTGCTAGATCACACTTTAACCCCTGACTGTACACATTTTCCTGTTTAGAGGCAAAGTCAAGCTAAGTACAATTAGAATTAAAAATTGGACTAAATTATATATTCTTATATACTAATTTTATTTTATTATTACAATATGTACAAAGCTTTGCACTAAATATAGAAGTCTAAAAGCTTTAAAAAATAGTAAAAGTAGAAAACTGATAGTTAAGGTAACATTTTGTGTAAGGTCAGACTCAAGCTGCAGATCAAGCATACCAGTAAGCAACTAATGGCATAATAAGTCTGTTCATGCACTGTTAAAGTCTCTGTTTTCCTGAGTTCTTTTTTTTCTTGTTTTTCTTTGGAATCCGCGGCTGTCATCCTTTTGTCTAATGTAACAGTGGAATTATTTGTGTGGCAAGCAATGATGACGTAACAGAACAACAACTCCTTCAGTCAGGAAAACATCATGTGTGTTTTTTTCTTCTGCTGTTGCTGTAACAGGATTAACAGCTTACCATAGGCTACTTTAAATATCCCTCTGTATACCGTATATCTGATTGCCTAATACATAATCTGCTGCTTTTGTTGTTTGTGTGTATGTATTAAGGGGATCTCGCTCCACTAGATGTCCAACCAAAAGCTGAGGACAAAGTCCAGCACAGCACTCAGCGCCGGCCAGCACCCAAACCTCCAACAGCCAATGTATCCAACAGCAGAGCCAATGGTCAGGCTGCTGCCACTGGTTCAGACACACGAGCTCGACCACGGGAACAATCAATGCCTGGAGCTATGCATACACAGTCTTCTCGCACACTAAGGAACCAGAGGAGAGCAGGAAGTGGAGGAGGAAGAGGGGGAGGAAAAGGAGCAACAGTGATGAGAGACAGGGGCCTGGGCGACCTCAGAGGAAAAGATGGAGTGATAGATAGAAGAGGAGGACGACCGTGTGAAGAGTCAAAAGCAAAAGACAAGAATGGACATCAGAGGCCAAGGGAAGAAAACGGACTGAAAGGCCGAGCAGCTGATGGGAGAGGAAAAGGAGGCACTAAAGGAGGCAACAGAGGAAGCGCCTTAAAGTCGAATAAAACTCTGTCTAATAAGGAAGTCTATCTGCCTGCTATGGTGGTGCCGCGCACACCCATAGTACAGAGAAACCTGGAGACAACACACCAAGGTATTGAACCAAGGTTCACACCAATTTTTTTTAATAATCATTTCCTGTTTGGCAGTTTTAGCAAACAGGATCATGGTTTCGTCTGTGAAACACATTATGCTCTCTGCAGGCTCCTCTTTTTATTAATTTTTACATTGATTTTATTTTATTATTGACCTTAATGTCTGCGTGGATATTGGACAGGGGGTGAAGACCAGGTTGGTAAAAGGAGAAGAAGTTGGAGGAACAGAAAAAGAAAAGTGACAGAAAGAAAGAAAGAGAGAAACATGCCTGGAAATGAGAGTGAGAAAATCTCTTAACGGACCATCACTATCAGGAGGAATGTTATTATTAGCATTGAAAACTAAAGTCAGAGAGACGTCTGTGTTGAGATAGATATCTTTTTAAAATTTCTTTAAGTCATTACATTTGAAATGAGCTACTTATATTTCTGAAATCAATTAAAAAATATTAAGTAATTAAAAATACATTACTAGAGTCGACTAATGAAGGATTTCTGTGCCTGATATTGCTTTTGAGCCAAAGCTATTAAAAGAAAATCAGAGATCCAGGGTTACGCTTGATTTAAAATCTTGCATTAAATATATGTTATAGTCATGGTATACCCTTAAACCCTACAAATGCACCTTTTAATAAAGTTAAGTATAGTTGTGATGCAATCTATAGTACAGCATAGGCTCTACTGAGGTCCAGCGCAGTACTAGAAATGTAGTTTCCTAGAAATTTCTCCTTTTTTTTCCCTCTCTATTTTTGTTTCTTATGTAGCCCCCAATGGTCACCCCTATGAAAAAATTCTGAAAAAACTCACCCTGCATAAAAAACTACTTTAGAGCACAGAAAATATTTGCAGGTTTAATAACTGTTGCAGTGAACAGGAAGCCTATAGTTGTGTTGTGCGAGGCGGCACCAGAATGCTAATATCAACCTGCTAGCCTACATTTCAAAAGCGTCCTAGAAATTTCTAAAGGCAAATAGTCCACACAATTTTATTTACATTGGTTGGTTCACCTGTATTAATTAGACTGAACCCCCACTTTACTAATTAGAATTGTTTTAGTATTAGCAGTTGCCAGCTTTCACCATTCATATCTCACTGAGCTCAGGCAAATGTTCCATTTATAGCTACAGGTAGAGATATAAATGGGCTATCTATAAATAATTCCCCATGTTTGTGCAGTGCACTACAATATTTGATGTTTGAAAATTATTCCCCTGGGATTTGATAAATACCCAAGTATACTGTGGGACTATTGTAAATTCTATTACCTAAACCTGCAAACGTATTCTGGAACCTTTGTTAACCAATTGTTAGAATTCCCTTGATATCAGCTATAAAGAATATTGCAAAATAAAACGATCTTAGAGTATAACCATATGTGTGAAGTTCATCTGTGTTATCTAAAATTTTACAAACTGGAAACATTTGACAATGATGCTCCGTGTTTTGTATTCTTAGACCAGAACCATGACAGGACCCAGGACAACCCCTCTGTCCTCTCCCGGTCCAGCAGTGAGGGAGGGTCCAACAGGATGTCCCTTAGCTCAGACACAGAAGGACCCCCATCAGGGCCTCTGCATCCCTCTCTGACCTACCGAACTAACCCTGACATCAGTGAAGAAGAGGGGGAGGGAGTTCCAACTCCATGCCTAAACTTACAGAATGATCTAACGTGCTGTCCCACAGGTAACAGCAAAACGGACTGTACCACTGAAACAGGGGTAGACCCCAAGAAAGAAAAGGATGACAATATCATGGCCTCTGTGGCTAATCAGACTGTACCAATCCGTGAAACTTTAACAGGGTTAAATTATGACTCTGTTAAATATACTCTGGTGGTGGATGAACATGCTCAACTGGAGCTGGTGAACCTCAAGTACTGCTTGAATGGTTACAACGAGCACAATGATGACAGTGATGCAGAAACGGTCTATCAGTCAGCCAATGAGGATGAAGACCCACAGTATGTGGAGGAGAAGAAGAAAAATGAGGAAGCAAAAAAGAAAGGTAAATACTTCTGCTAATTTTTAACATGCCCCTTGCACATTTCTGTTTTTAGAAAAGAAATAAGCATATTTTATGGCTACAAAGTGTAGTAAGGTATATCTAAGGCCTACAATCTCACATAACATTATATATATATATGAGTAATAGCAACTCCCATTTCTTCCGGGATTAAAACACTTTTTCCCTTTTAAAAAAATATAGGGAGGAAAACAGGAAGACCAATTTGCCACCATACGGTAGCTGGTGATCTGGCAGAAAGTAAAGGTCTGAGCTTAAATACTGCCGCTGCTGCTGATGACCTGGTTGCAGCAGATGGTGGTCTTGGGGCTCGAGTTGCTGGTTGAGTCTGGTTGAGTCTCTCTCTATCAATTTGTCTGAGGATGAAAACCAGAACTTAAACATTGCTCGTACCTCAGGGGTACAATAAGTCTCCCAGACTTGGGAGATGAACTGACGCCCCTTGTCAGCCACGACTTGTACTGTGATCCCGGGTAACGTGAAAACATGGGCAACAAGCAGTTTGGCCATCTCAGGTGGACAGTTCAGAGGGCAAGGAATTGAAAGGATGACTGTCTTACTGTTTGAGGCAGGTAAACTGATGAGTTTAATGTGTGACGATGGCACAGTCATAGGGTCTGTGCGGGGGCAGACATAGAGCCTTGTCTTTGCTAAACATTTCTTGTAGGTCACGGTATTCCTCCAGCGGATCTGATAGATTAAGAGGAGGTGTGTGTACTGAACCTGGGCTGGTGGGTCCACAGGGTTTTGGAAAGTCTAGAAAACTATTTCTGAAGATTTTGCTTAAGAGCGTTAAGATTGTGTTGATGAATAAAGATGGTCATATCAAATACGGACTTGAAAGCTTGTTATAATTATACAAACTCTCTTTTACCTTTTGCACACACTTCAGTAAATCACTGCACCTATGTCCGATTTTAATAGCAAAGACTTTTGAACAGAGATAAGTATCTTCTGAATATCAACAAACATTGAAAGCATGCCATGCTCTTATTGAATTACAGAAACAAGTAGATAACTTAGTACAAAACCTTGTGTAACACCACTGACCAGATTAAATTATGACAATTTAAAAAGAGAGAATACTGGCGAAGTTGAAATCAAACCTACACCACCTGCTCGTTCCTCTCTGCTCTCAGTATAACCTGTCTTTTCTACTGCTCCAAGAGAGGAGGGAAGTGGCGGAAAAAAGAAGAAATGAGGAAGACGTGAAGAAGAGGAGGGAGGAGGAGGTGAAGAGGAGCAGGGAAGTCATGCCAAGATCCTGCAAGCTGTCCAAGGTAACATCATCCACAACGTCAGAGGAAGAAGAGTCGAATGGTGGAAGAGCTTGTGCTCCCATAAGCAGAAAGTTCCTCAACCTGTTTGCCAAGAACGACAGCCAGAACAGTGCCACAGGTGTGTATTTCCAAACTTTTTTTCACACACATCAATACGTGCCATTGCCAAAAGATTTGCTGTGTTTCCCAGAATAGTAAGAAGGAGACTCCAGAAGACAAGTAGTTACTTTAGGGGAAGGTCTTTAACCCATCAGAAAGACTGGAGCAGCAAGAGCAATGATATGCTGCAGTATTGCTGCAGTATTGACAAGTATTTTGGTTTAATTTAAGCCTTCCAATACTACATTATTAGAAAATGATGCAGGGCAGCCATAATTTTACATAAAAAATGAAGCTTTTCTAAATAAATGTCAGTGGATGCTTATTTATTTTTTTGTTTGTTTTATTTTGATTCGTTGCTTTTCTTTTCTTTCCTTGTTTCCCATTAGATGTTGAGGATGGCAAATATACAAACTTTAAGTAGCTGATTGTGGGTATAATGCCAGTGATGTGTTGTTCAGGTGCTGGCTCGTTTGGTGTGTTCTCCTGTGTTCTGGATGGAGTGGAGAGGCAACAGAGTCACAGAGCTGTCTACAGGTCAGCACACATGAACTTACACAAATTAACTGTGCCATGTGCAAAGAGTCACATGAATCTGAAATCCTGTACTTTTTCTCTCTATGGTTTTAGGTTTGTTCCTCGTCATGCAGATGAGCTGGACCTTGAAGCAGATGACCCTATCTTAATGTTGAACCAGTCTAAGGACCTGTGGTGTCAGGGTTACAACATGAGGACTGGGGCTATAGGCATTTTTCCCGCCTTCTATGCTGTCAGGGTGCCCAAAGAAATTGAGCAAGGTGCGTTGCAGCACACTGGATTGTGTAAAGAGAATTTCATCAGCTGCAACGATGATTAAAAGCATGTTTTCTTCTTTCTTCTTGCAGTTCAAAAAGATGGTTGGATTGAGAAGTTCCTGGTGCAATATCTGGGTTCCGTTCCGGTTCCCATCTACACAGGCAAAGATGTGCTGTGTGCTGCAATGCAGAAGGTACAAAAAGTAACTGTTAAATTAAAGCTCACAGCTGAAGTATGGACTAAACAAATTCATTAACATAAATTATCAAAATCCCCCAAGAATCAGATAAAATATTTTTTTTTAAATAAAAAACAAATGAGATAAAGGCAGCTCTTCACACTGATATAGAAAAGGGAAGTTTTAAGCCTAATCTTAAAAGTAGAGATAGTGTCTGTCTCCCAAATCCAAACTGGGAGCTGTTTCGCCAAAGGAGGGGACTGAAAACCGAAGGCTTTGCCTCCAGTTCTACTTTTAAATACCCAAGAAACCACAAGTAGGGCTGCAGTCTGAGAGCAAAGTGGGTGATGCAGTACTATGAGGTCTTTCCGATAAGATGGGGCCTGATTATTAAAGACCTTGTATGTGATGAGAAAGATTTTAAATTCAATTCTGGATTTGGAATGGAAGAAAGCAGTCCTACATATTTGTTTAATATGTGCTTTGAAGGACATATCCTGGTCAAAAATGACTCCAAGGTTCCTCACAGTGTTACTGGAGGCCAAGGTAATGTTATCCAGAGTAAGAATCTGGTTAGACACCATATTTCTAAGATTTTTAGACCTGAGTACAATAATATACAATAATAACTTCAGTTTTATCTGAATTTAGAACCAATGTCAAATTATGACTTTTTAAGTAACAGTTTAACGACTGGCAGCTTGAAGGCCTGTGGTACATAGACGATTAATAGAGATGGGTTAATCCTATTTAAGATTGAAGCATTAATTAATGGCAGAACTTGCGCATTTGAAAGTAATACAAGGGAGTCAAATACTTCTGATTTGAGGCTTTTTTTAAAGGAGTTACAGTGGTATTGTTGTAAGTTAAATGTTATTAGGAAATGATCCAACAAAAGAGAGTTTTCAGGAAACACTGTTAAATGTAAATGTTAAATGATCCATTTCAACTAACATCATCCTGCTGTAACCAGGTTTCTGTAAGTCAGAGTAAATCAGTGTGTTGATCAGTTATTAATTCATGAAGTAACAGGGACCTGTTAAAGAGACCTAATGTTTAATAATCCATTTTTGACTGCTTTACTCTATGGTGCAGTTGTGGATACTATATTGTTCTTTCGTTGTTTTATTATGTTTAAATTGTTTTTTACTCACTTTTTGGTTGGTTTTTTAGTGGTCTGGGAGACACATTTCTAAGGGAACGGGGCCTCGAGTGAATAAAAGGAGGAAAAAAACTGCGGATAGGCGTGTAAGACTGTAACTTTGCTTCCTGGTTCCAACTCAGGACAGTCATGATTTTTTTTTTTTTTTTTGGGGGGGGGGGGGTTTAATACATTACTAGAAATGAGAGCTGCTCCGTCCAACTTTGGATGGAGCAGCTCTCCTAACAAGACCAGGTTTTGCCCAGAGAGCTCATATGTGGTGTTGGTATGTGCTGTTCTAAATTTCATTTAAAACTTGGGAGGGGCATGGTGTCAACAACCAGATAGCAGCTTGTGTCAGCACGGCCCCTCCCGAGAACCCTCAATGTCTACATAAAATTGAGAGGTGAGGTTGAATAAACAGAGTGCCAAGGGCCTATACGTATGTGTCGTGACAATGTAAATAATTTGAGTGTCTAAGTTGTGGAATAAAATTGAGGCACAGGTGGCCAGGAGGGGACGGAGGAGGAATGCCTCCCCTGCACCTCAGTGACGCACCTGTACCTCAAGGCCCTGCATGTGTGGTGGTGTGATGGAACGGAAGGGGGGAGGCAACTGGGCATGGGAATGAAAGGATTGGCTAGGGGCAGCTCCCCCGCTGACCTCCATGGGCACGCCCGTCCCCCTGAATCCACCAAGGGCAGGGGCCCTGGGTCCATTCACACCGGGGCTCACAGCAGCAGCACCTCCAAGCCCCACAGAGCATTGGGCAGCATTACGTGCATTTTCCATAGAATTATGTCTTCATTACTGACTTTCATTCAATATATTGAAAGTTTAGTCCAGTTTCAGTCAGTGTGTTCACAGTACTGTGCAAAAGTTTTCGGAAGGTGTGAAAAAATGCTGTAAACAAAAAATGCTTTCAGAAATATAAATGATTGTTTACTGGCCCCATTCTGCAGCAGGACAATGACCCCAAACATACAGCCAAAGTCATTAAGAACTAGCTTCAGCGTAACAAAGAACAAGAAGTACTGGGAGTGATGGTATGGCCCCCACAGAGCCCTAATCTCAACATCATTGAGTGTTGTACATGAAGAGACAGGAAGATGTGAGGATGCCTACATCCACAGAAGATCTGTGGTTAGTTCCCCGAGATGTTTGGGACAACCTACCATCCAAGTTCCTTCAAAAACTGATGCTATTTTAAAGGCAAAGGGTGGTCACACCAAATATTGATGTGATTAAGATTTCTCTTTTGTTCATTTGCTGCATTTTGTTGATTGATGAAAATAAATGGTTAACACTTCCATTTTTGAAAGCATTCTTTGTTTACAGCATTTTTTTCTCACCTGCCTAAAACCTTTGCACAGTACTGTATACTGTTTGATACTTTTTATTTGTTTATCACAGTTTCTCTTTCTTTCTTTTTTTGTACAGAAAATAAAAGTTAAATTGAATGGGGTTGCATATAATTCTATTGTGCTTTTGGCATAATGACAATAAAGATTTTGATTCTGAAAAAAGCTTTTGAAGAGATGGTTAAAGAACATTTTCCCGATGCCACTTTCATACTTGATTCATGCGGGATTAGTCCTGTTAGACTCAAAGCAAATCTTGCCTGGCATGATTACTAACTAACTGTGTGTTTGTGTTACAGGTAGCATACAACAGGCGGTCAGCGGGTCAGCCTCCATCAGCCTGTGCGCTGGAAGTCAGTGTGAAAGGGGTGAAGATGAGTGTCCAGGATCGGTGCCACTCCGCTCACAGGGTACAGCACTATTCTCTCTCTTCACACTTTTCTTTACTCACAGAATGAAAATGGAACTCTGATTTATAGAAGGAATTTTTAAAATGTATGTATTTTACAATAAAGTAGTATTTGTTTGAACAGAGAGCACATTTGAATATTAGACTACTGTTAAAATGGTGCTAAAACCATTAAAACAAATAGTGTTTAATATGTACAATAAACAATAATAATAAACAATAATATACCAATGTTAAATCTCGCGACACCGTACGTGACTTAATCTCGCCTGCTTTGGATCGTGGTTTAAGGAAGGCATCCATCTCAGTCAAGTCGAGCAGCCGCCTCTACTTTTTTCCCAACATGCTCTTGAACACCCTTGAACGGCTAAAGAATTGGTGCAGCGTTTCATGATGAGAAGGAAATCCGCATTATTTCTCCAGAATCCAAGGTTTGACTAACGGACCTCTCATTCAATAAATTTCAGTTTTTTTTATTAGCAAATCACAACAGTATTCATTAAAAGTTCCTTTACATTTTAAGGTAAAAATCCTACAATAATAAAGAGACAACCCCAACAATCAGACAGCCCCTTATAAACAAGCACTCGGCAACAGTGGGAAGAAACCTCCAGCAGATCCAGGCTCAGGGAAGGGAGCCATCTGCCATGACCTGTTGGGGTCGAGGGGAGGAAGACAGGAAAGCTTAGACCTTCCTAAAGAGGCTGAGTGGTGTAATCCTATAGTTGGAATAGACGCGTCAGTCCCCCGTCTTGATGATGGGAATTATGAACCCAGTCTTCCAATCCAGAGGCACAACCCCACATCTTGAATGAACATTGCAGAGGCTTGTCAAGCAAAACATCTCTACAGCATCCAGGGTTTTTAGGAACTCAGGGTGAATCTCATCCACCCCTCTGGCCTCTACCAGACTCCTCTACATGCCTTTCGTAAAATAAGAGTCTGGGAACAAGGATTAAGAAGATCCTCAAAGTATTTCTTCTTATACATTTTCTATTCAGCAGCTTTAATTTAGCATTTTCTATTCACGTTTCCCATTTTGCTTTATATGTATTTCCATTTTCCATCCTAATATTTGGTCTCTACGGAGCCCCTCTGATGACATGGTCCAAAAAATAAATAAATTGTGGCCACAAAATACTACTTCGTGGGCACGAAATGGGTATAACGTGCCCACGAAATACTTATTTGTGGCCACGAAATACTATTTTGAGGGCACGAAATAGGTATAACGTGCTCACGAAATGCTAATTTGTGGGCACGAAACACTTGACCGATAACCGTGATCCTTCCCAGACCCTTGCAGTTGGTTGACAATAAAATCTATCCCGGCATCCAGGTCGTACTTACATCTGTAAAGCAACTGGGCTCTCAATAATAATATTTGCTACATAACTTTTGCACTGTCCACTTCCTGCTGTGACAAAACAAATTTCCCACGTGTGGGACTAATAAAGGTTATCTTATCTTATCTTTTCTTATCTTATCTTATCTTATCTTATCTTATCTTATCTTATCTTATCTTATCTTATCTTAATATCCTGTTTAAATGTCTCTCCGTAATAATGGTTCCTTGCATTGCCAGGCTTTTCAAAATGCATTTGTAGCTCATTCCCAGCCTAAAATAAAAGTCAATCATACTGTCTCTGTCCATGGTGTATAGGTTTAGCCTACTCTTATGCTTATGTGTCTACGCAGCTGTCCAGGAATTGTATCAATATGGTGTGCGCACGTTATCTATTTCATTGCCACAAATGCGTAATTCGTGGGCACGTTATACTATTTCAAGGGCACGAAGTAGTATTTTGTGGCCACGATTTATTTAGTTTTTGGACCATGTCATCAGAGGGGCTCCGTAGGTCTCATATCTCTACTTGAATAAATAATTAAAACAAGGATGGATTTTCCTCCTGGGATTTTTTGTTCACCATTTCACATATGCCATTTTAATTTTTAAAATTCCCATCTTTATTTATTTATTTATTTTTTATTAATTTTTATTGAAAATATTTTTTTCTGTTGTTTTAGTCTTCAGAAAAGAAACTGTTTTCATCCACATTTATATGCTGTTTCTGTTTTCTGTGTGTGGTTTGTGGCTTAGCATAGGAGGGGTGGAGCAGTGAGTTCAGGGTGTGGTGTGTCAGAGGTTGACCCACACAGCTGTTCTCCATTACAGGGTCATTCCTTCCCTATTTCAGGAGGATGCTGAAATATTTCCTATTTCAGGAAAAGGCAGTTAAAAAGCTGCGCAAACAAAGTTTGTCAAAAACCCTTATCAATAAAACACCTCTCAACGTGCAACACCCTGTGGGTGGGTCCTTATTGTGGTCACACTGTGATACTATGTCAATTGAATACATTGAGATGGGTTTAATTTCTAAATACAACAAACCCAATATTAAATATTGCATTTTCTTGTGTACTTACAACCTAACATAACCTAACATATTCACATGGTTCATGATTTAAAGCTTGTCATCTTCTAATCAGAGGCCTCCAGCCCATTTGTCAAAGTGTCATTAGGCAAGCTACAAATCCTCAAATTGCTCAGAATGAAGGCACAGATAGAAGCAATGTATTAATGGCTGAATGTGGTTGCATTCTTAGTTAGAAAAGTCCTGCATAAGTTCAAATTTAAGAAGTTATATTCACTATCCATCCATCCATCTTCTTCCGCTTTATCCGGGCCGGGTCACGGTGCCCCCGGGTCACCCTCAGGCGTTCCCAGGCCAGCCAAGAGATATAATCTCTCCAGCGTGTCCGGGGTCTGCCCCAGGGCCTCCTCCCAGTGGGACCTGCCAGGAACACCTCGCCCAGGAGGCATCCTTGTCAGATGCCCGAACCACCTCAGCTGGCTCCTTTCGATGTGGAGGAGCAGCGGCTCTACTCTGAGCCCCTCCCAGATGGCTGAACTTCTCACCCTATCCCTAAGGGAGAGGCCAAGCTCATTTTTGCCGCTTGTATCCGCGATCTCGTTCTTTCGGTCACTACCCACAGCTCGTGACCATAGTTGAGGGTAGGGACGTAGATCGACCGGTAAATTGAGAGCTTCGCTTTTACGCTCTGCTCTCTCTTCAGCACGACGGACCGGTGCAGCACCAATCCGTCTGTTGATCTCCCGCTCCCTTCTCGCTTCACTCGCGAACAAGACCCTGAGATACTTGAACTCCTCCACTTGGGGCAGGAACTCATCCCCGACCCGGAGTGGGCAAACAACTGTCAGTGGCATCATAGCCCCTCTAGGTAGAAGATAATCAACTCTTAGTGATGTACTCATAAAGTTATCTTAAATATAATTGTTGACTGCTACCCGGTGACTTTGCTATGGGACTTTAGTTCCAATAGATCTACTGGTAGTTGATTTCTCCAGTTGTAAGTTACCATTTAACAACATTTTCTAATGTTATTCACTGTAATGAATTAATTTAAATTCTAGCTTAACAAAAGTTTCTAACTATGATGTTAATTTAGAGTAATATTCCAGAATTACATGTTTACATGGCTCTTTGTCTTTGTTGTTATCAGGGGGACCAGTGCTTCCATTTCTTCCAGTTGAAAAATATTTCATTCTGTGGTTGTCATCCAAAATACAGCAGGTGAGTCAAATGCTTTAGATGGCTTGTATTACAATTCCCTCACCTCGTGAGAGATTAGTTAACTTTTATGAACATGAATCTTTCCTGTGTGCTGCTTGCTCTGTTGTTTTTCATCCTGCAACAGGCTCAATTGAACCTTTGGAAATAATTGTTTTATTTGCACTGCAGGTACTTTGGCTTCATCACCAAGCACCCTGACCAGCAGCGCTTTGCTTGTCATGTCCTGATGTCACAAACAACTTTACATCCTTTAGCAGAATCTGTCGGGTAAGTCCTACTCTACTGTGTTCTGCTCTGCATTTAATTCAATTATATTTAAGATTCAATGCATATGACTGTCCTATCTATGGACATGCTGCAGAGGGATTATTACTTCTGTAGACACTAGTTTATAGTGTGTTACGATTTCTATCAGGGTTTCAAACTCTGACAGATGAAAGCTCTGAGAAAGTAGTGTCTTTTTAATTGTTTTATGGGGGGAAAAACACATCACCGAGGTTAAGTACAATTCACTATGGTCACTATGGTGTCCAGTAAGTAACAAGGCTGATGTTGGGAGGCTTTTATTAGCTACAGTTTTGTTTTCATCCTTAACAAAACAACATGGAGATATAACCTGTTTCCAAAAAAGATGTTAGGCTGTGTAAAAGATAAATAAGAAAAAATATAATTACATTTTTTTATTAAAAGAACAGTGGAATATTTTCCAATGTTACATTACAACCTTATCAACAACAAAAGTGCTGGAAGCCCAGGAGGCCAGTTGTAGTTTTAAAAGCTAAATGTTTTCATGCTAGATGTGAGATTTTAAATACCCAATTAATACCTATACAGCAGCATTTCTGGATTCCTTTTATGTCTCGTTATTTCTTTGCCATGTAGAGTTTTAACTTGCGTTAGTGGCTGATGGGAATGGTCTTCACTGGCACGATTTTCATGAATTGGCCTGCGAAATGATTTCTACAACAGAACTGTGTTAAATGCAGAAAGCTGCGGGCCTTGACTACTTGGTTAGGTTCAGGAAATAAAAACATTAGACAATAAAAGGTTTATAAAAGGATCGTGTTTTGGGTTCAAATATAACAGCTGCCATGTCATTCAAAGAGCTTTTTTCTCGATGAGTTCCCTTTGAGGATTCTCAGCAGCACATTCACACACATAAACACTCTTCTGTTGAAATATATTAGGTTTAAAGCTGATTTTAAAAAATTTTTGTTTATGTACACAAAATAAGTACAATAGGGTCACATTTTGCCATAACACTGGCTGGACCATTAGAACAAGTCAGTCTGGCTTGTAGCTTGTAAATCAACCATTTCCAGTGACCTGGTCTGCTTGGTTATGGAATCTTTTGTGCTATTTTTCCCAACAGGAGGGCATTCCAGCAGTATTACAAGGAGCACGTCGGCTACTCCTGTCCCACTGAAGACATCTTCATTGAATAATGCCTCCTGTCCATCCATTCTATGAATTTAATATTCACTATGTGCATGTAAGCCTGGTCTTATATACCACCAACTGGATTACCAATATATCTTCTTTGCATGGTGGGTTATTTCTTTTCTAAGCTGCATCCACTAATACAGCAAGCTTCTCCTTCTTTTGGCCATATCACAATATGAATAATTCTATGGATTGATAGGGACACGTGGGATTTTTCACGCCACAGAAAGTTACCAATAGTTAAACAGAGATATTGAATATTAATGCATTTTATTTGCAAAAATTATCTTAATTAACTATGCATGGATATTGCATATATACAGACTACCTTCAGAGCTACTCTAGCCCACAAAGCCAAATCTCAGCAACTACAAATGTTGCTAGAAAAAATCTGAATCATCTTTCTGATATTAGCAATTACCATACAAACAATCTGGCACCATAGAAACATGTCAATATCTGTCAATGATTGTAAGCAATCTAATGAGACAATGTTTAAATAACAGTGTTAGTCATTGAATCACATAACATTATAGGAGCTCAAATAAAACACATGAGTAAAAGCTCATAAGATTTAAAGTAGTGGTCCTAAAAACTAGCTGGAAGTGCAGCTTCTGATTTTATTTGATTAAACAACCTTTGAAGTACATATTTAAATGTTCAGAGATACATATATTTAACTTTAGCTCATAAGTCCTGGGCAACAAAGCTTTAAGCAGAATAAAAATGTAATTATATAACTTAAATATTTGTTAGATTGGTTAAGAGCCTTAAAACTTAAGAGCCAGGTCGCTGTGGTTCAGGTAGGAGAGCAGGTGTCGACCAATTTGGTTGGTAGATTGAGCCCTGGCTCCTCCAGTCCACATGTCAAAGTATCCGTGGACGAGACACTCAACCCCAAGTTGCCCCTGATGCATCTAGAAGCACTAGATAAAAGTGGTGTGAATGTGTGATTGGGTGAAAAAGACTTGTGGTAGAAAGTCCTTTGAGTGCTCATATTGAGTAGAAAAGAGCTATATAAGTACCAGTCCATTTAACATTTAAGTGCTGTTTGCATAGGTAATCATGTATGACTTTTTAGGGTTAGTATGGAGTTCAATGAAAACAAAAATTTTAAATAAATTCTTCCTGAATTTGCAAAGAGTGCGCAAAAGAAAATAATCACTTTGATGATTGAGCAAACAACCACAAATAACATCACCCGAAAGAGACTTCAAATAGTCACAAAACAACTACCAAGAGATGCAAGACGCAGGTGAGAGAACGTTTAAGTGTATTTAGGGGCTCATAGTCTCAGGATGAATCTATGGTCACCAGCCATTAGGATTCATGATCATTTGTTTAAACTCACATGGCAGTCTGTCCAGTATTTGTATAGTCTATGAAACTGATGGGTGACACTACATAGTTCAACAAATGGAAAAACAAAAAAAATCTGGTTCTTCTAGTTAAACAAATCTAGAGATGTTACTGCTTTTCTCTTTTAGAGTGAGGGAAAAATTATCTGATGCCCTGCTGAATTTGTAAAGTTTACTCACTTATAAAGAAATGAACACTCTCAAATGTTTATGGTAGTTTCATTTTAATGGAGAAAGAATGACACACAAAAATCCAGAATAAAAACATAAAAGTTCGAAATGTATTTGGACGCCATTGAGTGAAATATGTATTGGATTTCCAAGCCGTTTTCTAGTTACCTGAAATGATGGATATTGGGAATGTCATTACTCCAGAGTTGAGTGCATTCTTATAGTAAAGTCAGAAACACAAGGAAAAACTTTTTTTGTCTAAGGACGGTTGAGCCATTCATGTATCGTTACCAATACAATACAGTACTTTTTTTGCACTTTACAACCCGACTGCTGCAACACTGGCTGCACGGATTAAAGATTTTACAGTTTTTCTAATGTTTGATGTTCACTGCCATCATCTTGGACTGTTAACTTGGGGTTAATTCCACAAATTCAGCTTCTGCATGTATAAAGGCTAATTTACACTGCCTGTAGCCCTGCTCTCAAAAACTGACATAGATGTAACTCTGTATGTGTGGCTGGTTTTAAGAAAGAAATGCTTAAAGTTCAAGTTTTTAGAATATGTGTAGCGCCATCTTGTATCAGTTACAGAACATTACATCATCGGGTTGGTTGGAGTCAACAGACATTGCATTAGTTTATGTTAGCTAACTAGTAACACAACCAATAACCCAGGGAAAAATAAGGACTGTAAAATTTTTGTGCTGCTTTTCCTCACCAGGCCTGAACTGTGCAGTCAGCTGTTAAAACAGTTTCTCACAAGGTGTGATCAGCACTATTTTATGTAATAATATTCTCTTTTCCCAAGCATATCCAAACTGGGTTTTTTTTGTCACACCACAAACATAACTATGTTTTTTACCAAAACACGATTGAAAATCTTAACGTCCATCAGCATGTCCATAGGAAAAAATTTTTTTAAATCTCCACTAGTGCTGTCAGCGTTAATCTCATTAAAATGACGTTAATGCCATAACCGCATTAACGCGGCAAATCTCCGTTAGCGAGTAAGCGCGGGTCGCCCCGTGCGTGGGGCTGCACGGCATCAACGCATTAGCACGGTTAGTTCGTTAACGCATTAGCGCTGTGCAACCCCACACACAAGGCGATCCGCGCTTACTGGCTAACGGCAATTTGCCACATTAGTGCGGTTATGGTGTTAACGTCATTCTAACGAGGTTAACGCTGACAGCACTAATCTCCAAATTACGCTCCCCCTCACTAACGTTTGGGCTTCACTTTTCTCCAGTTCAGTTCAGTTCATTTTTATTTCAAACATATACATTCACCAACATTTCATAAAATCTTTCCATGCAGTTGTTTGAAAAGGCAGAAGTATATACTTATTTAGCCCGACCCCCTCAGGTTTACATCCTCATCATCTAAATTTGAACAACAAAAACGTATACAATGCCTTCAACTTAGAACGTAACATCACAAAAAAATATTTTCTCATGTTCAACTAAAACTATATTTAGATTTGTTAATTTGCAGAAAAAAATAAACGTCACTTTGACTGCTGTCTTGGGTTAATTGCATTTTCTTCATTCTTATACTTATTTAAAATTTCTTTTTTGAGTTTTATTTTAAACTGGTTTATATCACATTCTTCACTTCTAATATTTGTCCATCACACACATCGACACATTTTTCCTGCAGTTCATGGGATTCCCAATCGTGCTTTGGTAAGAAACGTAGTTGTGCTTGTGGTGTGATTCGCATGTAGTAATCTGTTATGCTGTAAACTGTCTGGATGTGCTTGGAAAAAAGAGAGACTCTTTTATTGCATAAAATAGTGCCGATCGCATCAGCTGATTGCGCGATTCTGTACAGCCAGAGGAGGAAAAATCTGAGTTTCTTACTCCAGCTTGTCCGTCCAGTGAATCATCTGTCGCCTGACTCAAAAACAGACTCTCTTCCACACTGTCCTCATTCAAAAAGTGCTTTGCAAACCCGAACATTACGCCTTACAGTTCTATTTTCCTGTTTTAGTGTAGCTAGCCAAACATCGAAGAGCCAGGTACTACTAAAGAGACAGACAGTGAAAGTGGACAGTATATGCTTATATAGCAGAAAAGTGATCCCCTCAAACTGATTTTTAGCTTTAGTGCTTTTAGTGCATTTATTATCCCCTCAGTTATTGGTTGTGTTACTAGTTAGTTAACATAAACTAATGTAATGTCTATTGACTCCAACCAACCGATGATGTCTTGTTCTGTAATGGCACAAATAGCACTAAAAATGTTCTTTAAATGTTAACGTTGAGCACTATTTCTTCAATAAATAACTGCAGATACACAGACAGAGTTACATCTATGTCAGTTTTTTGAGTTCTGGGCTCGATGGTGTAAATTAGCCTTTATACATGTAGTGTTTCATGTCCACTTTAAACTAAAATGCACTTTTAGTACTTTGTAGACAGTGTTGGTCAAGTTACTTGAAAAAAGTAATCAGTAACTAATTACTGATTACTTCCCCAAAAAAGTAATCCTGTTACTTTACTGATTACTTATTTTCAAAAGTAATTAATTACTTAGTTACTTAGTTACTTTTTAAAAACACGATTTACAACCTGAATAGGTGATAAAGCGATAGATCTTCAGCCCAATTCTACTTTTTCTACATAATCCATCATACAAAATGTAATCAAATGGAAAAGTCTTTTTTTAAAACTTGTTTTATTAGTTTTAAGCTTTTAACTTTATGCATCAAGCAAAAATTTAATTATATGCAACATTCTCTGACTTGAAGAAATTTGTTTAACATTTAAACCTATTTTCTGCACATTCCAGCACATAAAATAAAATATTTTTTGTGTTTACACTTAGTCTTTCAAATAGATGCAAGTAAAACACAGCAGAAAATAAATAAAGTCAAAGACTAGCGGTCCTTTTGCTCTATTTTCACCTGTAAAGCAGGAGTGGGGTAGGCGGAGGTTTACCCTGGTGCAGGTGTGCCGCAGCGGTCAGTTGAAGAATCCGCGAGTTTCTCTGTGAATTTCCCATTATGTCGTTGCGCACTAGGAGCTTGTTTAGGGGGGGGTTTCGGTGTAAAAAGAAGTTTTCTTCCCACGCACAACGGACACTAATGTTTTTGTCACTTTTTATGGAATCAAACTCAAAGTAAGGTCAGTGCTTCCACGCTTTAAACGCTGCACGCTCATACTCTCTCCCACACTCGATATATTATCCATTGTTGATCTGCACACAGCTGTTGCCACGAACGGCGCACTCGCTTACGTCACTGTTGTGAGACACTCTCGCAAAAAGAATCACGGTTTTAGTAACGCAGTAACGCAGCGTTCCTACGGGAAAGTAGCGGTAATCTAATTACCGTTTTTGCAATAGTAATCCCTTACTTTACTCGTTACTTGAAAAAAGTAATCAGATTACAGTAACACCCATCTCTGTTGGTAGATAACTCCTTATTGGCAAGCACAGCAGTAAGATGTTTCTTGTAGTTGGTCACCATTTTTTCACACATCTCAGCAGGGATTTTGCGCCCACTCGTCTTTACAGAAATTCTCCAAATCCTTTAATTTTCTTGGCTGCCTGTTGGCAACTTCAAGCTTCAGTGCTGAGTCTCTCTACAGATCTGATTTATAGGATAGAGGTCTACAGACTGGCCACTCCATGATCATAATGTTCTCCTTTTTTAGCTGCTCTGTTGTTTACTTGTTTGTATTTAGATAATTTTCATGCTTTAAGACCCATGTACAACCGCTCTTCAGTGTTCTAACTCAGGGAAGAAGGTTCTCATCCAAGATCTTACAGTACAGCTCTGTCCACTGGCCCACTCAATGTGAAATTGTTTTGGTGGGCATGATTAATGTATAAACAATGCAGGTTGAGACCAGGAGTATCTCCAGTGTACTGAATGATTGATTTATTGTGGTTTGTGTGCCATGTGGGCACTCAGAAATCTGTGGGACCCAGAATTCTTACTGGGTTGTAGGGGATCAAATATTTTTTTCGCTCAGGGACATGCAAATCAATTTAGGACAGTTTTTTTTTCCTGGATTTTTGGTTGACATCATGTTGCTCTCCATTTGAATGAAACTGACATAGAAATTCAAAACTGTTCTTTTCTTTGTAAGTGAGAAAATGTACATGTTCAGTAGGGATTCAATTAAATATTTGTATGCCACTGAACACTTAGACCACACTTTGAGCTCCAGGAACATAGTCATTCATTTTTAAACAAACTGAATAGTTAGTAAAACAAGAAACTAGTGCATGAATGCTCTTTCTCATTATTAACATTTGATGTAACTGAGTGATACAGGCACTTGAGTTCAAATGATAACGCTTTATTTTACAAGTTTTATATTTTCCAGCTAACGTGGTAAAAACAAAAGACTATAAATTACAAGGATATTTTTTAAACCCCTCATAAAGCCCCTTTTAAACACTTTCTACTTTCCCCCATTCTTTCTTATTTTCTCTGTAGTCATTCACAACTTAAAGTAGGATTTAAAAAATAGCTGATCTATTCTACCTGCTGCAGTGATGTGCAATGATGATCATCTCAGTGACGTAACTACATTCTTCTGATCAAACGAAATTCTTTTGACAATCTTTGATTCAAGTTTATTTTAAAGGTTCCCCCTGCAGTTTCCAAGACAGTATTTTAAAGGACAATAAAAACAAAAAACATTTCTAAAACTCTAAACTGTGTATTTTCTGAACCCCAGACATGACAGTCTACTGTTGATGATCTTTGGAGTTCTTGTAAAGATGTCTCATTCGTCTTTTTTGCTGCTTTCCTTTTTCTTCCAAATGTGGCTCAACTTCAACTCTTCATGCAGCTTTCTTTGACTGCGCACTGATGTACTTGATGCAGACTAATGGGAAGGACCGCATTATTTTAAGCTGAGACATTTTCTGTATTGCTTAAAGCATACATACTCAACCCTTGCTAACAGTTGGAGCTTTAAGTTATCAAAAAGGAGGTAGAAAGTGGCACATGTGGTTTCACAAATGAAAGCCACATGTGCTGGTCACGCTAGGTGGTTGGGTGGTGTGGACACCCAAGTTTATGAATGTGATAACTTGAGCACAAGGTGACGTAGGATTTTGAAATTCATGCCATAGGAGCACGTACTAAAAATCCCAGATGAGTTAGAATCTCAGTGAATCTTCAGTCAGAAGTAAAGTTTTCTGAAAATCCTGTGAATGCAACAACTTAAGAACAAGGGTGATGGAGGATTTTCACAAACCACTAAATATCTTGGACAAGAATGAATCTCAGTGACCTTGACCTCAAGGTGAAGGCCAGAGGTCAACTTTTCTGAAAATCTTTCTGATAATCTTTCAATAATGCAAGAAGGAATTCACCCAGGATTTTGAAATTGATACGATAGGTGCATCTTCTAAAACTCTCGGGCGAATTTGAATCTTGGTGACCTAGACCTTAAGGTCAGAAGTCATTTTTTCTGAAAATTCAAACTTATGCAATAGGGGGCTCTACTAGGAGGCTGAGGTGGTAGCAGTGGCAGCTGCCAGCATTTTCTGTTCTAGGTGATGTTTCACTTTCTTACTGAGGTAAATCACCATGATACTCGCTGACCTTATATCACTTTTGCAATGGTGACTAAGCCTATTTATAAATTATGTTTTAATACTAATCCTTACTCTCTGACCCCTAAACTATGTTTATGTTTTGTAAGTGCAAGTTTTTAAGCTGTAGTTCATCGTTAATTGTTAATCTTGTGGTTTTGCACACAGAACAAAAAACAAAGTAAATGACATTTTGTTGCAGATTAAAATTACATGCAGCAATATTTAATATTTTTTCCAAATCACCAAACACGAACATGCCTGTGGCAATGTGACTCGCAGTTTTGATTCTTCGAGCTGTAGACCCTGTTTAAGGATTTGAGAGAAAACATTAAATCTAAAACCAGAATTCAAAGGTAGTCTACTTACAAATTTCATATGAGGTCAGCAAGTACAGTGTAGGTGTCCTGTTTTAGGATCAGATATCAATGCCAGTAAAACAATAAAATTCTTTGTTACAGTGAGAAAAAAAATCAAGGAATAAGTTTTCATCTAAAAGTTATTTTTTATTACCGATGCTCATTAAGGAAACAATGACAGTTTGTGCTAGTACAAATCTTCCTCTTTTTAATGCACAGAGGTCCGAGTGACCTTGCAGGCATGGTAATGCTATGTTCTGTAGAGCTGATTGGTCAGTAGGCAGTGATTTTATACCTCTCGATCACCAATCAGGATTTTAACCTACAGGTTAGATTCACAGCATAAGTTACCGTGGCGATTTACCCCAGTAAGAAATGCACCGCCTTCATGGTGCAAAACACCCAGGGTGAAACCTGAAGTTCCCTGGATACGCTGAAATCCTGCTTCCTAGTTTAGGCCTCTGGTCATATAAAATGTAGACAGCTGTTCTGCTACCCAGATGTGGCAAAAATCTACTTACTGCAGTTATAAGTTCAGGAATTTGAATCTTTGGTCTTCTATTAAATGTATATGGAATAAAACGATTTGAGCAGATTAAGCCAGTGGAAATAAAGGTGGAAAAGTTTTACACTATATCAGAGCAACAGTGCCTTTTTTTCTATTTTATTTTCTGGTGTAATGATGATGGCTTTCCTCTTTGTCACAGAATCGAAATAGAAACAACAGCCAGTTACAGACAAGCAGTCTTGTAGCTGTACAGGACTTTAGAAGAGGGACGGAGAGGGTGGAGCTCTTATTAAGGAAGGCATATAACTGTGTGGACGATCCCCGACCAAAAACAGATATTAAAAGCAAAAATTCTGGGGACTGAAAATAGGCATCTTTCTGCTATTATAGGTGGTGTGTTTTGCCCAAATATTAGGAAAAGACAATCAGTGCTTCATCTTGGACTCCTCATGCTGTCACTCTTCTTGTATGGGCACTTCTGCAACTTGTCCGTGAGATTCACTAGTAGGAGCATTGCAGCTGCTGTCCTAACACAGTAATCTCAGTGATCTTTATGGTCCTCTTTGCATAAAACCTGAATTTTTCAGGACAACCAAAACAAAGTGGCCTGCATCAAACACACTGTGTCACACCATTCTTGGCTTACATGTTTGTTTCAAGAATTACATTTGCATTACACACAATATATAAGACAGCAAACTTTGTTTGTTGGTTAAGTCAAATATGTACGACTGTGGCTGTCATCTTAGCTGCATCATGGTGAGAGGCTGTACCAGAAAGTGCCCTATGTATTCCACTTCTGTGATTCTAACGCCATGGAGATCAAGTGCACATAACTCAATATAGATATATCCTGTATAGATGTTTGTATAGAAGTTATTATTGTATGCTGCTGGTTTGACAAAAATCTGGGTGTGACACTGCATAATATCAGTGTTGTAAAACAAAGTCAAGATGATGCTGGTGGTGGTTCTTGTCAATAAATCATGTTTACAACTTAATTTCAAAGCAAGACATGTTTTTTTCATAAAATATGAAATGTGTTCAATTCCTAGAAATATTTATTGCACGGAGTTTGTGTGCTACGTTCAGACCTGATACTTTTGATATGTATGTTGCAAGAATACAGTTGAATTATTCAGTTATGACATACACTTTTTTTCTGGTTTCCCAGATAGAAAGATAACATTGAATGATGTTTAGTTTTCATCTGAATCATCATTGTGGTCCAGATTGAAATCTCAGTGCTAAATAAATGTTGAATCAGTGTTAAAATACCGATCAAACCGACAGTGCAAAAGTAATGACACTGAAATAACACAGATTCAAAGTTGTCCTGTTATAATTGATTAATGATCTATTTACAGTTGACCAGGTGACAACAATGATGCTCAAATGTCATGGAATTATAGTTGACCAGAAAATTAAAGCTATTATCAGATGGACTGTTCCATCGCACCCCTCTCAACGTGGTACATCCCATCTCTCCACCATTGAAACATCATGGATTTATGGTTGACCGGGAGACATTACTACACCCCAGATATATCCTCTGTAATACATCAGGTAAGCATTCACTTATTTTCTTCTGTTTGAATTGCACCAAATATATTTTTAACCAACTATATTTCATATATGTTGTCGAACACTCAGCACAGTGATACATATTGTAGATGTGTAATTTAGGCATATTATGTTAGCTAGGGTGAGTTAGAGAAAGGCAGAACTATATATTAAGTAGAAAAACTTAAATCTGAACAAAGTATGCTCTTTCCTTATTTTTTCATATTAGTTTTTTATTTTGTTTTCGTTTTTCGGATAGTTCTGAGTTCTCCTTTACCTACAGGCAGTTGACAGTTAGGACCCAGACCAGGTGGAGGCAGGACATCATTCAGTGTGTTTGATGAATTCACCAGAAATTATTAAATTATTAAACTATTAAATGACAGCTGGGATAGCCCCACCCCGCAACCCTGAAAAGGATAAGCGGGAGCGGCTGGATGGATGGTGAAGTTGTCTGTTGTTTATATGTTAGAGCCTAGTGTTTAATAGTAGAGTTAAAAATGTTTTCATCAACATCCTTATATCAATTAAAACGACATTAGACAAGAAAATTACATTATTTTGAAATATTGTAAGTAATTTGTTTTGTTTAACATCACTTGAAATGCCACTTATGTCCACTTGATCTTTAGTAGTGGCGTCCACATTGCTTCAATATTAACTGAAGGTGCAAAAAAGATCGTATTCGTATTGTATCTTTATTTTGAACATGTTCAATTAATACAACAACAACAACAGAGGAAAAAAAGAGACAAATAAAGCAAAACAAAAGGGAAAAAAAGGAATAGTAATTATAAATAACTTACATGTTCAAAAAGGAGTAGGACGCAGCATAAGCTTATTTAATCCCACCCCCTTTCCACTATTTAGTAACTAATAGTCAACCATTTTATCTTCCTATTCATCAAAATTTCTGGGCCATGTGCAATTCCTGAGCTGGGGCTAACACCTCATAGGAATCAGGCCTTGCTTAGGCACTTATGATGAACTGATATACTGTTTCTAAGATAATTTGGTTGCAGTGGTACCAGTTATTTCCTTGGGGAAACACTTAGTGCATGTAATAAGTGTCCCCGTGTGATCGTATTTATTTGGTGTTTGTTTGTTTGTTTGTTTGTTTGTTTGTTTCTTTGTTTGTTTCTTTGTTTGTTTCTTTGTTTGTTTGTTTGTCAAAGAAACGCCCCTGTAAGTTTCCTGCTGGTGAGAGCTACCAGCCACAGTTTGCTTTTTACAGTTCTGTAACAGCTTCATGGGTGGGACACATTGTCCAAGAGTGATACTATCTTCTGTCTCCTACCACCTGCACTGGCTTGAGGGGGCATCCTAGGACAGAACTGGCCTTCCTGATGAGCTTATCCAACTGCTTCCTCTCAGCTGTAGATAAGCTGCTGTTCCAACCAGTGACAGTAGAAAACAGACAACACCATTTTTGAGTGAGTTAAAAAAAATAGGTCTTCAGGAGCGCCCCTACACTGCAGAAGATCCGAGTCTCCTCAGCAGATAAAGTCTGCTCTGACTGTTTCTGTAAAGAGCATCAGTGCTGTGACTCCAGTCCAATTTATTGTTCAGGTGAACACCCAGGTACTTATGTAGTGATCAGAAATACACAATAAACGTTGAGGCCTTGAGCCAACTCAGCCAAATTATATCTGATTTATTTATTTAAAGGGTTTAAAACAAAATTAGACCATCTGACTCCTTAATTACAATAATTAGAATACATTGTTTACATCCCTGCATTTAATTGCAGTTTTTCCAGTTTCTGTAAAAAGCACTAATATACAGCACTTTTTGTACATTTTTATTAATTATCCTACTCTGTTACACAGAGGGGTTTTGAATCTGAGTATGCTATTTAAAGTGTAAATATGCCCTCTACAGTCTTATTTATTTTCTGTTTGTTTTTTATTTCATCTTTCTTCTTTGCATGCTCTATCTGCCGGTCACTTTGCTACCTGGATTTCCCCAGTGAGGGACAATAAAGGATATTTCTATTCTTTTTTTGATTGTTCTTCCAGAAGCACATTCATGAGGTCAGACACTGATGCTGGACAACAAGGCCTGGCTCACAGTCTCTGCTCTAATTCATCCCAAGGTGTTCTATCGAGTGCAGGCCAGTCAAGTTCTTCCACACCAAACTTGCTTGTCCATGCCCTTATGGACATTGCTTTCTACAGTGGTGCACAGTTAAGGTGGAATGGGACGTGGCCGTCATCAAACTATTCCCACAAAGTTGGGAGCATTTGTCCAAAATGTCTTGGTATGCTGTAGTAATAAGAGTTTCTTTCACTGGAGCTAAGTGGTCGTGCCCAGCTTGTCAATATGCAGAACCATCACCCCAATAGTCTTTCTGTTTAAAAGGTACAGTCTCTGATCCTATGAATATTACCAGTTAGGCAGTGCAGAGCTTGGATGGAGGTGATAGGTGATGGGAATCGTACCAACCAAACACACCTGTTGTAGCAGCTCTCCTCTCAGTGCCCTTGGAATATGACTAGGTTTAATTAAGAGGACTGGAGAGCAGTCCCAGAGGATCTGTTGTTTTTAAATTTGGAGTAACCTGTAAGAGCTATTTATAAGATGTAAACTAATAGTCAGATTTTGACCTTTCCTGTTTAGAATGGGAACATATAGACTTTTTGAATACAGGATGTCTTTGTAAAGAAATTTTGGAGTAAAGAAAAACCTAATTCAAATAATAAAAGCAAAACAATCAAATCACCTTAATTGTATTTATCTAATAAACCTACTCTGTACTAATTTTGATTTTATTTCTGATCTTTGAGGGGAGTAAGATTAAAGAGAGACTGGGCACGCCTTGGCCAAAAACACAATCTTTCATGCTCATAATGACCCAACAAGAAAGCAGTATCCCCTGGAAATTCAACTCCTCTGGAACACTTTTACCTTCTCCACAGATGTAATGAGAGGTACACCAGGGCAGCTTGAAACTCTTCCAATTCCGGCCTTTTCAACAAAAACTCCTGAAGAACAACCCCTGGACTGTACAGCAGTAGAGATGTGTTCTCTGAAGTGACGCTTCTCCATCTGCCAATCCCGTGCAATTCATGGTTCAGGGGTGGCTGTAGCTCAGGAGGTTGGTGGTTTGATCACTGGCTGTTCCAATCAACATAGCAAATATCACAATATACACTTTCCCATTCCATTTTATTTATACACTGCAAGTTCACAGCAAAGTCAAGGTGCTTCATATACTAAGGTAAACAACCTACAGAATTAGAGAGAACCCCAACAACAGCACTTGGAGTAAGAGACCTCCAGCAAAACCAGGTTCAAGAAGTGGGAGTCATCTGCCTCGACAGGTTGGAGGGTGACGGGAAAGAGCAACAAGAAAAGTAAAAGTATGTCGTTTTGTATCTTTCAAAGTTGCAAGGCCTTGTTGCTTAACAAGCTCACAGAATTTTATTCTGTATACAGTTTTGTGTTTACAGTAAGTTTGTAGATGTATTTTTTTCCACATTGCTCTTGTGATAAACAGCCTCATACAAACATATACAGAAATGGAACGGTATTCATATAATGCTTTCTGCTTTTCTAGTCTTATTGACTAAAAAGCATGCTACAAGACAGGTTTGTATTATATATTTACTATTTTTGGATGCAGATGTGTGTGTATTGATGTTTGGAACTCATCTGGTTCCTTGTTTTTTGCATTCTGCACAGTTTGAGCCACAAACAGATTCATCTATAAATTATAGTGCAGTAGTGATTGGTGAGAGCAGAATTCTGTATGTTTTCTAATGCATGTTAGACACATCCTTTAATGCTTTCTTTAATATTATTTGCATTATTTACAATCGTAAAAGTTAGAAGGACGTCTTCTTCTTCAGTCCTGACACACTGTCGATTTTCAACAGGCGTTCCTTTAAGACGGCAGGCAACAGGTCACTAAGTTGTCAGAGATCAGTTTTCAGATGAATCTGTCTCTTCAGTGGAGCCGTCACTCTCCACCTCCATCCTCCTCCTGTGGTGGATGTTCCTCCTGGGTGATGCCTTCTTCTGCACTTCTTTTAGCCCCCCCACAGCACTACTGCTACTGTTACTGCTAGGACTCACTACGATTTGAGCAATCCTGGACAGCAAGAGAACAAAAGATTACAATTAGAAGAAGAAAAGAGCAAAATGGGAAAAAAGCAAAGTGAAAGTATGTAGAGATTGTACTGGAGCGCTATTACATTTGAACACGAGAGTAGCAGCAGAGTAACCGTTTTCATGCCAGTGAACAGAAGTCTAACAATATCAGAATCAGCAGCTTGGACATTAATTCGATTTTGACCTTTGAAACCCACAAATTTACATATAAAAGATAAACCAGGAACTTTGAGCAATCCTGGACAGCAAGAGAACATCACGGCTGTGATTTTTCAAAAATTGATAAGTGTTAGCCATTATTGGCATAAATGTATAAAAAATTATAAATTATATTATTCAAGGGAGTTCATTTTTCTTGTTTTATAGCCTTGTGCTGCTGAGGGGTTTAATTTCAGATTACTTCGATGCTCTTTGCTATCAATCCAATCTACCTTACTACAATCTATACTAACTGTCTAGGGGTTGAAAAGCAGCTCTGAAAACTCTTGTAGCATCTGCTTCTAAAATGTAGAATTCAGTTCGCTTAATCCTTAATAAGAGTAAAACAGAAACAACACAGGTCAGCTGAAAATAGTACAAATCTATTTTTTTCTGTTGTAAGCCTCCAGCAGATCTGAGGAATCCCTCACTTGTCATATAACACATTAACACCTGGTTACAGCTGCCTAATATATGGAGTAATGTTCCTGTTGTTGATATGTTTATTACTATGTGCATAGATGTGCAGTCTCACAGTTTGTCAAGTTCCTGGTCCATCTCTGGGTCAATGAGCAGCTCTGCCTTACTGGGTAACACTCCTGCAGAATCAGGGAAACGAAAAGGTTCAAAATTCAAACATTTGAAAGCAACACTAATGTAATACAAACCAAATGCACATTTTTTGACTGATGTAATGCTTATGCACTGTGTGTCAATAAGACCCAGTGTCTCATTGACACACAGTGGTGGTTGAACCCACCAATAGTTTGGTTGATGGCCTCTTGTTTAGCCAGACTCATAAGGAAGCTGTAGTAAGAAATTCTGTCAGTCTGGTTCAGGATTTCCCTCATACATGACCTGGGCGGATGACTGCACACACACACACACACACACACACACACACACACACACACACACACACACACACACACACAAATAATGACAAATCAGTACTACAACTGGTACTGAAATTGTTGTGTGGTGAGGTGGGAATATTTTTGCAAATATTTAGTGTATACGCACAAAAACGCAGTGATTTATCAACATTTTTGCACCACAATTTTTTCGTACTTCACAAACAAATTTAGTGTACAGACAAAATACAGCCTTACTGTCTTAGTGAATTTAAACACGTGTCGTTAAAATTAATACTTTTTTTTTAAATTCATCATTATTATTGCTTTTTGGTCATTATTTATTAGTTTATATATTTTTTTATTTACAGATTACAATTAAAATTTAAAAAATGAAGCACCTAAATACTGGCCTAGACACACTAGATGCAATGTGAAAATCCTAAGTTACTTCCTTAAGTCATCGCATTCACAAGATTTTAAGTGAATTCTGACATTGACCTTGAAGTCTAATGGTAGGAATTTGAAAATATTACATCAGCTACATCACCTTTGAGAGTTATCGCCTTCACAAGATGTCTACAGGAAACTAAAAGAATATAGTGGTGAGTGAGAACTGAAGTGTTTACCTATGTTTGGACCTGTCGCACAGGGCGTCTATACACTGAGCCAAAGTGGAAGGCTCCACCCCATCTTGTGGCCGCTCTTCTTTGTTGTTCTCCTCTGTAGACACAGATGGGATCTGCTCGATGGAGGTGGATGTGGGGACGATGACAGTGTTGGGACTCTTACCTGCTAGCAGATCTTGGTAGATTACCAGCACACAGTCCAGGAACTCTACGAACACAATGGATGAATTTAATGGACGTTTCCTTTAACTTAAAAACAAATCACATTATTAACATTATTACATACATTTTATTCATTTTGTATTTATTGTTATTACTATATTTTTATTAATATTGGTTTGTTTATTCCCTCGGGTGAAATAACTGAGAGAATGGGTTCGTAAAACCTATTTTCTCAGTTATTTTATCCTTTATTATCCAATTTAATCAAATCTTTACATTCTTATCTGTTACCCAAGTTAAATATTCTCTTTTTCTAGGATACTTATTTTTTCAGTTAGTGGTGAATTCTTTACCCCCCTCAGTTTATTACACAGTCGTTATGAATAATTCCTTTTATTTCGTTAACTCATATTACCATTCGGTTCCCTGGATTAACATTAATCTACTCCCTTTAGTAATTTTTTCAGTCTGTTTCCTAGATTTCCTATTTCATTAACTAGATTCTCTTCATTTAATAATCAGTGCACATGAATTATTACCATTTTCCCTTATTTTCTCTATATAATCCTTTGGGTTTGTATTCTGTTCCTTCAGTTTATTGATCCTTTCCCTCCCTAAGTTCATTAATTTGCTCTCTTTAATTATTCTTTTCATCACTTGGTTTATTACCTTGGTAGTAAAACTGCAGCTGGAAAGCATAAAGAAAATCAGAGAAAGACATCAGACAATCGATGGTGTCGTCCATCACAGCAATTCTAGAGGAGGAGAGAACAGCAATCATTACCCAGAAACTTTCAGCCTGTTAAGATCTGTTGTGTTCAAAATGTGCTACATTGAAAATGTGCTCAAATGAATTACATAGGATTATATATTGTGCAAAGCACTCAGGTTTCATCTTGATGTGAAATAATCAAGATGAAACCTTGGGAAGTTACTCTTTTGCTGACCTGGCGGCACTCTGAACTAACACCACTGGAAAATCTGGACACAGTAACTGCAGCAGGGACCTGTATTCCAGCATGGAGAGCAAGTCTGCAACACAAGACACAAAACATTTGTTGGCTACAAATTACACAATGACTAACCACCAGTTTTAAATAGAAAACTCATGACAGCACAAAACTGTAACACATAAAACTGTCAGTGACAACTAAAACAATAATGTAACACTTATGACATAAACATAGTTTTATATCAATTTTTTTATTAATTACAAATACACTGACATCAAAAACTTTGTCTCTTTGATCTGCAAGGATTTGTAAATTCACTGATTTTGAAAAAGCATGTTGTTTGAGGTCACTGCAACCACATCAAGAAGAAACATACAGCATCACCCAGATTTAACTCCTCCTGTGTCTATTTAATGTCTATGTCTACATTTACCAGCTTCCTAAGTATACCATAATAAGCTTTAGATCTAGTCAATGTGTCCTGCTGGGATGTTTCAAGAGTACAGGGCTATTTGGTCCTTGTACAACTGTATTCACACTTATTTCTAGTGGGTAATGGAATCTCCCAAGGCTGCTTTGACTGATTTTGTCCATGATTTTTATGGACAGAGTTTTAAGGTCAACAGGTCCAACCAAAGGTTGTAGTGTGTCAAGGTTGGTAGCTTCATAATCTCATGTCCACTTTTTACAAGTGATGCTCACTCAGTTGTCTTCATTAAGGCTCAGGTGGTAGAGCAGATCATCTAATAACCGGAAGGTTGGTGGTTCAAGCCCAGTCTGCCCTAGTCTGCATGCAAGATGTTAGTCCAATGTTGTTCTCTGGTGTGAATGCATGTGAATGTTAGACAAAAAGAACTTAGAAACAGCAACTTAGAAACAGTATCTCAGGAGAGTGACAGATGGGTAGGTCTGTCATCAGCAGTAGCACTGTACCTCACAGCAATAACATCTTGAGAGTGAATCCAGGCTGGGATATTTCTGTCTGTAGTTTCCATGTTCTTTACTATGACTACATGGTTCTCCCCAGAGGTACTCCAGCTTCATTTCACAGTCCAAAGACATTATTGTGTTCTCACCTCCACTTTTGCCGATCTGTCTGTAGCATTTCCAGAATACTCGAATGAAGGATGCTCTGTTATGTGGAGTGGCCTGGATGTAGTTAAACTCTCTGAAGAGGACGTGGTTACTGTTCTTTACACTGCTGAAACTACAGAAACATTACAAACCCAGATATATTATATATTTCTCTCACACACACACATACACACAAATTTACTCAATTGCTCTCTGCGATTAATGAAGTCTCTCTGACTCTGATATGTCTTTATAAATAACTTTCTGTCAGGACATGGAAGGCAAGCAGTGCTTGCATTGTTAAAGCTCCCCGCCTGTCTATTAGCGTGTGCATCCATCCTTTACATTACTGCCACCTTGTGACCACACGGAGCTAGAATTGCTGCATCTCTCTCTGGTTTGAGGGCGTGTCCATCTCCCGTAACACTGACTTGAGCTGGGCAAGCTGAGAGGTCAGCAGCTTTTTTCTGGTTGTTTTGCGCATGTGCACTGTGGATAAACTGCTAGTCTTCAACGGTAAACTGATGGGAGACCAGTGTGCGAAACAAGCTGCTGCTGGCTCAGCTTTCACTGCTCTGACACCAGTAATGAACTGTGCTTTGTCTGGAAACACAGCCACCATTACCCTGTGAAATAGATTCAGTCAGATTCATCATAACAGATGAGTTTCTTCTTGGTAACCACCTTGGCCAACATGTGTAATGTAGTGATTATGGTGTGAGAAAAAGTTGTTATTAACTTCTTTTGTACTGTGACAATACTCAAGATGGGATAGTAGCTCTGACCATGTCTGCTCTTTTCAGATTTTCAGATTAGCATTTCCCGAATGTAGATTTTTTTCATTAATATGTTTAATTCCTCAATAGACATATGCACAAGCTTTTTAATTCAACTGTTTTTTATTATTATTAATGTATTTTAATACACTTAAAAAAACCATGATGAAGGACTGTGAAACTGAGCTCTAAACAACAATTTCTTTTTCAGAGATTAGATTTTTCAGAGATATGTGATGCTCACACAACAGCCACACATATGATGACTATGATGAATATGATACTGTACATTAGGGCTGCAGCTATTGATGATTTCAGTAATTGAGTAATGTATTGATTATTCCATCTATTAATCAAGTAATGAGATAAGATAACTTATTCCACTCTCCATGTTCCAGATGCTTGATCCACAGATTCATCATTTTCACAGACTTTTCCTGTCTGTCTGTCACTGTGTAATGCAGGATTAAAGACCTGGGGAGGGGGGGGTCTCCATCTCCAGCTCGTGCAAATGCATGTAGGTATCAGTATGATCTTCAGACAACAATGAAGTAGTATTGATACGTATAACCTATGCATTTGCACGAGCTGGAGATGATAATCCTTTTAAACCGTATGACACACTGGCAAACAGTGACAACCATTTCTTGAACATGACGATGTATCACCAAGTACACGGAGAGTAGAATTCGTAAACAAATCTAACTAGTTAACGTAAAAACCTGTTAACCTAAAGCACCGGAGCTGCAGTCTCACTGTTTCAACAACTGTGTGGAACCTACTATTCAGCGAAGTAGCGGATCACTCCGAACTGGTTGTATTCCTCTTTGTGTTCTAGCAGCTGGATCACAGCATCATTCAGGTAGAACAGCACATTGCTGTCCGCTGGAACACAGACACACACAGAGATTATAAAGTTAGCCTAGGAGCTAACTGACAAAGCTAACAACACACGACCTACCGAGATACTGATCAGCGGGAACCGTGGGGTTCAAACGGTTCATTCTGCTCTTCCTATAGAAACCCACTGAAACAAGACTTAATAAATACGCAGCTATAATCGGTGAACAGTGCAGCTATTTACTGTACGTACACTGTGTTCTTATTACTCTGAATTTTGTTAGCTAGCTGTCCTAACATGGTGAGCTGGTGGACTTCCATGGAAACCGCCGGATGTTGTGAGTTACATTAATCAGAGCCCCTCGAACATTACTACTGACAAAGATTCCGCTTTGAAAGTAAACGTTTTACAGAATTTAAGAGCTTTAAAAACTGAGAAAAAATTGGAACTTGTATTTTGAAATTCTCACGTGTACAGATTTTTTCAACACACTTGTGTTTTTAATTTACAGTTACAGAAAAATATTCACAAATGTGTAGAATGATATTTTCACAAATAGAATAGAATAGATCTTTATTGTCACTGTTACAAGAACAATGAAACACAGTTTGCATCTCTCCGTTGGAGACATTCAGATTCTTTTAGGATGGACACAGGGAATGTGTTGTAATACACAATAATAATAATAATAGTATGTACAGATCAACATAAGAACACACACACACACACACACACACACACACACACACACACACACACACACACACACACACACACACACACACACACACACATATATATGAGTGATCAGTGTGCAGTATAAGGTGCAATGTGATCAGTGGTATTCCGCATTGAGTAAGGGATAGGAATGCTGGTTACTACTATAATAAATACGGTTCATAAATACGCTGTAAATGTCCATGGATTTTAACAGCACAGTTAACCTTCAATCAGGGTGGGGGTAGGGCATGTTTGACAGCCTTGACATTGACATTGATTCTGTTTTTCTTTGACCTGATCGACCTGTAGCGTTTACCAGAAAGAAGGAGGGAAAAAAGTGAGTGTCCAGGGTGCAAGGGGTCCTTGATGATGATACTGGCTTTCCGCTGAAGTCTGCTGGTATAAATGTCTCTGAGGGGGGTTAGTGAAGTTCCAATTGTCCGCTCTGCCGCCCTCACCACCCGTTGCAGTTTTCTCTTGTCCTCCACAGTACAGCAGTTGAACCAGAGTGTGCAGCAGATAGATCAGAAGACTCGTGATGGTGGAGCGGTAGAAGTTAATTAGAAGTCTTTGGAGTAATTGCACCTGAGAAAGTACGGCCTTTGTTGTGCTTTTCCTACCTACTGTGAAATGTTTGTGGACCAGGTAAGGTCAGCCGAGATATGGACCCCGAGGAACTTGAAGCTGCATCAATGTAGAGGGCGAAGTGCTCAGATCGCCTTGTTCTCCTAAAGTCGATTACCATCTCCTTGGTCTTGGCTGTGTTCAGATGTAGGTTGTTGTTGTCACACCATCGCTTCAGATGCTGAACTCTGTAGGCTGAATAATTAATGTTCTCAATCAGTCCTATGTAGCTGGTGTCATCAGCAAATACACTGTGAGCTGCAAACTTCTCATTTAAATTTTACTGAATTTTTTTTTACTGCTTACAACTACAACTCTGTGATTATAACCTCTTATATCAGTGAATACAAGCACTTGACTACACCCTCTCAAGTCAGATTCACATATTCTGCAATTTTGCAACACTTCTTGGGAGAAAGGCATTTCAAAACTTGCACTTGTAGCTGAAGGGGGATAAAAAACAGAGGTGTTGGTGGTAGTGGAGGGAAGATACGAGGAGGGCTGGGACGGAGGTAACGACAGTAGAGGTCAGCCAATCAGAAGGCCTCTGTCCTCTTTTCACCATGTTGGATTCGCAACTACAAAGCACAGAGCCTGGTTTCTTTCAAAACTTTGTTTAGTACATTAGCACTGTGGTTGATCAGGAAATTAACACAGACACAGCAGTCCCCCATTCCTCATTAGGAGCAGCAGCAAAAACCAGAGCGAATGATCATTTTAGCTAACGGTACTAGCTAACTAGCTACCCAGTGTACACTGATCAGTAATACACTCTTATAACTGTTCTAATCCTTGTTAACAGACCTGAATGTTGCAGCTGCATAAAACACTGTTGATGACAACTGTGATCTGTTATCTTTGTACCAGAATAAAGAGGGAACCCAGAGTATGAGCAAGTCCAGTGTCTCAGTGCCATCCTTTCTGCAAAGGCTTATGAAGTCACATCCACCATAGACTCTCAGGACCACAACAGCTACACCAGCAGTATCTTCTCTCTCAGTTTATCCCACTGTTGGCAGTAAAAGAGGACTTATTTAATCTCTGAGCCCTCACTCTGAACCACAGCACTTTCTGCAGGGACATCACACTTTAAATCACACTAAACTAGTCTTCCTCAGTACTTTCATGCTGACTTATCCATGTTTATTATGCTAATAGGAGACCAAGTTCATACCAACACTTACAAGTTTACAAGTTCATAATAAATCCCTGAACTCAACAGATAAAGCTGCCTCTGCTGTCCTTTTTTTGTTCTTTTGATTGATTGGTCATTTTGTTTTGGTTAGTCTGTCCGACCGTAAAGGCTGTTATGAATGATTGAGAATGAGTCTTGTTAAAGAACCCAGATTGCAGGTCATACATAGCGCTGATTCCCAGCTACGCTGTTTGCAGTGCGTGCCCACTGGTAAATTTATTGCAATTTCTCTCAAACTGGGTGTGACGGTTTGCAGTGTAGTGCTATTTGCCTGCTCCTTTGGTTTGATAGGTCTCATGTGCAGCTGGGATATTAGTAGAATTTATTTCTTTGGCATTTCATTCGACACCTTAGTGCTTAGTTACATAAATGTTTAAAGTATCTTTAGTTATTTTGATTCAGAAACAACACAGAATTATAAGTCAAATGTCTCCTATGTGTGTTGTCCGTTATCTGTGACTGTACTATCCAAGTACAGTCTATCCAAGTCCTCTCTATACTTAAATGTTTCATAAACATTCTTTAACCTCCTAAGACCCGAACTCTTCCACAGCATGCATTTTTAATTTCTCTTTGATATTTGAGCATATTGGGGCCCAATGAATGTAAAAAGAAAGAATTACCAGATTTTTTTTTTTACCTTATTTTTGGTTTTATGAAAAATAAGAGTCACATATGAGGATATTTGTTTAAAAATTTGATAGAACAGTAGCAGAATAATGTCCTTGTAAGTGGATATCAGGCCCTTGTAGAGCAAAATTGAGTATTTTGGTCTAAATAACCCAAAATGTGATGTCCACATATGTGGACACCAGGTCCTAGGAGGTTAAGATACTAAAATTCAAATCAAATTAGAGAGGCTGGGATTTGGTGACTTCGTATAACCAACAACAATATTAGAGCACTTTTCAGCCCAAATTGATTTTGGGCAATCAGTTTTGTCTTATCAAGCAGCTCATACCTGGAATACAATACCCTCGGAAAGAAAGACTATATAACATTCTTTATTTCTTTTTCTAAATTTGTAAAACAGTGATTATTGGATAATCAAACATGACATAATGCCCTTGAAAATCCTTGATTCTAATGTTTTTTGGTTTGGTTTTTTTTTTGGGGGGGGGGGGGGGGGGGTGTAAGTGATTATAGGGTTTGATCTTTAATAATGGTATATGGACATTTGTTTTTGTCACACGTTTTATGTTCACACGCTTCTAAATGTTTGGTTTGTTGCTTTATTTAATATGCCATTAACCTGCCAGGGATTGCAGATGAAATAGTCTGTGGGTAAATCTGGCATATTTACATGATGAGCTTAAGTGCTCATGTTAATTAATAAGTATTTTCCCTTTTAAATAAACACAAACATTTACAAATTGTATTGATAATCACAGCCATCATTAAAAAAATAAACTGTGAATGGCCCTTGGTGTGCTATGTCCAGCTGATATTGAAATGTGTGTACTCATGTAATTAAAACATATGAACAAATGAAATGAAATTATCTCTACTCTTTACCTAGGCAGAGGGCAGTAGGAATGACAGAAATAACAGGACTATGTGTCTATTGTATATTTTGCGTTATTTTACATTTTCGTCACAAAAACTCGCCAAGGTTGATTCCTGGTGAGTGCAGGCCACTAGTGTCTGCTGTCAAGTGCCCACATCTGTCTTACTGTGGAGGGAACTATAAAACCTTGTGTAACATTTTGATAGAGATCAATAAGTCACCTAAGCTCACTGCTGTCTGTTGACAGCAATACTCTGGTGAGTTTTCTGTAAGTGATATTTTTACTGCTGTTAGTTGCTGGTCTACATTACTGCATTACTTCTTTGAAGTATAAAAAATATAAATTGTATAAGTATAAATTTTCATCTGGTGTGAGAATTTAATCAAACTGTTTATCAGAGTGAAAATGCAATACTTTTTGGACAGTAGCGGGCATAATGTTAGCTTAATTGTCAGCTGTTATTGTTGTCAACAACAGCAACAACCCACAATGAACGGGTCCAGACCGGTGTCTTGCCAAGGTAGGGATCCCGACAGTTACCCCTGTGTCGGGAGCATGCGCTGGACTGTCCAAATCACGGACAAACAGTATCCGTCATTCTTGATTGTGTTTGCGAACTAAAGTTCGCAAACACTTCTTATAATGACTTATTACTACTGAAATTTTGGAGGTTTTAGCTCTTTATACAATCAAGTTACAGAAGGATACATATTACCAGGCAAAATGTCGTCGGTTTGTTGAAATAATCCAGTCCGATAATACCTGAGAACAATAAATGTATAATTTCTGTTGTAACCCACAAACTGAACGGTAAATTAACGACATTCATCTTTTACTTTCTCACTAAACTAAAACGTCACGACTTCCACGTGTGGTTAGTTGAAATGGAGGCGAAGTCAACTGGATCCGCTTTCCCCTGCCCAGCGCGTACTCCACATGCAGGGGAACCTAATTCCTTCAGAGATACCTACCTTTACCTACCTTGACACGACACAATCATTTTATGGTGGCCATCAAATTCTGCACTGAGCTTTGGAGAGACTTTTATATATCCTTTATTTACCCGGATACAATGTGTCGTTGACATTAAAAATGTGATTTTCGAAAGAGATCAGTCAATGGATCAAGCCAAGAGGGTAGCAGAAATTGTAACAAACATAACACCACAGTTCTACAAACTTACTTAAAGTGACCAAAAAGGACTGCAGAGGACAATGTGGGTACAAATACGCAGAGTTATAAAGATACTTCAACAACAGGTTATTTCTTTCTTCTATATATAACCCAATCATAAATCATGTTCACTACTGTCTATTTACTAATATGAGTAAAAATATTCGAAATACAAAATACACATAAAAACATCGGAAATCGGTTTTTGGCATAACATCGCTCATCACTAAAGTTTAAAGGGCGTACACGAAACAAACAAGTGTTTACATAGACAATCGTAGTTTTGAGATAGACTTAATTTCAGAGTAGCCAATGAAATCTCTTCTGAGAAAGCAATGCACGCGTTGTTCCAATCAGCTAAGGAATTTCACACATTGAAGGCGGAGCATATTTCAAACGCAACCAATCTCTCTCCACATCTGTCTCCGTCTAGTGAAAAACAAAGAAGCCCATTAGATGAATAAGTAGTCACATAAGTAAAATTTCACTGTATAAAGGTAGCATTTTGTTTGTGTGCTGCTTCTTCACTGTCCATGACAGGTTGCTTATGCAGTCGGACTAAATATTAAAAGTGATTCAGCACAGGAGTGACGTCGTCGGGGTGGTGTCCCGCTCTCCGCTCCGCCTCCGTTTGTCCGGCTCTGGAGAAATTTGAAAAAGCTGAAAGAAGTTGGACGTATTTAGCGAAATCGGAAGTGGGCGTTCATTTGTGTTTAAAATAAGAGTTCAACACACGCATATTCCACAGACAGACAAACAAATATTTTCATATCCCAGCCCAGAAATACTTTTTCGAAGTTTTTCTTTTAACGAATACGCAATTTCTGTAAATTATATTTATAATTTGAATTAGATAAGAAACAGCGCAACTGTCTGTTTTATTCTGTACCGGAAATAGTGTTGAATCTCCTTCGAGGCAGGGAAGCACTTGTATAAAACTCGGCTGGACCCCGCTTCAGTGATCTTTATCATCCTCATCGAATTGGGGAAGCAGCATCGTATTTTTTAAAAGACGCAAACAGGTATTATGTTGAAGATTTTAAATATTATTATTATTTTAAGCAACTACAAATCAGGTTTGAATCTGAGCTAGTTGTGATGTAATGTGTGTAGCTGCGAACTGCGCTGTTAGGCCTGGTTATGTTGGCGGGGATGGAAGGTTAGCTTGTAGCCTTCTTTCTAACCAGCTAACAGCTATTACCAACCGACAATAAATTAACGGCGAGGTTTGACTTTGAAAATAACTTATGCATAATACAATTTTGCACGACATGTTTAACAATGTTTATTTGTCATTAGCGATAGCCGTCTGTGTTGATGCGGGTTGGACCTGAATGAGCGGTTAACGGGGTAACGTAGCAACTGTCACTGTTGTTGCTAAGTTAGCTAGTTAATGGCCCTCGGTAACTAACGTTAGCAACTAACGACCGCTAGTTATGTTATGCTGGCCACTCCCAGTCAAACCGGGAAAGCAAACAATCGGTGATGTGGTTAATTGACGGCACGGTTGATAACCAAAGTGATAATGACTGGTTGGGTGTATTTAAAGGGGAGTCTAGTTGATAAAGGTTAGCTGTGCTCATTTGGTTGTATTTAAGTTTGCATTCTGTAATACTGAGAGCTAGAGGTGTAGTGCTGCTTTTTTTTTTGAGTAGGAGAGCTTATTGATCACACGTATTGAGTTGTAATTTGTTTCTAAGGCTATTTCACTAAAGTCACAAATTTACATTACTCTGACCTGAGAAAAGCAATCAAATGTGAGACTGAATTTAAGAACTTCATCAGTTTTTACATGCTGTTTACAGCTGTTTCCTTCGTGGATGTCTTCTTTTTCCATTCTTTCCTGTTGGGTAGTTGTCAATTCTTTCTCTAACTCATCTCTCTCCCTGACCTGTTCTCTGTGTTTTGGATCTCTACCTTTCACAGCGTTAAGCTCGTTTTCCATTAGTACCAACTTGGATCGACTCTCCACGGTTTTTAGGGTTTTCCATTAGGTCATAGTACCTGCTCGGCTGCAGTTCCAAGTGATTTGAGCAGGTACTAAAATGTGATGTCAGACTGCATGCCACTGATTGGCCGAGTCATGAGAGCGTCTCATTCACGAAAATCAAAACTGCAGTCTTTGAAACCCGACAACAAGGGAAATGGCTACAAAAAACAATGCCATGGTCCCAGAGTCCGATGAAAAGCTACAGACTGAGCAGCAGGTATGTTCTTGCCTTGAACTCCATCTTTGTTGTAGTGTTCGTGTCGCATATTAATTACATCACTGGACACTCTGCAGCATGGCTATGACGACAACCACAGATATTCGATGGTACTTGATTGCAAACCAGTTGATCTGAGTCGATCCGAGTAGGTACTAAAGGTAAAGGAGTTTCAAAGCCAGATTTATAGATTTATCCAACAGCCTAATTGATTCATCCAGAGGACACCTGCTTTATATCAAGCGCTTCAACTATTTAAACCTAGAATCTCTTACACCTGACTTGTACGATGTGCATAACACAAAACGTTATTTACTCTCAGATCCTGACACATCCCTGTATTGAATTTAGAAGGTAACTGTGTCACATGCTCAAGTGTGCCATTGCCCTTGTTTTTTCTTGTATGCCAATGTGTGGTATATTAAAGTCAGCATGAATATTGCAACTCCATTAAAGTGGTTTGTGGTTTTCATCAGCCAGATTGTGCTACAGTAAAGCTCTCTTTCAGCATTAAAAAGCTACTGTCAGGATATAAGAAAGTGGTGCAAAGTGGTTTGGACTGAAAAGTGTGGAAACGGTAGATATTTTATTTGGTTGGCCTTGTTGCATATGTATTTATATGAATTTCCCTTTAACAGGACACATTTTTCAGAGAACAGTTATTAAATAGATCCTACAAACATGATTAATTAGGATTTTTGCATTCAGTTCCATTGTAAATGTAATAGTGATATTTTGGTGGTGGAATTTGTGATGGTTTGAATCAGAGGAGGAAATGTTGTCAGAGAGTGCCCAAGTGTCACCAGTGGATGCCTCAAAGCTAGCAAAGGTTTTAGTCATATACTCACATTGTTAAAACTTTGGCTATATACTGTACAGAATATGATTTTATGTCATGGCAAAGGCTGTGAATTTGGAGAGGGAGCAGTCAGAACTGAAGCGACTGTACTACCAGAAGGAAATGGCTACAGCATTAGAGACATTGAGGGCAGCTACAATGACCTCTGAATCCCACAGCCAAATAGGAATTGTGAAGAGGCTGCTAGGAAAGCCACAATCACTAAATACCTGCGGAGAGTAAAGCAAGTCCTAAGGAGTCAGCTGAATGGGAAGAACAAGATCTAGGCAATCAACACCTACGCTCTGCCAGTGATTAGACACCCTGCTGGGATAATAAGCTGGTCAAAGGAGGAGATGGATGCCACTGACATCAAGACAATGAAGCTCATTACACTGCATGGAGGGTTTCACCCCAAATTCAGTAGCCTGAAGGCCTTTTCACATAGGCTCTGAAACCCATTAATTTCTATTGCATGTGTCGCACGATAACGGTTTCCTGCTGAATTAAGCAAAGTACAGCGTAATCTTGCCAGCAAGGAGTTCTTGCACAGCATCTGTACTGTGACGTGCCTTTGCATCACCAATACAAATGAAGCCAACAACCACTTGATGAACAAAAACATTCAGTGCATATCAGAGTTCAGTGAACTTTTTGACAGAACTTTATGTGTGTATGTAGAGACCTCCAGAGCCTTTGAATAAGCCATTCCTTTCAACAGTTTTGGGGACCTCGGGAGAAAAGCAGTGTTGCGGAAACGACTGTGTCGAGTATGACCTGGAAGTCGTGATGTTAAACTGGGACATGCTCTTTAGGGTTGTTGAGAATGACCGAGCTAAGGTTCTGTGGGACTTCCAAATACAGACAAACTGATGTTGGCTAACCAACCGGACATAATATTTGTGGATAAACCAAGGAAGGCAACTGTAATTGATGTTGCTATACTAAGTGAAAGCAACAAAGGATCATGAGAAGCTTGAAAAAAGTACCACAGGCTGAGAGAAGAGCTTGAGAAGATGTGAAGGCAGCAGTGCTCCCATTGGTAATCACTGCAGTGACCCCAAGCTGGACAAGTGTCTCCAGCAGATCCCAGAAACAACACCCAAGATCTCTGTCCAGAGGAGCGCAGTCCTAGGAACAGCAATGATGCTACGCGGGACCCTCAAGATTCCAGGATTTGGGTAGAGGACCCGAGCTTGAAAGGGGACATGAAATGCTACACATATTAAGCCTAACTTGCATCATAGAGCCCTGCTCTCAAAAACGGACAAATCTAACACTGTCTGTGTCTGGATTTAAGAAATAAGTGCTTAAAGTTTTAAAAACATTTTAGCGCCATCTTCTCTCAGTGTAGAACATTACGTCACCAGGTTGGTTGTTTGGTGTAGGCTTGCATTAGTTAGTTATTAGTTCTGTCATTAGTTGGATAACAGAGTGGAAAGCAAGGGGACTAAAACTAAAAATCTATTTAATGGGATCACTTTTGTGCTGCCCCTGGATATAACAATGTTAAAACAAAAGATATACTGTCCACTTCCACTGTCTGGCTGTCTTGGCTTTCCAAACTCAGCTTTTCAAAAATTTTACATTGGTTCAAGTGTGATCAGTGATCAGTCCAAGTCAGTTTGCAACTGTTGGCACAAAGGTGAGATGCGCCCTCCAGTTTATAGTGCTCCCAGAGTATTTTAATTTATTCAAAATATTCATATCTGGTGTCCCTGTTTTGGCATATCGCCACACAAAGTGTGTGTTCGTGTGTGTTCGTGTGTGTTCGTGTGTGTTCGTGTGTGTTCGTGTGTGTTCGTGTGTGTTCGTGTGTGTTCGTGTGTGTTCGTGTGTGTTCGTGTTCCAAACCCTAGTATTTACCTGGATAAGCCCAAATCCTGCTTGGTAGTCCAGGGTTAAGGCCTTAAGAAACCAATGAGTGATGCCATGGTAGCTAAGCCAAGTTAACAAAAAGTCAGAGCTCTGTTGAGCCATCATTCTTTTAACCATAGCTAGCGATGACTTCATGAATTTCTTAACAGCAGGGACGTTGTAAGTTAACTTTGAGAATCCTTTAATGGAAAATGTCAATAACTAATAAAAGCATTTTGAACCATTTATCGTATTCTTCAATAATGGATCATGCAGCTTAACTGTGCATGCATCATGCATTATCAACATTATAATCTAGAGAGAGCCCATCTACCTTTCAGAGAAAGCTAATTTCCAACCTTTTTATCTAAAAAATTCTTGAAAGTGTTGTTGCAAAACTGCTAACTGATCACTTGCAGAGGAATGGTTTATTTGAAGAGTTTCAGTCAGGTTTCAGAGCTCATCACACTACAGAAATCATATTAGTGAAGGTTCCAAATTATTTTCTTTTTGCATCTGACAGTGGGCTCATCTCTGTGCTTGTCCTGCTAGACCTCAGTGCAGCATTTCATACGGTTGACTGTTATTTTATTACAGTAATTAGAGCATGCTATAGGTATTAAAGATACTGCACTGTAGTGGTTTGAATCACATCTACCTAATGGACTCCAATTTGTTCATGTAAATGGTGAGTCCTCTTCGCACACTTAGGTTATTGAAGGAGTTCCACAAGATTCTGTGTTAGGACTAATTAAACTTAAATTATGCATGCTTCCCCTTAGCATTAGATGGCATAGCATACATTTTCCATCATTTGGTACTATATAAATAAAATTGCATTGAAATTAAATTGAATCTCTGGGCGTTTCCCAGTGGAGTTTGGTGCTTCATCTAGCCAAAGAAATAGCCACATTATGTACATTCACTTCTTAACCCAAAACCAAGTGCCTCAACTGATCTGGACCATGATAATGGTGTCTGTTTGGGCGTGACCTCAATTGCTAAATTAATTATCAATGGGCAAATGTACTGTAAGTCTCTTTTTCCCAACTTTAGTTGCTATCAAATGACAGTTACCATTAGCTGCCATTAGCATAGAACACTACGCTGTACTTGCTCCTCCTCCTCCTTTCCTTTTTCTTTTTCTTTCTCAGAATCCTGCTACATCTATTTCTGTTGACGGTACAGTGGGAAGATGAGGCGATCGAACTGTAGAACATTATCCACTCTAGATACATTAGCAGATGGTCATAATAAATTTTTAACCAGTTGCTTAAAGCCTCACTTTCCCACTATGTACCACATTGTTTCTGAACCACTGTTTGCTTTTTCTGTCATATGGACTTCATCTAAGATGTTTGGTTGAGTCATTTGTTTAGTTTTTGCTTTTTAGAGGTTGCTAAAATAGGCCCTGCCCCACCCCACCTCGTTTTTTTAAATATATTTATTTTTTAATAAAGGTATTAAATTGTAATTTGAGGCTGACTGACTTGTCAGAGATGCCCAGGCTTGTTTTGTGTATGTGCAAAGGAATGTAAACAGATGGCATTGGTAGAGTATAGCTTGCTATGATATTTTTGTCACATAAAAAAATTTATACCAGGATTATTGGTATAGGAAGAGATCTGGCTGATGTAATGGAGAGAGGGAAGATGGATGAATTGTGTGTGTGCAGGAGACCAGGTTGAATACAAGCAAGGCCAGATGCATTGGAGGTGGATTCATTGAATTTCTAAACTTCTAGCTTTCTTCTGGGTTTGACTCCCCCCTCCCCCCCACCACATAGCTGACTTTTTTTTTTTTTTTTTAAATTAAGCATTGCCACAATCAACTGGTCAGTGATGTGCTTTACCTTCGTAATGCTCTAAGCTTGTAAATTTGAGTTAAAACTGAGGGGTTTCTTCCAATGTATACATTGTATAAAAACTTCAGCAAGAATTTGAGCTCTCACTTGAGAAAAATCTAAAAGAAATTAGTTTAGATTTTAGAAAAAGAGTTCATGCTCACAAAGCAGAACATGTATCTACAAGGTTATCACAGCATTTCCAAGTGTGAACAACTGGAGTGTGAAGTATTATCAAGAAATTCAAAGAGCCAGCCAAGAGTCTTCAGATGATGGTGCAAGTAAACCGCTTTAGGCTTCCAGTGTGCACAAGAAACTCTTATACGTATTATTATAACTGGTGCACTTTGGTGTTGGTTTGATGTTGATGGTGTAAAAGTCCCACTTATCATAACTGCTGGTTAGCTTACAAAGTTAGAGGCTTCCCAGATTAATTAGGATATCTGGATAACAAGGACTTTAATTTTTTTTTTCTTGGACATGCCGTGTAAATGATATGTGTGTGTGTCCCACACCTCAGCAGTGTACCTTTGGGGAAGCTGAGTCCCCAGGCAGCCACCATGGGGGACGAGAGCGAGTGGATGAAGCTCCCCATTGACCAGAAATGTGAACACAAGGTGAGCCTCTCATTTATGCTTGTCCTCTGTGAATGTATTTATTTTTTTCCTTCAAAAATATTTGTAAATGTTTCTACACAGCTCTTTTACTTGATATTTGATTTTTAATAAAAGTTATTTCACAATTTGTCTTGATCCATGTAAGGAAATTATAAAAAGTTTACTGTTCATCTGGAATTGGCGTTTTCAGCGGAAGAAACGTTTTGTCACTCAAGATGAAACACATTTGCTCAGTGCTGAGAGTGGTCCTGTTGCTGAGGTTGGAGTCATCCTGTAATCTCTTATGAACTACCTCCACTCTGCTGAAACTTCTGTCCACAGTTGCTCTGCTTCTACATCTGCAATGTTGTTTCTAATTCAGGTTGGGTTGACACACGCAGCTTAGAGGAGCTGTTTGGGGTACTGCAGCTGTACGCCCCAGTACTTTAGGTGTGTGTGTGTGTGTGTTTGTTTGTTGTTTTTTTTTTTTTTTTTTTTTTTTTTTTTTTAAGTGGGTTTTTTGTGTATTAATAGCTACTATAGCCTGTTTTACAATAGTACCTACTTGAATGGACTCCGTATGGTTCAACAGTTTTCTCATTAGGTTATTGTACCTGGTACAAGGTACTTATTTTAGTACCTGCTTGCCCGAGGTTCCAAGTGATCCAAGCGGGTACTAAAATCTGACGTCGTCAGACTGGATACCACCGATTGGCTGGTCAGTAGCGTCACACGATGAGTCATGAGATCATCTTGTTCATGAAAATCAAAACGCTCACTTTGGTAACCCAGCAACAGGGAAATGACTACAAAAAAACCCCCCAAACAATAATATGGTCCTTGAGTCTAACGAAAAGTCACAGACCAAGCAGCAGCTATATTCTTGCCTCGTAGTCCACCTTTGTTGTAGCATTCGTGTTGCATATTAATTATGTCGCAGGACGTTCCGACATGTTGCTATGTCGACAGTCACGTACTCAAGGCAGTATTATTTTGTACTGGAAAACCTGTCGAGTTGTGGCGATGTGTGGTGGTTTGATCAGAGTAGCTACAAATGTTAAAGGGGCTTTTATTTCTTTGGAAAGAACCAAAGAATTTCGTTTTCTAGTTTGTGTTCTTTAACACATTTCTGAAATGTACATTATTTTTCAGTTTTGGGTAACCTTACCTTATTTTTTTTTTTTTTTTTTTTTTTTTTTTTTTTTTAATAACCTCTGGCAGTTCACCACTTTGTACTATTTCAAGTTATTCATTGGACTTGAACGACTTGAAATGCAATAAATAAGTATTGACTGATGTGGGGAAAAAATGATCATATAATTAAAATGGTTCACCTTGTTAGATCTGAAATCTGGACTATGCTGAGATTAAGCCTCCGTTTTATTCTGGTTGTAGCCACTGGAAGATGATACAGCTACTCAGGCAAACGAACCACTGGACATGGTTAGCATAATCAGCTGGAATATGTTTTATATAGAAGTCCCCCCCCCCTCCTGAGCATGAGAGCCACAATTTTTCTTTTTTATTTTGTTTGTTTTGTTTTTTTTTCTATACCAAACAAAAGGCTTTTAAATGAACCACACCCTGAACTCAATGTGATTAGTGCTTTTGTGTTTAACATGGGCAGGAATGCCATTGTGGTGTTGTAGACTGTACAGAGAATGTGAGCAATCCAAGTTTCTAAAGCTAAAACGAAACTGCACCCTTTTCCTTTGTTATTCTCTTTTAGCTCACAAATAAGTTTGACTGAAAAGCCAGCAATCACTGTGCCTACAGTAGATTTAATAGGCATATGGAGCATACAAGGATATACACTTTCTAACTGATGTCTGAGATTTTTCTTAAGGCAGTTCACCTGCGCAGAAACTTGAAACACTGTGTATGTCCATTTAGTTTGTTGTTTGTGAAAGCATGACTGAATAGGAATATTTGAATGGTTTTTAATCATGATTTTATACCATATCACTACATCAACACAAGCTGTACTTTCTTGCTTCCCCCCCCCCCCCCCCCCCCCCCCCCTTTACAAGAGTGAATTGACAAAAACCAAGCAGTAGTAGCAAATATGGATGGAGCCACTTTGCATCACACACTGCTTAGTGAAGCCCTCTTATGAAGCCTCAAGCTAAGCATTGGCATCGCCATTCCTTCATCTCCCAGCATAATGGAATTCATCAGAATCAGAATACTTTATTGATCCCTGGGGGAAATTATTTTTTGTTACAGTGCTCCATTTTAAACCAACATTAAGACAAGACAGACAATACGCTAACTAAGAATAGTACAATACATACATACATACATACATACATACATAAGTCACTTATAAATAAATATTTGGAAAAGAAACATGTGTAGTTGTAGCAGCAAACAGTGTGTTAAGTGGATGCTGAGTTACATGAAGTCTTGTGATGCATGAGACTGAAGAAGTCAGTCGAATGAGTGACAAATGTTTCTCCCACTGAAAATGCTGCATACGAATCAACTTTTTGGGATTCTGGAGAATCCTGTCTGCCTCCTTAGAATTACTATCATTTAGAATGTTTTAGCATTTAAATTGATAAGACATGTCAGACTTCAGGGATTCATGTTGTATTTTTAGTTTTAGGCTGACTGGTGATGCATGATTTATCTAATTTGGCTTTTTTTTTCTTTTTCTTTTTTTTTAAATAAAACCAAAAGCAACATGTGAGATCAATGTGTGATGTTTTAAGACTATTTGATCTTGGGATTGCAAAACAAATGTTTTGTCAATATAAGTTGTCTTGAGTATCTTTTATCCTTTTGCATCATTTAGCATTATTGTCCAAACAATGTATGAAAGTTGGAAGTAAAATATGGTGACAACACTAATTCTCAGTGTGTTTGATTCAGATTTGGAAAGCCCGCCTGAATGGTTATGAAGAAGCACTGAAATTGTTCCAGAAGATAGAAGATGAAAAGAGTCCAGAATGGGGGAAGTACCTGGGACTGATTAAGAAGTTTGTCACAGACTCGAATGCAGTGGCTCAGCTCAAAGGTCTGGAGGCAGCCCTTGCCTTCATTGAGAATGCCCACTTTGCTGGAAAGTAAGTAACAGTAACAACAAGAGTTTCTCCTGCAATTTCTTTTAAAAGTCTGGAAAAACCCAAAACTGTGCCTCTAAACAAAGAACAGGCTTTCTTGGTTTTACATAGTCTGTTGTGTGTTGAGTTGCACTGCAACAACAGTGGTTTGCCTTGTGATTCAATTAATGTATAAAGGTAAACTGGACTCAAAGATGGTGCCAGTTAAATTGGTGGTGCTTAATGGTTATTAGTTTTTCCCTTGCTAACAGCAGCTTTGGACCTAGTCTGTAGAGTTTCTGTTAATCTGATGAAAATATAATTGTTCATCAGAATGCAGACTTAATTTGTTGCCAGTAGCCTGCATTTATCTTGAACTGCAGAAACAGTACAAGGTTTTTACTTTTGTTTTGCCAGAAAAATGGTGTTTGTGACCACAGAACAGAGTACATTAATGCTGAAATTCAATACAGAAATCTGCTGGGTATTATTTTTTGCTGTAAGCAATTAAACACATTATTTGAGGGTCAGATTTTTACAGCATTGATTTAAGGCATTAATATGATTTGAGGGCAACAGTCTGCACTGACAGAGCCTCGCCTCTGTCAGTGCGCCCCAGGGTGGCTGTGGCTACAATGTAGCTTGCCATCACCAGTGTGTGAATGTGTGTGTGAATGGGTGGATGACTGGATATGTAAAGCGCTTTGGGGTCCTTAGGGACTAGTAAAGCGCTATATAAATACAGGCCATTATTGTGGTGCGCTAATGACAATTAATAGTTGTTTTTAAGAAACTGTATTGCTGGTGTTGATTAGTAAAGTGTCATTGTTTGTTTGGCTAATCCCTCACATCGCTAACTGCAGTCCTATCTGTAGTGAGTGATATAGCCCTAGAAATTGTACCACATGATTTTGTGAAAATTTCTGATGATGAAAAGGTGTAAGTACATTTGTAGTCAGATGTTTATATACATTCATCATAGGCATGAATGTCAGGATAAAATGAGGCTTTTAACAATTTCATTGAACATGTACAGCATGCGTGTTTAATTATTTTTATTTTATTTAACTAGGAAGATCCTATTGAGATTAAAAAAAACTTTTTTTTTAAGGGAGACCTGGCCAGGAGAGGCAGCAGCAAGTGTGACACAGTTACAAAAATTACAAAGTTAGACACACACACACACACACACACACACACACTTGCTGAAGGATGAAATTAAAAAACATTGCAATTTATAAAATAGAAAACAATGAGCAAATATTTAGATTTTTTTTTTTCTCTTTTGAATAGTTATTATTGCTCATTAATATGACACATATTTATTTTTATTGGATTACTCAGTTAATTGATTGGATAATCAATAGATTAATTGATTAAAATAATCAATAGCTGCAGTACTACTCTTTTCCTTATGGTGTGTTCGGGGGACATATTTTTATGTTCCTGCTATGTCGTTATAATTTTGAGCACCTGGTGAAAAAATGTGTTTTTAAAAACAAACAAACGTAACCTACGTGGAAGCTGAGGGGTAGCACTGGCGGCTGCGAAGATCCTTTTTTGGTATTCAAAAGTTTGAGTCAAGTTATTAAAGAATAATGAAGGTAGCAGTAAGGCAGTGAAACTCTTTATTAAGCAGTAGTAGCACTGATGAAAGCGTGCCATTTTGTGTTTGGGCCACACACTACTCCTTATGGAGAGGTAATTATGGCCACATGCTATCATGAACTTGTATATCTATCTATGTATATGCCTATATCATTTTTTGTTTGTTTGTTTTTTTGTCTTTGTCACTCTATAGGACGACAGGTGAGGTAGTGTCTGGTGTGGTGACCAAAGTGTTCAACCAGCCAAAAGCACGGGCCAAAGAGCTGGGTATGGACATCTGTTTTATGTACATTGAGATAGAGAAGGCTGAAGTGGTTCAGGACGAGCTGCTCAAAGGACTCGACAACAAGAACCCCAAGATAGTGGTGGCATGCATCGAGACTTTAAGAAAGGCTCTCAGGTTAGTGTAACTATACTGAGAATCCTTTAATGTATAGACACAGCAAATGTAGTATGTCATGTTAATGTTGCCTGTCAGGATAAAGCTCTAGCTGCCACACAAGACCAAATAAACAAAAAGCATTGACTAAGTTTGATCAAATTGCTCATTTCTAACCACTGGAATCAAATTGCTGTAAGTCAGTCTATGTAAGTGTCAGTTCTGTAAATGACAATAATCAAATGTCATGTAATTGTCTTTTCACAGTGAATTTGGGTCTAAAATAGTAACATTGAAGCCAGTAGTGAAGATTTTACCCAAACAGTTTGAGTCTAGAGAGAAAGCTGTGAGAGATGAAGCCAAGCTGCTTGCAGTAGAGATCTACAAGTGGATCAGAGATGCTTTGAGACCTTCACTTCAGAACATTAATTCTGTACAGGTGGGGCCCATTATTACACACATTTTGCACACGTTTCATTCATTTTTGTTCATTTCAAGGCATGATAAACTGAATAAACCTGTCTTTTTTTCTTTTTTTTTTTCCCCCCTGCAGCTCAAAGAACTAGAGGAGGAATGGGTGAAGCTACCTTCATCTCCTCCCAAACAGACGCGCTTCCTGCGCTCCCAGCAGGACCTGAAAGCAAAGTTTCAGGAGCAACAGGCTCAAGGAGGAGAACAGTCAGACGGTAGGTTTATAGAGTAGAGAATTGCTTCTTTGACGTGTTGTTAGATAAAGAGGAGATAAGTCAGTCATAGTGTGATATTGACTTTTTCTTCCCCCCAATCAATCAGGAGATGATGGGGAGGAATTGGTGGTGGCAGTGGATCCTTATGAGCTGCTGGAGCCTGTGGAAATTCTATCAAAGATGCCCAAAGACTTCTATGAGAAAATTGTAAGTTTACGCAGCTTTCAGTTCAAAAACCTTCCCAAACATCAAAATAAGGTAATGGACATGGTCAGCAATAATACTCAGGTAGTCTGTAGCATTTAAATGATCTTCTTTTGGTCCTACAAAGCCCAAAGACAGTACCCCCCCACATCAATACAGCTATAACACCAGCAACCTGAATTGTACAATGAATGGATCAGTCATTCATGTTGATAATGGCAAAATTTGACCCTACCATTTGCTTTCAACTGATCCAAGCTGGAAAAGAGTAGTTGGACCTCTGGAAGAGTTTCCAATATGTTTTATACTCCACCTAGGGGGGTGTTTATATACAACATGGAAAAGAGCCACAGGAACAACTAGGGCTGTGCAATATGACCAAAATCTCATATTGCGATATAAGACATTTATTGTCCCCGACAACAATATATATCACAAAAATTTTACATTTTCTGTTAATTCTTTGAATTTCCGGTCACTTGACTTGAGTGAAGTGTTTTCAGCTGGCGTCGTGTACCTGGAGTCCAGTGTTACATAAGTTGAAACGGCCACAAATTTCTCTTAGTATTTATTACATGGCGTGATGCAGGGAAAACTCTGTTCTAAGGTTTATTTTTTAGCACCTGACTGCTCTTTTTAGCTCCTCGTCCGTAAACACTCCACATACCTTTTCATATGATTCGGTTTATTTTGAAAAATCTCAACAGGATCTTCAGCTTTATTGTGAAAGGTTTATGTGGAAAATAAACAAGCAGACAACGGAGCCACGCGATGGTTTTACCTTCGTTGTTGCTAACGACAACTCATAAAAACAGGCGCTTGTCCGTCCGTAGTGTGGTTATACTAAATATAAGAGAAAGAGAGAACTTTAAGAAATTCTAGTGACCATCAAAACGATGAAAAAATATTGCCGTAAACAGTTTATTTTGCGACACCACGAAACAAACGATAGTGTAATGTGAAAAGATAGATGTTGTCATATCATCATCTGATATATATCGTGATATTGAACAGCCCTAGGAACAACTTGTTAAAACTGTTTTTATATGACAAGGTTACAAGCTGCAGTAGTTGAAATGGGGCATTTTCTAAAGAATATAACCAAGACAACCCAATAAGAAGAAAGACAAATATAACAACTTGCTTCTCTAACATAGAAGTGACGTAATTGACCTTCAAATGCATCCTTTGAAGGACACAGCTCATAAATTGGGACATGGTTATTGAGCTCCCCTGTCTGCCTTGGTTTTTCTGTTTTTGTGTACCAACAGGCCTGTTTTTGTTAGTTGTAATTATTAGCATATTAAAATAAATATTCAGTTCAGGTGATGGTACAATCGTGGAGTTTAAATGCTGTTTAATAACGTGTGTTTGTTCTGTCTATTGTAGGAAGCTAAGAAGTGGCAGGAACGAAAAGAGGCACTGGAGGCTGTCGAGGCTTTGACCAAGAACCCCAAACTAGAGAACGGAGACTATGGAGACCTTGTCAGAGCCCTAAAGAAGGTAAAGGTTCAAAGTACTCTTGAGTGGCTTCAAAAAGCATTTTTTTCTCACAGGTTTGGGTTTCGCGATTGTCTCTTGACAAGTTTACTGTGTTCTAGGTCGTAGGGAAAGATGCTAACGTGATGCTGGTTTCAATGGCAGCTAAATGTCTGGCAGGACTGGCTACTGGACTGAGGAAGAAATTTGGAACATATGCAGGACAAGTAAGTTGAAGTGCCTTTTCTTGATCTAAATAACAGCACATTTTTGAGAAGAGAAAATGTTCTCTTTAACCTTGAAACACTAAACGTATGCTGTAGGCTGAAATGATCAGCACAGCAACTTTAGGAAATAAAACAAAAAACAAAAGTGTTTTATTTCAATTTTTTTTAAATTCCTTTTATTCATTAGGAATAAAAACAAACAAACATGATGCAAAGCTGTATAACAGATTGAGGTATCATAGTTTTCTCTAGTGTTGGATGCTGCACAGCAGTCATAAGTTTTGCACTTTTAAACTGATCTGTTTGTTTGCATCTTATATCACCTGTTTGTAAATGTCATCGAATAGGCTGGCCCAGTTTGTTACTTTCTAATGTGAGATGTGTCTTTTAAGGTGGTTCCAACCATTCTAGAGAAGTTCAAGGAAAAAAAGCCACAGGTTGTCCAATCCCTGCAGGAGGCAATTGATGCCATCTTTCTCACTGTGAGTAAATTCTTTACATCTCATTGACAACAGACTTCAGCATGTAAATCTGACTGAAAAACCTCTAGTCCTTGTTATGTGTACTTTCACTTAACAGCATAGATCAGCATGTTCAGTTTTTAGCCGTCGGCCATAAAAGGCTGTTTGGTTATTGTCACCACCCCCACTAGGCCGGTGCTGTGAACAACTAAGTTTGTGAATGCAAGAACGAGGTGACGTAGGAGCTTCAAATTGATACCGAAGTGCATCCACTAAGAATCTTGGATGAGTTTGAATCTCAGTGACCTTCTGAGGTCAAGTTTTCATAAAAACTTGTGAATTCCATAACTTGAGATCAAGACGGCATAAGATTTCGAAATTGAAAACATAAGTGTGTTGACTTATAGCTGAGAGGTAGCACTGGCAGTTGATGGTGTTCTTTATATTATATGCATTTTCCCCGTAGTTATAAACTTAGAACTTAAACTCCTGTTAATTGTAGAGAATTTCACTGACTGCAGACTTCTCCCCCCTCCAGACAACTTTCCAGAACCTGTCAGAGGAAATCCTGGCTGTGATGGACAATAAGAACCCTTCAATCAAGCAGCAGGCCTCTCTTTTTCTCGCCCGCTCCTTCAGACACTGCACACAAGCCACATTGCCCAAGAGCATCCTCAAGCCTTTCTGTGCTGCTCTCATCAAGGTGACTTAAGAACTGCAGCATTACAGTGTAATGCCTTTTAGGATGAACCTATAATTAACCCTTTCATGCATGAATTACAACCTCAATCAGGATTTCTCCAGAACCTTGAGGGTTTTTTTTTTTTTTTCAATAAAAATCTTTTTCTGCAGTTTAATGTCAAATTGCACTCTGAAAAAAAAAAATCATGGTACAAGTAAGCAATTGGAGTGAAAAAATAAATTGTGAAATCAATTTATAGACCAAAATGTATTCTAAACTTTTGACTCAAAATAGCCACCTTTGGCAGATATAACGGCTGAACATATCCGTGGCATTCTTTCTACAATAGAAATCAAATATTCTTCAGAAAGTTCTTCCCATATCTGTTGGAGAAGTTCTCATAAATGTGTGGCACTTGCAGGTTGCTTTGCTTTCACTGTTCTGTCCAGTTCATCCCAAACAAGCTTCAGGTTTGAACCCCTGACCAACTAGGCACATATCAGAGGGTATTGCAATGCTGTGGTAGCCATTTTGGTTCAGGGAGCCTCCCACTCTGTACAAGTCAGTGATCCTGGATCCAGCAAAACAGCCCCAGACGGTCACACTTCCTCCTCCATGTTTGACAGTTGATGCCACACACTGTGGAACCATCCTCTCGCCTACTTAGCGGCATACAAAGATCCTGCGTGATGAACCAAAGATTTCAGATTTTGATTAATCAGTCTGTAATACCTTCTTCCAGACTTCAGTAGTCCAATGATGGTGTTTCATGGCCCAGCAAAGCCTCTTTGTCTTATTCTGACATCTTAGCAATGCCTTTATTGCTGCAACTCATCCTGTCAAATCTGCAGCTCAGTCTTGTCTTTGAAACTCAGACTTGCTTACTACCACCACTATTAAGCTGTGCTTGAAGCTGTTGTCCTGTGAGCTGCTTATCACACAGAAACTTGTCCTCTGGTTCAGTGGTGGCTTTGGGTCTGCCAGACCTTTTCCTGTCAGAGTTTGCCCCAGTTTCTGTGTGCCCTTTGGAATCACTGACACTTTGACTTTCTTTGCAATTTGTCTGTAGGAAAGACCTGCATTTATAAGTGTTATAATGGTCTGTCTCTCTTCAATCAATTCTATTGTTAATTGCCTTTTTCTCTCAATTTTTGTAGCAGTACATTACTCCTGCAGCACAATACTGCTCCACTGATGCTCACGAGGGTATGGTACCACAGTGTGTTCCAGCACTGCTTTTATGCAGACAGAGTGGGTTGTAAGTAATCCCAAAAGTTGGAACACCTGTAGGAATTAGTAGCACCAGCTTTCAAGGCTTGATCAACCTCCATTGCTGCAGAACTGCTTTACATTGTTGACCCCCCCCCCCTTTGTTTCCTTCTCCTTTCTTTAAAAAAAAAAAAAAAAACGAAACAAAAAAAAAACCTGGCAGTCCACTTTTGTATCATTTCAGTCTATTCTTTGGACTTGAATGACTTGAATTGCAACATTCTTCTTTGTTAGTACTGAGTGCAATCTTGGCAGACAATATAGGCGAAACTGCACCCATAGTTTCCTGAAGTGTATTGCTGTTACAAAAATACGTGTACATGGTATTAGTGTATATAACAATAAAATTCGATGAATTTGTATAGTCAATGTCATCGATAATGGTGAGGATCGTTGCAGCCCTATTTGTGTATATCTGTATGAACTCGGACACCTCCTTAACAAATGTTTGCTGTAACATTCACAGATACAGTGATGTTAAGTTCTATGTTTGCATTTGTTTTATGTTCAATATATGTCACCTGTATGTAACTTAACAGACACCAAAATTTGTATCGCCTATTGAATTTTGTTCTAGTCACCACTAAATATGGAATGGAAAAATTTGAAAAAGCACTGCAGGTCTGGCCAACTAATTCTAAGTATACCTATGTTTTTCTCACAGCAAGTAAATGACTCTGCCCCAGAGGTCCGTGATGCTGCTTTTGAAGCTCTGGGGACTGCCATGAAAGTGGTGGGAGAGAAAGCTGTGAACCCTTTCCTGGCTGACTTGGATAAACTGAAATTGGATAAGGTGAGGATCAGGAAGATGTGAATTCAGATGTGAATTCGGTTCAATTTTTTGTTGTTGTCATGAACTGTTCACTTTGTTTTTGTTGCAGATTAAGGAGTGTGCTGATAATGTGGAGCTCTCAGGAGGTAGGAAGGGTGCAGGAGGAGGCGGCACAGTTGAGAAGAAATGTGCAGCTAAAGCCGTCGTCCCTGCTGAATCTGTATCCAAATCCTCTGTTCCATCGAAGAGCCAGACTTCTGCCAATAAGGTGTGCTGGGAGCAATGCATGTACAGAAAAGTCAAATTAGTCGAAGGAGAAATATTGTTGCCTTATTGTATATCAGCTTTGTTATTGATAAATAGGATGGTTGGCATCTTTACCAGTCTATAGTTCTACTTGAAACTTTATCCAGGTGTCAGCAGTGCCACCTAAGAAAGGGAAGCCAACCTCTGCAGCTGGTGCCAAATCCAAGAAGTCCTCCGACAGTAAAGAATTCACGGAGTCTGAACTTTCAGTAAGTCATTACTTGACTGCATGCTGGTCCTCTGCAACAAATGTCCGGCATATCAATACATGCTAGAACACTTGCTGTCTCCCAGTCCAGTGTGAAACTCATTGAAAAGAGAGGCAGCTATTCTAAGAAAGCTGGACAGAGCTGCAGAAAGTCTTTAAGCCATCAGCAGGGGGAAAAAATGTGTATATACTTGTACTATCCTACTACAGTGCACAGTTGACAGTGTACCTGCCCAATGAAATGTACACACAACGCAAGACTTTACATTCCCACGTACTTCATTTCTTGACAGGCTTTACAACTTAAAAACAAAGACAATGATGTGAATGCAACAGCCTACTATACTGTAAAACAACATGCTAGTAAGCACAGTTGAAAATAACAGATTTAAACAGCTGATTAAAGTAACTAAAACAATTCCATGTTTTCACTTGGGATTATATGAATATTGTCTTAAAGTTGGTTATCTTAGTTAATCAGTATCCAGTCCTCACTACTGACAAAGAGTGCCTAGCAGCATTAACTCATGTTATCATAGTAATATTTTATCCCTGTGGGATACAACATTATCAGGCTATTGCTTTGGAATTTCTTATTGTGTGCTTGTGTGTTGTTATATCAGGCTGAGGTGTGTCAGGACTTGGCTGCAGGTGTACTTCCTGCCTCCTGTCTTGAACAGCTGGACTCGGCCAACTGGAAGGACAGACTGGCCAGTATGGAGGAGTTCCAGAGGGTAAAGTCTTCCTGTTCTGTCCTCATCAGCTGTGTCATAAACAACTTCATCACAGAACAAAAGCTGATTGACTCATAATATCCAGCAGTGATTGCAAATAACTGCCATTTTTCATTAAATTTGTGTATCCTTCTAGGCTGTTGAGACGATGGATAAAGCTGCAATGCCCTGCCAGGCCTTAGTCAGGATGTTGGCCAAGAAACCAGGGTGGAAGGAGACGAACTTCCAGGTAATCATTGACAAGATGATGTTAATGAAACATCATTAACACCTGCTCAACAATTAACAACTACATTGCACAATTAACTAATGGGAGTGTCTCTTCCAGTTGACAGTGCTCCTATACAAATTTTACTGAAGGATTTGATGAGAATTAAAAAAAAAATGTCAATGAAAAGCTGCTGTAGAGGGAACCAAAGTTTTGGCACTGCACTTAAAACCATTGGCATTCTTTGAAAGCCAGTGTGTAAATGGCAAAATAAAGCACCTGTTATAGGACAGATCAGCCATGTCTGATTACTTACCCTTTTCTTGTTCAGGTGATGCAGTTGAAACTGCGGATTGTGGCTCTCATTGCTCAAAGGGGACAATTTTCCAAGACCTCAGCCTCTGTTGTTTTGGATGGCTTGGTGGACAAGGTTGGAGATGTCAAGTGTGGTGGAAATGCTAAAGAAGGACTGACTGCTATTGGAGAGGCCTGCTCACTGCCATGGACTGCAGAACAGGTAAGGATCAATTTTTCTGGATTGTTAAAGATTGAAAAGGTCTTTTTATATGTGCAGAAAATGACAGAAACATCAACAGATACTACTGTAGCAACAGCGCCTTGATACAACTGTTGTTAATAAAATTGAACTGAGAATGCACAGTATTAATGACTTATGATTTTTCTTTGTCAGGTTGTTTCTATGGCTTTTTCCCAGAAAAATCCCAAAAACCAGGCAGAGACTCTGAACTGGCTGTCTAATGCTATGAAGGAGTTTGGCTTTGCAGGGTAACTTCCTGTCCATCACACATCACTTTATTTGTAACATAATTTCCAACTGATTTTGATTTGGGGGGGGGGGCTTCTTTAAAACATCTTCATTTAACATTTTGCCAGGGAGGTTATGTTTTTGTTCCCAACTGCCACAGGACGAGAGGCAGGGTAAATCCTGGGGAGGTCCATTCACCATTCACACTTATATTCACATCTATAGACAATTTTAAAATCACGAACTAACCTAACCGTACTAACTGCATGTCTTTGGTGGTGTTAGGAGGGGGAATACCTGGAGAAATCCCACCTATTCCTGTTAGGCAACAATAACACCAGTAAATGAATAAAAAGAAAAACAATTCTACAAAAACAGAGTGGGCCAAAGTTTTTCTACAGCAAAGACTCCTTGCCAGTTATTATAAATGCCTGATTGCAGTTCTTGCTTTTTCATATTGCAACTAGATCGCATATAGAAGATTGAGATGGGCACCATGACATCAGTTGTTTTCCTGGCCTCATGTATCTATGCCATTTTCACCCTGGAAGTTGTCCTAAAGACCTCTGTTAACATTTGACCTCCCTACTCTCCAGTATCAATGTGAAGGGTTTCATCAACAATGTGAAGACAGCTCTGGGAGCAACCAACCCCGCTGTTAGGACAGCAGCCATCACTTTGCTGGGAGTCATGTACCTCTACATGGGAGCTCCACTACGCATGTTCTTTGAAGATGAGAAGCCGGCTCTCCTTGCACAGATAGATGCAGAGTTCGAGAAGGTAGCACTTCCAGAGATTTCTCTAAATTTAACTATGTGCTCAGTTTAGCAAGTGTGACCGGTTTAATTATTGTAGTAGTATAATAACAACGGGAAAAATAATCACAACTAGTGTCTCTTTATCCTGTCTCCTGTTTTAGATGCAAGGTCAATCTCCACCACCCCCTATCAGGTTCACCAAAAAAGTGGCGGCAGAGGAGGAGGGTGCTGAAGTTGAGGAGCAGGATGAAGATGCTGGAGGTGGAGGACAAAATATCATGGACCTGCTGCCCCGAACAGATGTCAGGTAACCTGATTGTTTCCTTGAAATTTATTTAACCATGCATCCATGTGCGGCAGCTGGAGCATGGCTTCTCCGATGGCGACATTTTCAAATTCTTAGGTCCACACAGGGTTGTTACCCATCTTAAGAGCTTCTAGACTGTTGCTGTTTAGACATTTATCTGGCTAATTAAGCCATCAGTAGGATGTTGGGCCTTAAATCTGTAATATGTCATGTTTGCTATCCCCCTTCTTTCTTTAATGTAGCTCTTTTTCCTTCTGTCTCTAAGTGACAAGATCACGACTGACCTTGTGTCTAAAATTGGAGATAAGAACTGGAAGATCAGAAAGGAAGGTCTGGATGAGGTTGCAGCCATCATTTCAGAGGCCAAGTTCATCATGGCCAACATTGGAGAGCTGCCTCTGGCCCTGAAGGGACGTCTCAGTGACTCCAACAAGATCCTGGTGCGTAAGATGGTGCTCTTCACCTGACCTACAGATCTCGTGTGCGTGCGTGATTTGAGAGGGGAGAGGGGGGGGAAATCACCTGTACTGTATTTATCTACTTAACCTATTTGGTTCTTATCTTTGGTGAGGAAAGTATGGAGATAAAAATTATCGCTTTGTGTTCAAGCATTAGTGCTCCTGCCTTCATTTAAAATCATGCATATCGATGGTCTGGTGAAAAAAAACATTCAATCATTTTTACTACTCAGATTTCTCCTTCTAACATATTGGTCAAACGTATATTTCGATTCATCTTTGATTAAGAATTGGAGTACTTAATTGGATCGTTTTTACTCACAGAAGGCTGAATGTTAAGATCCTTTAACCCCTTCCCAGCTGTGACAACAAGGAGCGGCCAAGGGGCACTTTTAGGATGCTAATGTTCACATTTTGAAATGAAAAGGCAGATGGTTTGGAAGACAGGTAATAAAGGCCATCTGTGTCAACTGTCGTTGAACAGAGGGGGTAGCTTACAACACTGACTATTAGCCACCTACAATGCAGATTTGAGATCCCTTCCATGGCGCCTCAACCGCCACTCACATCTGTAAGGTGACCCCAATAGGTGAGATGATGGGGTGAGGCAAGCTCTTAGTGGTTTGATCCGAAACATCTGGTGATAATGATCCATGCCTTTATTCATGACGTGATGAGGCACATTAACACCACTAGGATTTAAATACCTGGAACTCCATTTGGATTTTGAACTGAAGGAGCCTCTTGGATGACAGGTGAAATGTCTCTGTGAAACTTAAAGAAGTCCAGTTGATTTCCTTAGATGAAATCTAATGTGTTTGTGTCTGTCTCAAAAATTAAAAACTGTAACAGTTTAGTGTGGAGCGATATTATGTGAGGTAACTATGTAGTAATACTTAAACTAAATAGGCAGTAAATGTTAATAAGGGTTTTACTTTGTGTTTTTCAGGTGCAGCAGACTCTTTCTATTCTGCAGCAACTGGCTACAGCCTTGGGACCTGGACTTAAGCAGCACGTCAAAGCTCTGGGAATTCCCATAATAACCGTTCTAGGAGACAGCAAGGTACTCAGCCCACCGATGATAGTATTCATGATCATCTTGTTGCAAACTTTTTTCTTTTTTTTTTTTAAAAAACCCTCCATTCCAGAGCTTTCCTGCTTTTGAGATTTTTACATGAAAATTTCATAAAAATATGAAAGTGCCATGAAGGAAACATGTTAATGAAAACAATAGTAAGATATATAGACCTAGATTGAATTGTGCTGGCAATTATTTCTGCAGCCAAATGTGAGGGCGACTGCCATGACCACACTTCAGGCCTGGGTGGAGCAGACTGGGATGAAGGACTGGCTGGAGGGAGAAGATCTTTCTGAGGAACTGAAGAGAGAGAATCCCTTTCTGCGACAAGAGGTACACACACACACACCTATTCTTTTTGCTGTGTGGTCTCACAGAACATAACTTTGACTGTTCTGTTTTCTAGAGATGGATTTGAAATTTTAGTTGTTGGTGTTCCTTATTGCATGAATTGCAGCACAACGGGATGTAAGAAAGAGACTCATGTTTTGCTGGAAACCTCTCTGCATTCCCCAGGTGCTCGGCTGGTTAGCAGAGAAGTTGCCCACACAGAGGACTGTTCCAGGGGATCTGATGCTGTGCATTCCTCAGCTTTACACCTGTCTGGAGGACAGAAATGGAGATGTGCGCAAAAAGGCTCAGGATGCCCTTCCTACCTTTATGATGCATCTTGGCTACGACAAGATGACCAAAGCGACAGGCAAACTCAAAGTACGAACCTACGGGATATTTTTGCTTCTTGACCACAAATAGTGAGTAGGGATTAATGTCATCTTACTCTCATCTCCCCTCAGCCTGCCTCTAAGGATCAGGTGGTATCCATGTTGGAAAAGGCCAGAGCAGTGATGCCAGCTAAACCTGCGGCGCCAGCCAAAACGGGGGGAGGGAAAGGATATGCAGAGCCAAATAGAGCTGCTTCAGGTATTTTTAATATTTTAGCATAGTCCCGAGTACGTGTTCAGAACATTTCGGTGGTACTCAAATTTATCTAAACAATGGATTGCATTTAATATTACAGGAATGGTTAAAAAAAAGTAAATTCCACCAATACAGCCAGTCTTTATCCTGATGATAAAGGTGAAGCTTGGCGGTTGAAGGTTGCTGTTGTTAAGACTGTATTGGACTTTTTCTCATGTGTAACTAAATAATGATGGAACCCTTTTTAGCTTTTAAATCCCCTGTTTTGTTTTAAGTGTACTTGTTCATGTTTAAGAGTGATGCCTTTTTTTTGATCTCCTCTCCTTCACAATGAACCCTCTTCAACTGGTCTAACAATAGAACTCAGGATTTCATTGGAGAGAAGTTTGTCATTTCCTGTTAGGCTTGCAGGTATGAGCTAAAATGGCCAGACCATTCTATTAATTTGAATCTGTCCTCTGCAGCCTCCAGGTCTCAACTACCAAGTGAAGACGTCGCTGATAGTAAACCAGAAGTTAAGAAAGTCCGAGGTGGAATGGCTGCTAAGAAGGTATTTATGCTTCTCACGTGTGTGTGAGTGAACATTATTCATTTTGTGTACTGCACTCAGCAGATACAAGGTGCTTTATAAATTAAGTCAGTACAGTATGGTTTGCCATGCCATGCACATTTGCGACTGGGTTTTTTTTTTTTTTTTTCTTTTACACTATTTTCTTATCAGTTAATTCAGGACTAAGAAGTTGTAAACACAATATGGTTTTTCTACTCACCCAGCCTCCCTCCCCACCTGAGGAACCCATCCCTCCCCCTTCTTCCAAGGACAAGGACAATAATGGTAGTAAAAAGCCTTCCAGCAAAGGGAAGGCTGCTGGTGGCAATCAACAGGTAGATGTTCAAGTGGTGTTTAGTGATGAAAGTCGGCTCAGAACTTCATTTGAACTGTCCCTGCTCTCTCCCAGTACATCAGGAGCAGAGTTTCTCACTGGGCTCTTTTTAACTCTTTTCAGCCTCTCTCTCTCTCGCCGTGGTTGTGTCAAAAATGCACTAACTTGGTTGCAAAAACAAAATTGATAGTTCACACAGGATTCAGGTTTCACTTAACTGCATGAATGTGTGTGTCAGACTTCAGCGTTGCAACCTGCCTTGCATAACACCTCCTATATTTCTTCTTTCTGCAGTGTGTTACTTACAAGCTCTTCCTCTCTTCATTTGACATTAGAAAACATTACTATGCTCACACATCCACAGGCAGAACAATGTTTAATTCAGCTGTTCTCACTATGAATTTGCTGTTGCTTCCCTCAGGGTGCTGCTGGTAAGAAGCCTGTGTCTAAAGGTCTGAAGGATGATGAAGATAAGTCTGGGCCACTCTTCATCCTCATCGCCAATGCGAAGGAACAGAGGATCAAAGAGGAGAAGCAATTGAAGGTACCAGTAGATGGAAAAACAGCAATAGGGCATGTCTTTGTGGACTTTCTAATTGTAGGTGTGTCCTTTGGGCTGCTGGACTTTGTTTTAGACTCGTGAAGTCTAAAAACATGAAATTTAAGAACTAAGGTTATTAATTATTTATTTATTTATTTATTTATTTATTTATTTATAAGCTGAAATTTAAATTGAAAACATTAGATATTGTTCTGTGTGCAGTGCGCTAAACACCACAATGAAACAGAGAACCAACCTAACATGAAGTGACAGGAAGCTAACATACTCAACAACACATCAAAAGAATAGAAGTCCTATAAAAGAACACAAGTTTTATTGGCACAGACAAAGGCTTTGACTTTGAAATGAAACATACACAATCTGGTGATCAAAATATGCTGGTTGTACAGCTGACGTCAAAGTTTAATAGACAAAGACCAGTGTGTTGTCTCTATAGATGATGTACACGTGAATATAATTTTGGCACAAATGAAACTTCCAGAGGAGCCGTCATAGGGCAAGGGCACTCTGGGCAGGTCACCAGTCCATTGCAGGGTCCATACAAAGACAGGCAAGCACATACTCATATCCTCATGTATAGCTAATTTTTAGACGCTCCAATTTAACCAAATTGGAGAAATGGAAGAAAACCATCGCAGATAAGAAATCTCTATGCAGCATAAGATCAGGTTTGTACCCAAACTTTTATTACTTTGAGGAGAAAGTACAGGAGAGAAGAAGACTTGAGAATTAAAAGCAGCTCTAAAAATATATAGAAATACTTTTGTCTTATTAATGGGCAATAATGAATATTAGAGAGAAAAATGTCTTTCAAATTCAACTGCTCATTGGTTTCCATTTTAGACTGTTTCTCTCTCCCCCCCCTCCCCCCCCCCCATTTGTTTCATTTTTCCAAAAAACCACCTTTATTTATGAATAACTGAGTTTGTCTGTAAGCCTTTAAAGGAGAATGTGGTGAGAAGCAATAATAACAGCCTTCTGAAGTTTCTGTGCTGCTGAAAACAAGATGTTATGAAGGTGTAGCTATTAATTGATTAATATTAACAATAATTCACTGTTCGGTATAATAACCCTCAGGTCAGTGGCTCAGTTTTACTGGCCCAGTTTTACTGGTACACACCTACCCAGTAGTTATACAAGGTGGTTACAGGAACAGCGCCGCTGTGTTGGATACTACAAACACGTTTTGGTTTTGTTTTTTTCATTCTACCTGAGCTCAGTCTGTCTGTAACTGCTCGGCCTCTTTGCTCTTCGCGGTGTGTAAACAGACTCTGGCTCCATGTTAAACTACGCCAGCGTCATCATCACTGCTGCTGTTGTCTTATCAGGGTTTCTGTTTAAAACTGGGGCCTGTGTGGCCTTAATGTCACACCTTTTATTTACACAATGCTCCTAAATAAGTTTGTATTACAGCCCCGTTTTTAGTTGCAAATGTGGGTGAAACACTTGAGTTCCCATTTCCATCGTGACAGCAGCACGCTGCAGAGCCGCGGTTTGTTCGAAGTTTTTATAATCAGATGCTTCAAAATACTTGACTCATTGCAGCTCTATTTTTCATGTATGTCCAAAATCATTTGCACCTTTTTGTTCTATGTTCCCTATTAATTACCACCAGTACCACTTTAAATGCTACAGATTGTGGTTCACTTATAATACAGAAACCCATTTGCTGCACACGTATATAGCTCTTAAATGGAATAATAAAGAGCTGTTGTAACGTATTGTACTGAAAAAAAGCAGCATCAGCTCCAATTACAGTATCTTAATTACGAGATACTATAATTAAGATGCTGTGTAAACTACACACTTGTAGTTAAGAAATTGTTACTCTTTTTTTTTTTTTTTGTGTGAACACAACACCTCCAGTTTAATGTATGTCAGAGAAAGGGAGATTGTAATCATTCTCATCATCATGATGCAAAATGAATGAAATGGTAGAATACATGTAGCCTCTGTAGGACTGTTGAATACCAGTTAAACCATTTAAAGGCATTTTCATAGTGTTGCATTGTGATAAAATTAGATGTGCAAAATGTATTTTATTTTATTTTTTGGTGAAATATGACATGTCTGCTTAAATAAAAAAACTTTTTTGTTGTAGATTCTGAAGTGGAACTTCATCACCCCTCGAGATGAATATGTGGAGCAGTTGAAAACTCAAATGTCCACCTGTTTTGCAAAGTGGCTGCAAGATGAGCTGTTTCACTTCGACTTCCAAAGACATGTCAAGGCCATTGGAGTCATGATTGAGGTATTGGCTGGTCCTCTTCCTACTGCAGTGCGTTTTGTTTGCGTTTCACTAATGAAGTCTGTTTAACAGAGGTTGGAGAGTGAGAGTGAAGCCACCATCAGCTGTCTGGACCTGATTCTGAAGTGGTTCACCCTGCGGTTTTTTGATACCAACACCACAGTCCTGATGAAGGTGCTTGAGTATCTAAAATTGCTGTTTGCCATGCTGAATAGAGAGAACTACCACCTGACGGAGTATGAAGCCAACTCCTTCGTCCCCTACCTCATACTTAAGGTGAGTACATATCCGAATGGGACCTCTTCATTTATTTTCTTCCTCACTCCATCCGCTGAGCATCTTCCCTCATATTTAGGTTGGAGAATCAAAAGATGTGGTTCGCAAAGATGTTCGGGCTATCCTGGCCATGCTATGCAAGGTTTATCCAGCATCCAAGGTCTTCCCTTTCCTCATGGATGGAACCAAATCCAAAAACTCCAAACAGAGAGCTGGTAGGTTTTCTTTGGTTAGTCTTTGCTGCACCACATGACTATCAGTCCTCTTCTGTTTGTGCCAATTTTTTTTTTATAGCTATAAAACAAAAATTGCATTAGAAATGAAAGCTGTGTGGCAGGATTTTGATTTGGGGAAGGAAAATGTTCTTTTCAAGCTCTGTCAGCTCCAGCAATTCAGGAAGACATCTGTAGCGATAGGTTGGGTGTTAGGAGAAAGACGAGGGCAAACAGAAACTGGACCGAAGACTCACTATGGGAGAAAGGGCCAGAGTTTACTAATTAAATGTAGTAGTGGTGTATAAACCTACAGGGAGGAAAAAGAAATGCTCAGTGCATTATGGGAAGCCTAAGCCTATTGTAACATAAGCATATAAGCTTTATCAGAAAGAAAAGTTTTAGGCCTAATCTTAAAAGTAGAGCATGTATGTCTCTTAAATCCAAACTAGGAACTGGTTCCTTAGTAAATAGCTGAAGATTTTGCCTCCCATTCTGCTTCTATGAAACACAAGTCTGCAGTCCAAGTGCAAAATTGCTGTTAGGTTAATAAGGTACTATAAGGTACTGAGGAGGCCATTAGACTGGAACCGGGGGGGAATTCAAGTGAGAATGGACAACTGAAACACCAAATGGCTTAGGGAAACCACAGAAGACATTTAAGTGGGTGATTGCAGGAAGGAGAGAGAGAGAGAAATAGACAATTTATCGACTGTATGGCCTTCACATTTATGTGAAGCTGTATGTAGAGAAATGCAGGGGAAATACTGTAACACATTGTAATTGTGTTGTGTTTTTGTTTTTCTCAGAATGTCTGGAGGAGTTAGGTTGTTTGATAGAGGGCTATGGGATGAATGTATGCCAGCCTACTCCAGCTAAGTCTCTGAAAGAAATTGCTGTGCACATTGGTGACAGAGACACATCTGTACGCAATGCTGCCCTCAACACTGTGGTGGCTGTCTACAACGTCTGCGGGGATCAGGTCTACAAACTTATAGGAAATGTAAGATGAGCACTGGTCCTGGTCATGTTTTGGTAAGACTTCACATGAAATTGTACTCTGCACTCTTTGACATGCTTCTATCCCTGTGCCTCCAGTTGTCGGAGAAGGACATGAGTATGCTAGAAGAGAGAATAAAGCGATCAGCAAAGAAAGCACCCACAGCTGTGGCCAAACAGACTGCAACAGATCGGTCTCAGAAGGAGCACCCAACAAACTCCAATGCCACCTTCCTCCGCAAGCCTGCACAGGAAGACCCTAATAAGCTTAAGTATGTCCCCTCTGATTATGAGGTTGTCTCAACTAAATAAAAAAATAAAAAGGACCCTCACCAAGAGATAAGAATATTGATGAGGGGGAAAAATCATTGTGTGATTACTGCTTGGTGACAGTGCACAGCAGGCCTTTGAAACGGCTATTCTTCAAGTTTAGCGACTGGTTACAGTAGGGCAGAAATACTAGAAGTTTTCACATATAGTTTAAAGCATGATACAAATCACTTAAGGCACTGGTCTTGTAAAAATGACCCTTGTTGTAATGAGGTTGACGGTTTCTTGGTTGTGCCTGCACGAATCCCAACACATTAACAACTCGATGCTAAAACTTTACTGACTCTTCAGTGTAAAAGTAAGCTTCATGTCAGCTGATACAGTTAATTTGCCCCAGAAAAAATATTAGTAATCCAGGAGAGCAGTTTGAAACTACTATACATCTTAGAGTCATAGTGGGGAAAGACTGGACTGGAGTACCTGGAGAGAACCTACGTAGGCACAGGGAGAACATGCAGACAAAAACAGGATGCAGTCAGCTGGCAGATTCAAACCAGGAACCATCTTGCTAGTAGGTGACAATGCTGCCACTACACCTCTTTGCTGGCAGCATTTTATTTTCTGTGCCACTAAAGTGCCATTAGGTAACTGTTGTTGTGATTCGGTGCGTTATAAGTAAAATTGAATCGGTTTGATAAAGCTGTCATAGTTTGAGAGTTACTGGCTCAACATTGACCCTTTCATTATGCACAGTGAATTATTGTAGCATGTAGTTTTGTGGACCAGTGCACAAGGGAGCAGCTTCAGCTTCACAGTAAACTAAATGGAAGACCAGTATGACCAGTATAACATTAACCTCCTAAGACCCGAACTCTTCCACGGCATGCATTTTTAATTTGTCTTTGATATTTGGGCATATTGGGGCCCGATGAATGTAAAAACAAAGAATTACCAGATTTAATTTTTTTATTTTATTTTTTTTACCTGATTTTTGTTTCTAAGAAAAATGAGAGCCACATATGAGGATATTTGTTTAAAATTTCGATAGAACAGTAGCAGTATAATGTCCTCGTAAGTGGATATTCAATTCAATTTTATTTATATAGCGCCAAATCACAACATAAGTCGCCTCAAGGCGCTTCATAGATACAGAGAAAAACCCAACAATCATATGACCCCCTATGAGCAAGCACTTTGGCGACAGTGGGAAGGAAAAACTCCCTTTTAACAGGAAGAAACCTCCGGCAGAACCAGGCTCAGGGAGGAGCGGCCATCTGCTGCGACCGGTTGGGGTGAGAGAAGGAAGACAGGATAAAAGACATGCTGTGGAAGAGAGACAGAGGTTAATAACAGATATGATTCAGTGCAGAGAGGTCTATTAACACATAGTGAGTGAGAAAGGTGACTGGAAAGGAAAAACTTAATGCATCATGGGAATCCCCCGGTAGCCTACGTCTATTGCAGCATAACTAAGGGAGGATTCAGGGTCACCTGGTCCAGCCCTAACTATATGCTTTAGCAAAAAGGAAAGTTTTAAGCCTAATATTAAAAGTAGAGATAGTGTCTGTCTCCCGAATCCAAACTGGAAGCTGGTTCCACAGAAGAGGGGCCTGAAAACTGAAAGCTCTCCCTCCCATTCTACTTTTAAATACTCTAGGAACAACAAGTAGGCCTGCAGAGCAAGAGCGAAGTGCTCTAATAGGGTGATATGGTACTACAAGGTCATTAAGATAAGATGGGGCCTGATTATTTAAGACCTTGTATGTGAGGAGCAGGATTTTGAATTCAATTCTGGACTTAACAGGAAGCCAATGAAGGGAAGCCAATACAGGAGAAATATGCTCTCTCTTTCTAGTCCCTGTCAGTACTCTTGCTGCAGCATTTTGGATTAGTTGAAAGCTTTTCAGTGAGTTTTTTGGACATCCTGATAATAATGAATTACAGTCGTCCAGCCTGGAAGTAATAAATGCATGAACTAGTTTTTCAGCGTCACTCTGAGACAGGATGTTTCTAATTTTAGAGATGTTGCGCAAATGGAAGAACGCAGTCTTACATATTTGTTTAATATGTGCGTTGAAGGACATGTCCTGGTCAAAAATGACTCCAAGGTTCCTCACAGCGTTACTGGAGGCCAAGGTAATGCCATCCAGAGTAAGAATCTGGTTAGATACCATATTTCTAAGATTTTCAGGGCCGAGTACAATAACCTCAGTTTTATCTGAATTAAGAAGCAGAAAGTTAGCAGTCATCCAGGTCTTTATGTCTTTAAGACATTCCTGCAGTTTAACTAATTGGTGTGTGTTATCTGGCTTCATGGACAGATAGAGCTGGGTGTCATCTGCATAGCAGTGAAAATGTATGCTATGTCTTCTAATGATGCTGCCTAAGGGAAGCATGTATAATGTAAACAGAATTGGTCCTAGCACTGAACCCTGTGGAACTCCATAATTAACCTCAGTGTGTGAAGAGGACTCTCCATTTACATGCACAAATTGGAGTCTATTAGATAGATATGATACAAACCACTGCAGTGCAGTACCTGTAATACCTACAGCATGTTCTAATCGCTCTAATAGGATATTATGGTCGACAGTATTGAATGCTGCACTAAGGTCTAGCAGGACAAGCACAGAGATGAGTCCACTGTCAGAGGCCATAAGAAGATCATTTGTAACCTTCACTAAAGCTGTTTCTGTGCTGTCATGAGCTCTGAAACCTGACTGAAACTCTTCAAATAAGCCATTCCTCTGCAGATGATCTGTTAGCTGTTTGACAACTACTCTTTCAAGGATTTTTGATATGAAAGTAAGGTTAGAGATTGGCCTATAATTAGCTAAGACTGCTGGGTCTAGAGATGGCTTTTTGAGTAAAGGTTTAACTACAGCCAGCTTGAAGGCCTGTGGTACATAGCCGATTATTAGAGATAGGTTGATCATATTTAAGATTGAAGAATTAATTAATGGCAGGACTTCTTTGAGCAGTTTTGTAGGAATGGGGTCTAAAAGACACGTTGATGGTTTGGAGGAAGTAATTATTGAAGTTACTCAGACTCTTTTTCTCCAATTGATCTTTCTAACTTAACATCAATGGTACTAAGAGTAGCTGTAGATAATATTACATCTGTGGGATGATTATTGGTAATTTTTCCTCTAATGATAAAAATTTTATTTGTGAAGAAGTTCATGAAGTCATTACTAGTTAACGTTAAAGGGATTGTTGGCTCAAAAGAGCTCTGACTTTTTGTCAGCCTGGCTACAGTGCTGAAGAGAAACCTGGGGTTGTTCTTATTTTCTTCAATCAGTGATGAATAGTAAGATGTTCTGGCTTTGCGGAGGGCTTTCTTATAAAGCAGCAAACTATTTCTCCAGGCTAAATGATGATCCTCTAAATTTGTGACACGATATCAGGCCCTTGTAGAGCAAAATTGAGTATTTTGGTCTAAATAACCCAAAATGTGATGTCCACATGTGGACGCCAGGTCCTAGGAGGTTAAGCTAAAAAAACATTCAATATGGTTTCTACAGTAGCCAAGTTAATCATCGTGTTTTATGAGGAAAGGGGAAAAAAAAAAAAAAAAAGAATAAATAAAAATCTTAGAGGGATTTAGATTGTTGTAATATCTGCCGTAAATAGTTTGCATTATGAATTGTAACATGGCATTTCAAGGCAATCTATTCCAAATGTTTCCTGTGAGCATGTTAAACATTTGGTCCATTGTGTTTTGGTTGGGATGACTCTAATGCAGTCATACATCAGTTTGAATGTTTACTCACAACTTTGTCTGTCCCCTTCTTGTCTTGATATTCTGAATCATTGCATGTTGGGTTCCTCTCATAAGGTTACTTGTCTAGTCTTCAACTTAGTTCAACTAAAATCACCTTTCACTGGCCGACTGCTTGCCTTTCTCTTAACCCTTCCTCTTTCTTCCTCTGTGATTTCCTCCTTTTTTCTGCCTGCCTTCCTTTCTGGAGCAGAATAATGTATCGCACGTATAGGATGTGAGTACCAACTCCTCCTCCTTCCCCTCTTTTCTGTCTGTAGCCATTGTAAGAACTCGTCTCAATGTATTCTTGTTCAGTGTGTTCAATGTAAACTTGTTATTTCTGTTCTTTCTCTCTCATTTCTCTACTTTTAGAGGGTTATTTTTGCCAAATATTGTGGTTGCTGTTTCTTCAAACAGAAGCATGAAAATGTATCTTTTCCCCTCCTCTGTAATATGGTGATCTGGATTTTTGATTTTTGACCCAGAGGTGTGAATCACTCTTGCAGCCTTCTTGCTGATGTACATCACCCACCGTAGTACACTGGTTAAGCCAATGAGCTTTGCTGACATGTTTGTCTTTTTCACTTTTGTCAGTGGATTATGGTAAAATTTCAGTGTGTGCTGTTCTTTATTTTTCACTAAAAGAAGGGCCAATGTTTAAAGAATATTGTGATGGGCGTGTTGCACCGGCACTTAACAATATGTTATTGCAGCCTAACCTAAATTTTCAGGGTCTTTGGACTGCTGTGAAAATAGATTTCACCAAATTATGGGGTTACTTCAAAGTTCATGACATGAGTTTTAGAAGTTGCTGGGTACTTTCTAATTTTATAGCATGCTGTCTGCCCACCAAAGTTGCACGTTGGTGCATTCCTAAATAAGTCGTAATGAGTTCGTAGTTGGAAATCTTTGGGTTTTTTTGTTTGTTTGTTTTTTTTGTTGGTTTTTTGAGTTTTTTTTGTGGAACTCCACCCTTAACTCAGATTTCCCACTCGGAAAATCAGAGCACACCAACATACCCTGAGTCAGTAATCCAAGATAACCGAACATAAACAGTAAAAAGCAAAACTGTAAATGTTTCATCTGTACTACCACTGCTGTATTTGTATTTATCAGGCTCTATCCATCTATAGCAAAAGCACTATACTGCATTGCTAGTGATGCCTGAATGGCTCCAACTTACTAAATCCTGTTTTTCCTCATTCTGTCTGGAATGTGCTAACTCAAGAGTGACATTACACCTTTCTGAGGTATCTGGATTCGTTCCCTCATTCTGGCCAAAACAAAAGGTTCCTTAAAATTTCAGTCTTGTTATAAAAGTACAAAGTTTTTCTTTTTACAAAATCAATGTCATAGGTCCTTTATGCAAATAGCTGAGGCTATGCTGCTGAAATACGTTACCAGCTGGATAAATCACTTTCATCAACCTGTTATTTGTTATCAATGTAATGAACAGTAGCCTTTTATCTGGTTGTCCACATGACTTTTTCCCCATCTCGCTGAAGGATACAAACTCAATGTCTTTAAAATCAGTGCTGCTCTGTTTCTGTTCAGACAGTCCCAGTGAAATTTGGTTGATCAGACAATTCTCACACATACAAGTCCTGTGTTGGAATGCAGTGATTCATAGAAATGTGACATTTGAGAGTTTCAAACTCATTTATTAAATTGGATAAACCCTTCTTTAGGCTGAGGATATTCACTTATATCCACATTATCTCTCAAAGCTTGAAGTTGTGTGAGGACTGGAGCTAAGCAGCACTGATGGATTATTATGCTCAACTAAATTTAGTGTCTTGTCTTCTTTTCCCACCACCTGTCTTCCAATCCCTCCCTCAATCTATCTAGCCAAGCCCGTCAGAATGCACAGCACACAGAGTCCCTGCATCCATCCATCCCCAAGGAGTTCCAGCTAGACCTGGATATGATTGAGATGGACCAGGGTAGAGTGTGCGAGCTGCCGGACCTTGTCCAACACAAGCTGGATGAGCTGCTGGAGCCCATCATGATCCCTGAACCCAAGTAAACAACCTCAGTCCTGATAATTAAGCGCACACACAAGCAACACAAACAAGAAAGAAGTGAACATTTGTTGAGGTTTAATGCTTCTTTGCAATTTTGTGTTCAAAGGATGCGTTCTGTCTCGCCACACTTTGATGAACTGCACAACAGCACGGCTTCCACCATCAACTTTGTCATCTCTCAGGTTGCGAGTGGTGACATCAACACCAGCATCCAGGCGCTGGCACAGGTAAACAAACATATTTTGCACAGAGCACATTTTCAACTGATTGGATATGAAATATTTAGTAAACTGTCAACCACCACTCGCAGTAATCATTAATGAAGCAGAAGAGTTTCTTTAAAAAACACGGTGACTTTGCACTGCTAGGAAAACATGGCACAGGTCTTTCTTTCCCCCCCTTCTTTTCAGGAATGGATATTTTCACATGATAGTCAGGATGTATTTATTTGTTTATTGACACAAGCACTACAAAGATACTCCTGTCACAACTTGATGCATAAATGTTGGTGAATAAAAGTATAATGGTATCCCTGAACCCATGCTCAGTGTTCCCAAATAGCATTTCTCTCTAAATCTGAAGGATTTTACTTTCCTCTGCAGATTGATGAGGTACTGCGACAGGAGGACAAAGCGGAAGTGATGTCGGGACACATTGATCAGTTTCTTATTGCAACCATCATGCAGCTGAGGCTCATCAACAGCACGCACATGGCTGACGATCGGGTGGATAAGAAGGATATCATAAAGTTGTATAGCTGCATCATAGGAAACATGCTGTCTGTGAGTTGTGCCTACACAGTAATCACATCTGTTAGCTTGATTTGAGAGGAGGATGCTGATGTCTTTATGGACCTCCTCTTGTTCCTTTCTACTAGCTGTTCTCTATGGAGTCCCTGGCCAGAGAGGCATCTATGGGTGTGTTGAAGGACCTGATGCATGGTCTGATAACGTTGATGCTGGACAGCAGAGTGGAGGATGTAGAAGATGGAACACAGGTCATCAGGTCTGTCAACCTGCTTGTAATCAGAGTCCTGGAGAAGTCTGACCAGACCAACATGATCAGGTCAGTAAGAAGAAACTCCTCACTGCGATAACTTCAGCTAACTTCTGTGTGTGTATCTGTATTATTATTTCATTCTTTCTTTTACGGCTTTAAGTCCAGAGAGGTCAGTTTTGTGTTACTAAGGTGGGCGGCTTAATCACCATAATAACCTATTCTGAACACACAACCTGGTTGGGAGCCAGTTACATTCAGTGTTTCAGTTTACGATCAGCAGAAAGCGCCACAGTCTTCCATTTTATTTACATAAATAATTCATCATCAACATGTTTCCCTTTATCTTGCAGTTTTTCAGCAGGACCCTGCTGGAAAACCAGCTGCACAGCTGATAAATGAGCCTTTTTTAGTTTCAAAGAGACAGATTTTGGGGTATTACCCAAAGTCTGAACTGCATCGATCCACGTGCTCAGTGTCCATGGTTACCATGGTTACTGCAGAAGCTGCTGTGAATTAAACAGCTGGCACTGCGCTAACTTAGAATAGAATTAGAATAGAATAGAATTCAACTTTATTGTCATTGCACATGCACAGGTACAGGGCAACGAAATGCAGTTTGCATCCATCCAGAAGTGCTTTAGTGATATAGATATATTACAATATATATTAGCAATAATATAGATATGTGAGTATATTACAGAAATGGGTCTATTATGGTATGTTATAATGTACACGGTATGAAGTATGTTGTGAATATTCTATAACTATAAGTATGTACAGGCTGTAGTGAGTACAAGCTATGTACCGGATATGAACAGGATATAAATATGAAAAACTATACAGAATATGAAATAAATAACTTTACAGAATCTGGGATATACAGCTATACAGAAATGGGAACTATGCAAGTTGTAAACAGTTGTAGGATTAAAGATTATCGAATGTACAGAATGATTATTTACACAGAGCTATACAGTAGTGCAGTTAAGATAAGTGAGGGTGTAGATAGTTTCTACAGAGGCTATATAAAGTGCTAGTGGTTGTGAGTGGTGGTTCAGTCCATGTTATTATTGTGTTTGAGGGTACAGTTGTCCATTGTGGGTGTGTGTATGTTCAGTCCATGAGTTTAACGTGGGTCAGATGTCAGGAGGCAGAGTTCAGGAGTCTGACAGCTGTGGGGAAGAAGCTGTTCCGGTACCTGGTGGTCTTAGTCCGGAGGCTCCTGTGGCGCCTCCCAGAGGGCAGGAGGGTGAAGAGTCCATGTGATGGGTGACTGGGGTCTTTGATGATTTTGAACTTGCGGGTGGGATGAGTGTTTGTTTTTCATTACAACAGAATTGTCTGACTTGGTTGACTTAAGTTAACTTGTAGTTTAGGAGTATCATAGATAACGCCCACGTGAGTGTGTCCTCAGAAATCTGGACTCGTGTGGACTTTCCAACGACATAGTGGTAACTGTACACCACAATACTGAAATAGACTATTACGGAAATTACTGCTAGCATCCAGAAATCTGATGTGTTTCATAGTTTCTAACAAGTCTTTGACAGTTAAACGTAACATGACCAAAACGCCAACATTAAAAAAATTTAAAAAAAGCACACACCACACAAATCAGATGTTGTTCTGATTTCATTTTTATTTTAGTAAACTCAGAAAATTCTAACAGAGAGCTGGTGCTTAGATTATCGCTGAATAAACATTTCTTTAAAAACAGATGATGTAATAATTTCTGGACAGGCTGGAGTCTTCAGTATCCACGAACAACGTGTTGGTTCAGATGCTTCTCTGCTTGTGATTTGAAATGCATTCTGGGATACCTGGCTGTCCCAAGTGGTAGGGCTGCTCAATGAATCGAATTTTAATCACGATTACGATCTGGGCTTTCAACGATCATTAAAAATGACTGAGCCGATTATTAGCCCCTCCCTTGTGCTTTACTCTTGCGCTGCTCCGTGTGGCAAATCGAGCGCACCTCTCTGCATTTCGAACACGTGTCACAACAATTAAGAGCAGCGGTCTCCAACCTTTTTTGCGCCACGGACCAGTTTATGCCCGACAATATTTTCATGGACCGGCCTTTAAGGTGTCGCGGATAAATACAACAAAATGATTAAGAGGACCCGAGGGAAGCTCGGAAAGCTAAGCAGAAGTTATTTGGAGAGGAGAGTGACTGCCGTTGGTTGAAAAGAGGTAAAAAAAAAAACTTCAGTGGTGTGGAAACATTATGGGTCCGCAGAGTCAGACATGGATCAAGTAGACACAGTGTGTAAACTTTGCTACGGTGTCGTAGCTGCACCACAGAGCAACACTGCGAAGTTTACTAAACATAGATGTTTACATTTTTCATTTATTTTTTATATTGCAAACATTTGCACTGTTATCAGTATTTGCACACTATTTTATATTATTTTTTGACAATCTTTAAAGTCATTTTTCAATACATTGTTATTGTTAAATAAATGTTGTCAAATAATCGAGATCTCAATTTCAGTGAAAATGATCGTGATTATCATTTTTGCCATAATCGAGCAGCCCTACCAAGTGGACACTACCACCAGTTCATAGCAATCGATTATCTCGGCTCGACCTGTCTTGACTTAATTTAATATTTGCTTCTTTGGACTTCAACATGTAAAACCTTTTGTCTTGTTCCTGTTTCTTTCATTTAAGGAACATTTTTAAATTGCTACAACTGGTCTCCTTATTCAACGCATTTATGTCATTCATTTAGATTATTTTAGTGCTGGACTATTAACACATTCTAGCATCACTTTCTCCTGAGATTTTTTTTTATTTTTTTTTTTATTGAATTACTATTTGTTTGTTTTTAAACTACCAGTTGATATTGTGTTTACTGGCTGTTATAGTCCTTAATGTTCCTGTTTATTTAACTTGTTTTGTGTACGGGTGCTTTGTGACTGTTTTTCTGTGAAATTGACTTGACAAATAAACTTTACTTCTTTCCTTCCCGTCCCTTGGCAGTGCTCTGCTGGTGTTGCTTCAGGACACACTGGTCTCGACAGCTGGTTCCCCCATGGTCTCAGAGCTGGTCATGAAAGTAAGGGAACCTGATGTTAGTGCCAAACCTGCTGTCCACTAAAAATGCTTTAAACTGGACTTCTAACTCATGTTTATTTACATTCAGTGTTTGTGGAGGGTTATCCGCTTCCTCCCAGAGACCATCAACAACATAAACCTGGACCGGATCCTGCTGGATGTCCACAACTTCATGAAAGTTTTTCCCAAAGAGAAACTTAAGCAGCTCAAGAGCGATGTCCCACACAGGACCCTCAAGACGCTGCTACACACACTCTGCAAGCTCACCGGGGCAAAGGTAACACACACAGTAGCTGAGTGGTTAATACTAGCGCTTCACAGCAAAAATAAAAGTTGCTGTTTTGAATCCCTTGGTTTGCTTGGGTTCCATTTGTGGAGTTTGCATGCTCCCTTTAGAGTGCCATCTAAATGTATGGTTCAGTGCAACTTGTTGTCTAAAGAGCTTTGAATGGACACTAAAACAAGAAAAGCTCTTATAGAAGTTATATAAGAAAACTGCAATACCTGTTTAGTAACCCATACATAGGTCCAGGTCACATTATTTTACCATTCATTCATGCTTAATGCTTTTGATAAAGTTTTGAATTGGACTCTTTTTAAATGAGTATTTAAAATGTTCATTTATTGATGACTCTTTCCTATTGCTTTGTATTAATGATGATCAGATCCTTGACCACCTGTCGATGATTGAGAATCGTAACGAGTCTGAGTTGGAGGCCCATCTGAGGCGGGTAGTCAAACACTCTGGAAACCTGGCGGGACTCAAGAGTGACCGGAGCAACGAGAAGGGGGGACTGCGTATAGTAAGTAACGCATAAAACTCGGCAATGATTCTATAAATGGAGAATGTTCCATCAGAGTTGTGAGTTTATGTTGAGCAGAATGCTGATTTACAAGTTAAATAAAATTCTACTTTTTCTTGTGTGAATATGTGTTTTATTCCTCCGGGGTTTTTTCTCTCTTCTCCTCCCCGGTGCTTTTCTTAGACGATCCAGTTTTTTACCATTTCTTCCTGCACTAAATGTGACGGCAGTGTTCAGGAAAAAGCATGATGTAGCAAATCCATTGAGTCCAGAGGGTTAAATAATTGAACTGTCAACTACTACTGAGTTACACTATCCTGATGTTTCTTTTGCAGGACGATCGGATGTCAAAGGCAAAGGTCAGTGACATTCTGTCTGAAATCTTCAAGAAGATCGGCTCCAAGGAGAACACTAAAGAGGTCAGCATCGCTCCTGTTTGAAAATCAAAGCAGCAGTGTAATTAATTTTGAAATACGTTTTATGATACTTTTGACCCTGGACAACAAAGTGAAGCATGAACACTCTCCTTTTCAGGGTTTGACAGAGTTATATGAGTACAAACAGAAGTACTCAGATGCAGACCTGGAACCGTTCCTCAAAAACACATCCCAGTTCTTCCAGAGTTACGTGGAGCGAGGCCTTCGCATGATTGAGTCTGAGAGAGAGGGGAAAACTCGAATCCAGACCACAGCAGGTACAGCTGTACCCCATGTTGTCATGGTGCTCTTTGGTTATTATCAATCAGGAATGTGTAGTAACATCTGTGTGTATGCTTCTCTGCAGTGATCCCTCAGCATGGTGTTGACTCCAGTCTGAGCAGCAACGAGGAGCTGAAGCCAGCTGTTTACTATGAAAGACTGAAGATTCTCAGACAAAGACAAGGCCTGGAAAACACTTCCAGGGTCAGTTGGTATTATTCATTTAGTAAAGTCACAATGCACTGATGAGCTACAGCTGCTTATCAAAGTAGTGTAGTGGCTATATTAATTTCTTAAAGTCCTCTCTTTTATACGAGAGAAGTACAGACGGACAAGCGCCTGTTTTTATGCGTTGTCATTAGCAACGACGATACAACAATGGCTTGTCCACTTGTTTATTTTCCACATAAACCTTTCACAATAAAGCTCAAGATCCTGTTGAGACTTTTCAAAATAAACTGAATCACGTGAAAGAGCATGCAGACTGTTTACGGATGAGAATTAAAAAAGAGCCGCCAGGTGGTAAAAAATAAACCTTAGACTCAAACGTTAGAACAGGCTTTTCCCCGCAGCACGCCGTGTAATAAATACTCACAAAGAAAACGGCGGCCGTAACAACTTGTCTAAAAATGTATCGGTTAAAACACTCGACTCCAGCTATACAACGTGCAGCAGGAAACACTTCACGCAAGTCGAGCTGCCCGAGATTCACAGAATTTACAGAAAATGTCACATTTTTGTGATTTATATCGTTATCGGACGATAGATGTCTTAAATATGAGATTTTGGTCATATCGCACAGCCCTAATTCCAGGATGAGTGTTTGTTAGTAGTGGTATGCAGCCTAAGCTAACGTGTCTTTTCGCCCTCTGTCTCCCTCCACCAGCAACAGAGTGTTGGGGGAAGTGAGGACGAGGCTCAGCAGCGACCCACCATCTCCTCCCTGCTGTCCTCAAAGCCGTCAGTGGCATCATCCACCGATATGCTGCAAAGCAAGCTGTCACAGCTGAAAGAGTCGCGGGAGCTGTACATGCAGGAGCACAACGTTCACTCCCCGACACACACCAACACCCGCTCAGCTTCACCAGCTGCCAACCTGGATGACCTGAAGAAACGCCTAGAGAGGATAAAGAGTAAGCGGCAGTGAAGCAGGAGCACCACATCATCTCATCCATTAACCTTGTGGAGTCCTCTAGTAAGAAATGGACCATCCACCTTTTTAACTCATGCTGTCTTTATATTGATGTTCTGCTGGAGGGAAAGGGAAGGACACAGGACCCCGCCTCAGATTTGAACCTGACTCCACCCACTGTGCCTGTATGTTGTTAGAAATAAAACGCACCCTGTAGAAACCATACAGGTGTTTTCAGCTACTGTTATCAGAATGTGAGTTATTGTTCATCAGAGTGAAAAGCTGAAGCCCTTCAGCAATATGAGAGGAGGGGCACCGGTGGTGTTGTAGTTGTTAGAGAATTAGGATCATGTACTTTGTTCTGTCTTTGCCCTCTATGTACACTCTGTATTTTGAAGCTTCCTCAGCCACTTGTCTGCTCGTTTTTTTGTTTTGTATATATTGAACAGTTCAACACTTCTGTTGGCTGCAGGGGAAAATGTCAAGGACACAACAGTAGCAATATTCAGGTAGACGCCCAAAATGAGGTGCGTGACATGAGGTGAGTGCCCCCTATTGGTCATACATAGTTTCTGTGATTTCAGCTTTGCATCAGTTCAGTATGATTTTAAAGAATGTGTTCAACACACTGAATTAAATTTACCTCAGCAGGAAATCTGAGAAGATGCTCTTAAATTTTATTTGCAAAAGCCTTTAGTTTTTCCCCTTTTCTGCCTTAGTAACATGTTATATTCTGATGTGAATCCAGTTGTCAGGTTTCATTCTCCACCTCTGAATAGGAGATGTCATTACTGGGAGAGTGAAATTTGCTGGGACAGGCTGATTTACTGCTGCACTGCTCAAGAGTTTAGCTTCAGTAATGAGTCCAGGTCATATTGATTATAAATAGGAATTAATGTTATATTCAGCTGAAAGGATAACCTTCAAAAAATTAATGTACTTAAAACCATTGTTTCACATTAACGGTCATTAACTAAATTTCAACTGTATAGCTGCATGAAGTCAAAGTAATAATAATAAAGGCTTTCTGTCCTCTGGCCCATGGTTGGCATCTCTAAGTGACACTGTAAAACTCCAGCACCTACTTTAATTAACGTGTCTAAAGTTTGTTTGTTTTTTGTTTTTTTGTCAATTTCAGACTTGAAAATATTGTAAGTTGAGTTGCATTTATTCAGATTCTGATGGATTATCTGCATCTTCTTTAACCAGATACTCAGATGATGGGCTTTCAGAAAGTATCTGGTTTGTTTTGTAGCTTTTTCTTGAGCTTTGTTATCACAGGAAGAGCAAAAGTGTAACCAAAAACATTGGCTGGTCCACACTTCGGTATAGGGTTTTAACTACTAGATGTTCTCTATTAATCTGCAGGTTATTTTCTCATTTTAGTGTATGCAATGGTTGACCCATCAGAAAACAGTGGGAAAATGTTTCAAACTCTCATCAGCTTGCACTGAAGGACGGGCTGATCTCATAACGGTCTCCTTTTGTCTGGATCTCTAAAGTAGACTCCTCCAGTCCACTTATTAGTGGTTTTGTAAACTAAATGAATCAGATCCATTGTTTTAGTAACTCCATCTGTTTTTGTAGTCTTGCTTCAGAGTCTAGAAGCTACTGTTTTCCCCCTGAAATGGGTTGGAGCTGGTGTACAATTAATGGTGCAGTTTAAAAAAACAAAAAAGGCTTATTTTGTTGAAGGAAGGAAGTGACCGCTGAGAATTTTTCTTACATGTGTGCAGTTGTGTTGCGCTGTGCTGTGGGTTTACACTCAGCTGTAAATAATGTATGTAAAACTCTCCATTAACCTTCACTTAACAAACCGCAGCCATGAAGCCAGACTGCAGGGTGAACGTGGTTGCCACTGTAAAGTGCATTGTCCAAACTGTTGTTCAGCAGAAGGAAGCACTCTGTGTTTGTAGGCTGTAGGAGCATGGCATGAGCCTGTGATTTTTATGTTATTCTGTAAATAAAGTTTACATCAATTAAACTGCTTATTACATCTCTTATTTCCAGCCCTCGGCCAATGAAGATAACTAAGGCTGTTAAGTCATCTGTTCCGTAGTTAATATTAAATACAAAAACAGATGCTGAGTAAGTATGTAATTCCTTAGCCATGCTTGTATAATATGTTGTGGAATTTTTTTTTTTCTTTTTTTTTCTGCCCTTAAAGGAGAAAATTTGTTGTTTTAGAACTTCTGTATTTGTAGGAGTGAAAAGACTCATCAATGGTTCTTCTGGGTTTTTCCAAAATTCATTGTTATTTGGTCTATAAAATATTAATGCCCTCCCTTTGGGAGGGGAAAATGGTTAAAGTACTATATGATATATAGTGACCACCAAATAACTGATTTTACAATGATGAACTTCACTTCTTTTTTTTTGGAGACCTGAAATGTAAACACAAGCTATAAATAAAGTAGACCTGACAGTCAACACAAAGATTGAGACATTCCAGGATCTGGACACAGACACACAGCAGGACAAAACGAGTGTAATGAGGAATTAAATTCAAATTTAGCAGCACTGAAAGTGAGAGAGAGAGAGAGAGACCTTTGACCTTTTAATTTGCCCCTCAATAAGATGTGAAACACGATGTAAAATAATCCCAAAAGTATCCAGTGGCAGTGCTGGGAATTTTTTTTTTTTTCCTCCTGCCTACACGGAATGGGATGACACTTTGATTTCTGTATGTAATAATTTCACACTTCTGCAGCCATATCATGTGAAAATGATCACAGATGTACACAAAAACATTTTTAAGAAGAATATGGCAGTGTTTGCATGAAACCAGTGAATTCATTTTTTTAAATGAATTATGAAGTATGTGCTGATTTAGCAGTGAATGTGGGAGTTCTTGTGATTTCTAGGATGTAATGTCAAAATTTTGCAACCATAAAACTTGAAAATGATCAATGATCCACACAAAGACAGCTTGAACAACCATAGGGTTGATATCTGATGACGGTTGATAACAACTTGGTTGTTATATTCTTTGAAATGTGTAAATATAACCGTTTATCAGTTTGTATTTTGTGTGTATTATTTGTATGAGTGTGATTTTAGCACTGAATTATATGAAACCTGGCATCAACAACAAAGTGATTACAGATATACAGTATTTTTCTTATCCCAACCAAGGGAAATTAAACAACCTTGTGTCTTTGGGAGTATAAATTGCAGAATTTACGAGGTGCACCTAAAGGCACCATGAAAAGCGAACCCACAATGAGCCGTACATAGTGATGTAGGTGCGCAAATTATTGCGTAAATTTTCAAATGTGGACGGCGGTCTGCAGTTGCCAGTCAAAGCTGTTATGATGAGGTTGCACCCCGGTTTTACAGCATTATGGTAGTAATTACAATCAAACTTATGAGAAAGGAGACCCCTTGAACACAAATCAGCATGAGTACTAATAATGGGAGAAAGCATATCTGCAAAAAAAATTATTTGTAAAGAACTTGTTTTAGCGACCCCAGTCCCATTCACTAACATGGAGGAGTCAGGGTTTATGACCTATACTGCAGCCAGACACCTGGGCGCGACAGAAACGGTTTTGCTTCATTTTGGGAGAGCTGTTAGGTCGTCCATGTTTTATACAGTGATTGGTCTTATCACAACAGGTCAATAGTTTCTTCTATTTTAAAAGATCTCCTATGTATTTTGAATCAAAGTGATCCAATTTATTCACAGTCATTTTTCTGAAAACTGTATTAAATATTTTACCTCAAACTAAGTTAATCACTAAGAGAATAGCTGCTATGTTTGCAGTATGGGGTGTTAACATAATTTCTTTGTTTCCAGTATTCCTGCTGGTGAGCTACAGCAGGAATATAGCAATAAAATGTAAGGCTTAATAGAAGTTTTGCATTAGTTAAAACTTTTTGTTTATAAAGATTTGTTTATATTTCTGATTCAGGTACCTGGCAGCTGTTTACAGAAAACACATAAACCCATTCTATAAGCAGTTTTATACTTATTTTATACTAGCATTTACTAGCATTTTACTTGTAATTAATTAATTTTACGGTAATGCCACACTGTAAGTAAAACAATGTAATTTTTACATAAGTGACTGCAAAAAATTGATACCTTGAAAATAAAAAACCCTGTAAGGCGTGGTAATATTATCAGCATCAGAAAATGTATGCACTCCTCTAACAGATGGCAACATTGATGTTATTAGTTGTACAGGTTCTGTGACCATTAAACACGTAATAAGTTCCATTTAGTTCAAAATCATATACTATATTTTTTGTAATATGACAGTAAAAATAACACAAAGATTGCTCCCATTGGGAGCGTTCCAAAAGTTCATTTTGCTTCGGAAGATTCCTGACTGAGAGATGTGACCCGACTGTATCTGCATGGTGGTAAGAGTTGTTCAGTTCTCCAAATATTTAGGGCAAAAAGGAAGCACTTCAACGCTTCCTTTATTGCTTCCGTTAGCATAGGATACACTGAACCATCGTTTATGAAAAGGGAGGAGAAAATGCCGTCCCAAAATTCATTGTGATGGACCATTTGACCATTCGTGAAACCACTGACACATTCAGTTACAGTGAACATGCAAATGTTCACTGTAACTGAATATTTCATTTCATCCATAACTTCCAATTCATTTTATAGTTTTTAACAACAGTTCTGTATGATGGAGGAAGAATCTGTTTTGAGTCAACGTTACAGGATTTTCTTTGGCTGGGACAATAAAAGGGCTGTTTGTAACTTTTTACACACAGTGGGGCAGGACTGAGTGCAGCTGGATCATGGGAAGAGTTCTGCTGCTGTGAGCTTTCAAACAATTATGGAAAATCGTTTGGTGTTGCATTGTAATCCAGAAACTCTGTTATCATCTGAGCCATCCAAACCTCCAGAGTTCCTTTAATAGCAGATTCACAGCTCAAAGCAGATTCATTTCACATTTAAAATGTGGCTCCAAGGAAAAGACTTTGTTGGTACACTGATGTGAGCAGATCAGAGCTCCAATCCTGCCAAACATGTGAGCGAGGCTGTAAAGTAGCACTTGAGGAGCTCGACCACACACCCTGCCCTCTCTTAGCAACCACAATTGAAATCTGTAAACACCTCACAAAGCTGCTTTTCTTATATTTCTCAGACCAATTTTCAGGGTTTTTTCTAATCTCCTAATCAGATGTACCAAAGGCTTCCCAAAGACTACAAGCAGCTGAAATTTAACATCAAAAGAATGGCATTGTGAAGAAGGTTTGATTTGTAGTGGCGCTATATTGTTTGATGTGGTGAATGTCTTCTTCAAGCACTTGAAAAGACAAATACAATCGTAGCTTGCATAGAAAAATAAACGCTCTCAAGTGTTATTGCAAAAGATTAATGGCACTACTTCAAGATGGAACAAAGGGAAGCAACACACTGAGGCCTACTGGGAAAGTCTTAGAAGGGATGATCTGGTTGATAACCAGAGCAGGAAGCAGCAAGCTATTTTTACTGCCATGTTTTTTCAACAAAACCCACACTGATGGTGTTTTACCGCCAAGTTCAGAAATTTGACAACATTTTTAGTAAGTACAAGGAATAATTCTTGGGTTCATAGAGATGTGGAGACATTAGAGACCAGATGATGAAAGTTTTGAAGGAACTTGTGCGTCAGCTTGCATTATCTTGCTGAATGAGACTGCAGTCCTCAGGGAGTACTGTTTCCAACTTCACTGGCACGACTGAAATTCTGACTATGACTGAAGTAGTGCTCACATAAACACCCGCTGATCTTATAGTGATTCCAACAATCAAGCAGTGCTCTACTATTATATGCCATTTTTTTCTTCTCTCATAGTTTGAGTTTTGTGCTTGTATCTCTAATTTTTGGGGTTTTGTCTCTAATATTGTAGAGTCTTTACCTTAACATATAAAGTGCTTTGAGGAAACTGCTGTTGTGAATTGGTACTATACAAATAAATCCTAATTGAAGTGAAGTGATTTGAAATTAATCAGTTATCCAGTTCAGGGTCATCCTGGGACTGGAGTCTATCTATGGTGTTGAGATGAAATTGTTGAGATGAAAGTAAGTGGATCAATCACGCCTAAGGATAATTACTCTTACACTTTTCAGTCGCTATCCACAGCAGCCAATTAGTTTACTCGGCTTATTTACTTATTACACCCACAATTTCGTTGCTCTAACACACTGGGACGGATCACACACCGGCTCTTTGTCTACTGCAGCAAATTGACACTGAGTATTCGATCAACTTAGCGAACAGACAATTTAGATAATATCCAATATGCACACTTTGATTTAACAGGTGGTGCTTACCTTTATTTTAAAATGACCCGGGTCTCTGTTCGCCTTGCTGATCAAGCCCCCAGACCGCCCAATCTGTCTTCCTTAGCTTCCTATTGGAATCCCGGAGTGAGCCCCCAATTGTTAAATATCAACACTTGAACGAGTTCTTTTGATTCCTCATAGGCATCTGATGGAAGACAAAACACTGCTCAGTAAACGATTTCATGCTTTACTCTCTTAAACAATTACTTCTAGAAGGGAGATGCGTCCTGCATGACACATTGCCGCGGATCTCAAAATGGTGGTGTACCCCTAACAGTTTTATTACAGACACTCTCTCATTCTAGTTTGAACAACAGCATCTCAGTAACTTTCCACTAGAAGATGGTCCCCTGTTATCTACTTTTTCCCAGGCAAGCGTGAGCGAGAGTCTACAGCAGGGATAAGCAACTCCAGGCCTCGAGTGCCGGTGTCCTGCAGGTTTTAGATATCACCCTGGGTCAGCACACCTGAACCAAATGATTAGTTCATTACCAGGCCTCTGGAGAACTTCATGACATGTTGAGGAGAAAATTTAGCCATTTGAATCAGCTGCGTTGGATCAAGGACACATCTAAAACTTGCAGGACACCGGCACTCGAGGCCTGGAGTTGCCTACCTCTGGTCTACAGCATTCTACCCCCCAAGGACACATGGTAAATGGCCTGTATTTATATAGCGCTTTACTAGTCCCTAAGGACCCCAAAGCGCTTTACATATCCAGTCATCCACCCATTCACACACACATTCACACACAGGTGATGGCAAGCTACATTGTAGCCACAGCCACCCTGGGGCGCACTGACAGAGGCGAGGCTGCCGGACACTGGCGCCACCGGGCCCTCTGACCACCACCAGTAGGCAACGGGTGAAGTGTCTTGCCCAAGGACACAACAACCGAGACTGTCCAAGCCGGGGCTCGAACCGGCAACCTTCCGATTACAAGGCGAACTCCCAACTCTTGAGCCACGATCGCCCGTTGGTCTAATGCCTTTTTTTTCCCCAGGGCCGTCAACTTAATCCTACACTATATGGTTATATGGCATTTTAGTTAATATAAAGCAAATAATTTCATTTCAACAATGGTCGTAGAGCATAAGGCAGGTGCATTCTGCCAGTCCATTGGAAGGCTTAATAACAACCATTGTTAAATAAAATACATTCATAGCTAAATTAAATGTGGTTTAGTAAAATGATGATAAGTTTTTAGCCTTACTGACCACTCAAAACACTTCACACAAAATAATATAATAATAATAATATATATATTTTTAATATATATTTAAATAATCATATAAATATAAAAAATAATATTAGCAATAATTTATATACATTTTATCATTTCATTGTTGTTAACAGAAAGAAAAACAATATTTACTGAAGTTTAATTAAATGTTAATGTACCATTTGTTTTAAATAATATTTTTTATAATTATTTTATGCAGCAATGGCCGCCCCTCCCTCAGCCTGGTTCTTCCAGAGGTTTCTTGCTGTTACTGTTGCTCATACGAGGGGTCATCTGATTGTTGGGGTTTCTCTGTTTTCCTTTTATTGTTGTAGGTACAGTCTAAAGGGCCATGTGGCAACTGCTGTTGTGATTTGGCGCTATATAAATTAAACTGAATTGAACTAAAGCGAATTGAATTGGCTTGAATAACTATATATTAAAGTCTTGTAAAGTTAATATTACTAATGATTTTTCTTTTTACTTATGTGATAGACACAGAGCAGTGTCACCATTTATGTTTGTACTGGTGTTTGTGTACACATAAACACATGGAAAAAGTAACGAGCTCTTTCAGGGGGAGGATGGAAGATGTTTTTATTAATTCTAAAACAACAAAACACCTGCTTATTTGTACTTATAAATTACTATTAAGTCTGAAAGCTAGTGAAAGCCACTCTGAAAACTGGTAATTGTGCTCCTCATGATGCCTTGTTTTAGTTGGTGACCAACTTTAATTAACAAGCGTAACTTGGTGACGTGTTTTTCATCTGCCTTTAGTTAGGCTTTGCTAAGTCTAACAACTGATCACTGTTTTGACAATAGTTATTATATATTTATATCTACGTGTCTCACAATAAGGCAAATCATAATTCTAATTTGGGGAATATAAAAAGCTAAAGGCAACAAAATGTTCTGTCATATTCCCTCGGTCTGAAGCCAGGTTTTTCAATTTAGGGAATGTTTAGTGTGTTTAGTGCCATCTTGTCAGGGCCTTTCTGTGTGGTGTTTGCATTAGGGGTGGCCTATATATATCAAATATACTCCATATATCAGTTTTTCCATTTATGATGGTTAAAATGGCTTTATCTTAACCATCGAGTATAATTTGCCATGGTAATATTAATCTGTCTGCCTGTAATTTACAGAGTTTTTTTTTTCTTCTTCTACATGCTGCAAATGCAACATGAATGACACTGTTGTGGTGGACGGTCATCCATCCTTCCAGTATCATCTTCCTCTTTCCTCACTTTCTATGTGATGAATAACCACTCAAGGTAAATCATAATAACCCTGGAACATCCATACAAAACCTGATTAGACATGCTACTCTTTTCCTAATGAGCTGAAAACTATTGGACGAGTGTGTTTCTGTGTCCGTTGTGTATGTAGTTTGCTCCCTCTGTAACACCTTTGTGCCGTATTTTGCAACCTAGTTTCCAAAAAAGTTGGAATGCTGTGCAGAAAGCAAATAAAAAGAAAATGCAAAGATGTATAACTCCCATAAACACACACAAGCAAAACAGCAACTATGTGTTGCTGCATGTTGGTTTACAATCTAACTATGTGTGAACACTTAAACTATTATGAACAACTCTAATAGATTCTCTTCTCTATAGCAAGACACATAAGCCTTATCAATTTTACAAATTAGATGGCCAAGCTACCCCCAAATATGGCTCATCAAATTGTGATGGTTGAGGCAGAAAAACAGAAACATGACCATTAATTTGGAATTGTGTTTTCATTGAGCAGCCATCCAGCAACAGTGAAGCTGAAGCAAATATCACCCAGTACCACAAGAGGGACCCCTTAGTATTTTCTGATCACCTAGAAAATAATGAGCTTTGTGTACACTTTAAATTATATATTATCATCTATAGTTGCTATTTAAAAACAAACAAACACGTAAGAAAAATGCAGAAATAAAATTGCCATAGGGATAACACTGTGCAGGACACTAGCTTAACTGTTTACTGGCTTTAATCCAGCTTTGAAAATTGCTTCTGAAAAAGTAGTCTTTTTAATTTAGCCTTTGAGACACTATTTCATGATTAAAACAAATAATTTTATTATAATAATTCTTTTACACCTCGGTAATAAAGGGGTAATAGTAGGGTAACAACGGGCAAACAAAAATGATCCTTTGTGATCCTATTTGGGGTTTTTCTGTTCTTAATAATTTCATGTGGCTAGCACCTATACCTCACAAGACATGAGAGCTCCAAATGTTTGAAAAAATAAGATGGTTTAAAAAACACAAAAGAAATTTCAACCCTTCAGTGACCTGTAATTTGGAAAATGTTCATAGTATGAAAGTGCACATTCCAAATATTGTTTTTGAAATAATACTTTTATTATACAAGGAAAATTTTATTATAACACCTGTTGGCATGCCTCGCCAAAATGTACCCACCTCAGTGTGTAATCCTGTAACAACTCCATGAAGGCTATCCTTGAGCTGTCAGTGGCATAAGTGCAATACTGCTGTCTAATCACCACAACACATTGAGTTAAACCTTCAAAAACCTTTTCCAACTGTCTGGTAAATACTTTGCGGGGTTTGGACAGCTTGTGCTGGAAGCAGCAGTGGCGAGGCTGCAGCTGAAAGCTGTGGCTGGTCAAAAACAGGAGGTGGGTATTGGATTACGCAGGTAATGAAGCTGATGGAGTCAACATATCTCCTAACTTGGAGATTTTTCATGTTTAAATGTCTTTCTAATTGTGCTTCTTGGAGAGCAAGGGAACTCAATTCAGTTCAATTCAATTTTATTTTATTTATACAGCGCCAAATCACAACAACAGGTGCCTCATGGCACTTTTTATTGTAAGGTGGACCCTAACCAACCACATCTAAGTCTTTGAAGAGCATTTACAATATATTTTGCATAAATTACAGTTAATGACCCCAAATGTGTTATTTCATACCTGTGATCACTTTAATTTAAAATACGTGTATCACTTGTCAGTGCATGTGATTGTTTCTATATGACTATAATATTGATAAGTGCATGTTTGTGTCATGCCTTCCCACCCTCTTTAATCCCTGAAATAGAGTGACGATCATGAAAAACCCTCCACCCTCCTCTACTTGGCCTTATGCCCAATTAATTCCTTTCACCTCAAATTATTATTCACATCATTCACTTCACAATCAAAAGCTGTATCCCCTCTTTCTTCTATTACCTCTCTCAATTATCCCATTCTTTTTCCATAATCATAAGTGCTATTTTCCTAAGAAACAGAGAGAAAAATGGATAGAGGCCCCTCCTACATAACCAGCTCCAGTTTGACTTCATCATCTGTTCTCCACACAGTTGGAGAAGAGTTTTGTTAAATATCTTATTACAATTTGATTCACTCTGTTTAAACTCAGGATAAATGTTATATATGTTCACAAGACAACTTTTTAACTTGACAAAATATCATATATCATATCAGATATCATAACATATATTTTATAGTCTCAGTTTTCTATGGAGGCTGAACTGCACTTGTATATACTGTATATAAAGTACATAAATAATGCCAGACTGGGAGTGGGCTCCATCGGAAAAAATGTTGTCTGGAATATAAGAAGTATATGTAGTGATTCAAACTGCAGGGGAATCGGGGACCCGATCCTCAGGAGGGACCAATTTTTGACGCAGCGTGTTTTGGGGTTTGAAGGCCACAGAGATGCGGTGCTTAGAAAAAATGTGTCTCAACTGTTCTGATACTCCTAACACATACGGGATCACTAAGGGTTTTCACTTAGGCAGCAGTTAATCTATTTATAATGTTGAGGAAACCTGCAGTCAGCTGAGACTGAAGAAGTCACTTGGATGAGTAATGAAACATTTCTCCCACTGAAAACGCTACGTCCAGATGAACACAATCAACTTTTTGGGATTTACTTATGATGATTGAGCATGCATCAAGTTTATTAGAAAAGACTGGATACATTTTCATATACAGATGATACCCAGCTTTATTTATATATGAGACTAAACAATGAACACCAATTAAACTACAGTTAAATTGCAGGCATGTCTTAACCTCCTAAGACCTGAACTCTTTCATGGCATTCATTTTTAATTTCTCTTTGCTATTTGGGCTGATTGGGACCTGATGAATGTAAAAACAAATCTTTTTACCTGATGTAGTTTCTGAGAAGAGGATATCAGGCCATGGTAGAGCAAAATTTAGTATTGTGGTCTAGGAAACCCAAAATTTGATGTCCACATACAGTATGTGGACGCCAGGTCCTAGGGGGTTAAAGAGTTAAAAAGCTGGATGACCTCTCATTTTCTGCCTTTAAAGTCAGACAAAACTGAGGTTATCGTAAAATCAAGCCAGATACTTACTCTAGATGGCATTACTTTGCTCTCCAGTAAGACTGTCAGGAATCTTTGAGTTATTTCTGATCAGAATATGCCCTTCAATATTCAATATTAAATATTAAATGTAGGACTACTAAACTCAAAGACATTACGCTTAATCCTATAGTTAAAAACATGATTTATATCTTACATGTCACTCAAAGATATTTAAACGTAAAATCTCCCCTCTCCGTTTTTAGCCCGATTTGGGGCAACAATTATTTTGCCCCGGGTAGGGCGGGCGGTGGTTTTAAAATGTGGGCAGACTCGGGGCTGGGACTGGTGAAGGATGCTTTCGGGGGTGATGGAAGACTTTTAAGTTTTGAACAACTAATCTCTAAATTTAATATTCCCCGAAAGCACTTTTTCAAATACCTACAGTTTAGGAGTTTTATCAGGTCTTATCATAATGATTTTACACATATTCCCCCGCTGTCCACATTAGAGAAAATCCCAACCAAAAACCCCAGTGGTAGAGGGATGATATCTGAATTATATAACTTGATGATGACATCCTCTCCTGATTCATCTGCTGCTAAGCTTGAAGCTTGGAGGTATGACTTACAGGAGGACTTGACAGTGGAACAATGGAGTAGAGCATGTAAGCTAGCCCAAACACAGACAGGGAACACACGTCTAAAATTGCTACAATTTAATTGGTTGATGAGAGTGTACATAACACCAGAAAAACTTAACAAATTTAATATGCAGATTCCTGATATCTGTAATAGATGTGAAGAAGATAAGGGCACATTGCTCCACTGTTTATGGTCATGTCCAAAAATAAAGGAGTTTTGGGAAGAGGTTGGAGCAATGATAAAGGAGATTTTGTCAATTAAACTTGTGATGGATCCCAAACTTTTCCTACTGGGATTATATCCTGTAGGGTGTAACATAGATCATTTTGAAAAAATCTTCATAAACATGGGAATACTACAAGCAAAGAGAGTGATAGCTCTAACGTGGAGGAGTCTTGGCAAACCAAGTATTTCACATTGGTTCAGAGAATTGTCTTTATGTTTACCATTAGAGAAAATTACATATACTCTAAAAGATAAACAAGAAATTTTCCAGAAAATTTGGGGGCGCTACATCCAGTATATTGGGAATAAAGATCTATCTGGTTTACTGTGTGAGACAGGGACAGCCTAGCTATTCCCGGTACAGGACCACAACCATATGCTGCAATCTGAAAATTATTCTTTAAAATCTGTCAGAGGTCTCATGGACTCAAGTGCTTTCATTGAATGTACCTTGTGTTTCGTTTATTGTGTAAATTTGTTTGTGTATGTACTTTATATATGTATATATGTAAAACTTTAATAAACATAATGTTGAAAAAAAAATGTAGGACTACTTTCTTGCATTTGCACAATATCTCTAAAATGAGAAACATCCTGTCTGAAAAACTAGTTAATTACACCAAACCCAGACTACTGCCCTTCATTGTTTTTCAGGCTGTTCTACAAGTTCCTTAAAAAGACTTCAGTTGATCCAGAATTCTGTAGTTACAGTACTGACAGGGACTAGAAAAAGAGACCATATTTCTCTCATATTAGCCCATATCTGTTTTAACTGGCTACTTGCTACCGTTTCTCTTCTCCCCATCTAACTAATGTCCTAAGAAACTCCTCTAACAGACCCAAAAATACAGGTATAAATAATGCACACAAAAATACTATATTATATTATAATATTAGTATTTTTTCTTTCATTATTTATACCTTAAAAGTTTCAAAGTAATTCATTTTAGTCAACAATATTTAAACAACGGCAGTGAAAACTCCATCTCATTTCATGTTTCCTTTCTGTTCACGTCGCCTCTTTAGTTTGAAGTTTTTCCTATAAGTTGTGGAATCCCTGCTAAGCCACGCTGAGCTGACCGATTATTCCTCTCGAGTTCTGCCTCTGCTGCTGCACTTTGAAGTCCCACATTCATTCTTCTGTCCTTTTATTGGTGTCTCTGTCGCTCACTCACAGCTAATACCATAATGATGTAAAAACGCAGAGGAGGAGGGGATTGAAATTAGAGCCCTATCTTTCTCTCTTGTTGTGTTTAATACCTCTTATTCTGAGAGCAGTCAGGACATAAGGGAGCTCTGAATGTGGGATAAGGTCACTCCATCTGCCACTGAGCATAACAGATGAAGGGAAAAGTGGCTCAAGTGAAGGAGTGTAATCCGTGAAAGAGGGCTAATATCAATGAAGTGAGATGTGAGATGAATAATAATAAAAAGAAACGGATTCTTGAGTTTTAATTAGAATGGGCCAAGAAATTCTACACAACCCTCTTCTTTGTTTAGCTTGAAGTTTAACGTGTTGGGAAACCTCAACAAGAGAAGAGCGTGCTGAAAGCAAATGAGAGGCTGTTTACAGATAAATCCATTACCATTTCTCATTAATCAATTAACCCATTCATTGATAAAGAAAAGACTAATTAACTCTTGGTTAAAAGGCCATAAGGGGTTTGTGTCAGGCGAGCAGCTGCAGAGTGGGAGAGTGTTGAGAGGACAGAGCAAAAAAAGCACCTTAAAATATTCATTTTCTTCTATTTTAAAATGCCTCTTTTTTTCTAGGATGGATTGAGATGGCAGTAAAGACTTCTTTTTTTTTAAAGTAGAGACCTGTATAATATTCCTGTCTGTCCTTTTATAGGACATGCTAACTTGTGCATTGCCTCAAGAATGAGCAAATGACAATATAAAAGAGTGACGGTGTAACTCCAGTTCTTCCTATTACAATTTACATTTTTTTTTACAATATTAAAATTTTCCATTTGTGTGGGCTACCATGTTGCACTTTTGGAGCCAGAGTCTGCATAGTAGTGACTTGAGTGTTATGTACTGTATGAAGTGGGCAGGATTGGAGGACCCAGAACGCAGACTCATAGCAGAACTTAACTCAAAAAAGTTTATTGTGTTCATCTGGACGTAGCGTTTTCAGTGGGAGAAATGTTTCATCATCACCCAAGTGACTTCTTCAGTCTCAGCTGACTGCAGGTTTGCCCAATCTTATAAACAGTACATTTTCATAGTGACTGAAACCAGCCCACTGAAGGAACAATGGGCTGTGAGGTCAGTTCCTTGATCATTAATATGCAAATCGTCATGACCATTGATCAACAACCACTGATCAAAGCTCACTGATCGATGGCCATGAGTACCATTCACAGAGAGTTGGGGAAATGCTGCAATCACAGCATTGTAAGATGGCGAAAGGTGTACCCTTAGGCTCCCTCCTCTATTCAGAGACTGTCTTTCCCTTTTCATGTAAGCTGTCATTGCACAACAGAACCAACTTTTTGGGATTTACTTACCTGGATGATTGAGCATGCATCAAGATGCTGGATGTAATAATACAAAGACCAGTGTGAAAGAAAGTAAAATAACAGGCAGAACACACAGTCGGAGAATGAGAGAGATCATAGGACAGAGACGCAGACAGAAAATATGAGAGGGAATCAGGGCAAAGAAGAAACACCTGGGGAACACAGCTGGCAACAATCTAACAGATGAGACAGGTGGAAGCAAAACTGAACATACTGCACACCAGACAGCAGACTATCAAAGTAAAACAGGAAACATGGGGAACGCACAGACACTGAGACGCAAAATAATGAATCCCAGCCAGGGAACAGAGGGAGGAGAGAGTGAGGGACGCGAGGGACGCGAGGCAGAATGAGAGAACAAGGGGTGAGACACAGAGTCCTTGAAAAATCCAAAGTTACTTTAAATAAGTGCTGTCAGCGTTAATCTCTTTAAAATGACATTAATGCCATAACCACATTAACGCGGCAACTCTCCATTAGCGAGTTAGCACGACGCTAACCCGTTAATGACCTAACCGCGTTAACGAGTTGACATGGCGCGCTAACTCGCTGACGGAGATCTGCGGCGTTAATGCGGTTATGGCATTAATGTCATTTTAACGAGATTAACGCTGACAGCACTAATTTAAATATCATTATTATCTGGAAATGAAATGTTGTCCATAAAGATTTTAACACTAGACTGCAGATGATTTTAAACTGAAGATCCATTACACTTAGCACTCTCTTGCCTGGTAATATGGAAACTTTAAATAAAACAACAGGTTTCAAACACAACAGCAGAAGGTTTCATAGAAGTGTAATTTGTTCTTTTCATTTAACAACAGGACCCAGAGTCCACATTATTATCAACAGATACCTTCACCCTGGGGGGAAATTGAGTAAGGGAGACCAGGGCAGGTGTGGGACTTTATTTTGATCGGCACACCATGCAGCCAATCACATGCAAAGACTGACTGGAATCAGACATTCCAAGACAGCAAGTGTAGTGGTCCAGGCCATAACTGCATTTCAGTGATATTGGAGACTGCAAAGCTGAGTGCAGGATTTAAAAATTAGGAGCAGAATAAAGTGATTCCTATTTTTATTTTCAGTCACTTTCCATTGTGGGTGACAAAAGATTTCAGACTAGTCCAGGCCTTAAACCTAATGTGTGTTCTCCCTAGTAGTAGGAAATCCATTAAAAATAAGGCTCATATAAAAACACTGAATTAAAAATCGCTTTCTTGAAAAAGAGTAAAGTTACAGTTCTGTACTGAATATTACATAAACTATATGCAAAGTGTCCTTGAATGGCAGAGATGCAGAAATGTGTGCATGTAGCACAGAGGCATGGCTCAGTGTGTCTAAATGAGTCTGACAGACCTGAATGTGCGCTTGAAGCCATTTATAATTCTTAACTTGTTTAAACTGCTGATCACCACACACAAGCACATTCATAGGTTTATTTTCACAAGTTTTACAGCTTTTCCTACTGATAAAAACCTCCCTTATGGCCATTCATATTACACCAAGTAATTAGGCAATAAACCTGTTGGGGACGTGGTCGGTATCCTGGTATCCCCTTGGCTTGCTGCCTGCACGTTAAGGATTTTTCTGGTGGATGAAAGGCTTTGTTACTCGTGCCTTCAGGTCAGGGAACAGGTCCTGAGTGTCATTTGTGCAAAGACATGATGATGTGGTGCTTTGCATTTGGGTTTTGTTTTGTTTTGTTGTTATCTACATTCAGCTCTTCGTATTACTCTAATCATGTTTTTTTGTTTTTTTTGTTAAATACACTTACAAAAACTATTTCCTGTTAACTACATGCTCTGAATGCTGTGTCTTCAATTATTTCATGTAGTGTCTAACAAATGTTCTGTGGTGAATATATTTTCACTTACTGTGTGTATGATGTGAACACATTGTTTGGTTTTGAACACAGGATAACTGATAGTTTGATTTTAAGAAAAGTCTGGGGTTTTCTGAATGTACATTAAGATTTTTGTATTCGTGTTTAAGGTTTTGAGAAAATGGGTGGATGTTTCACAAATTGTTTTAGCAATACAGAAAAACTGTAATTGGTCAGTAATTTTAAGCCTGTTTTTTCCCAGGAACCAACTCAACGTACATTTTATATAACAAACCTGTGTTCAAAAAAATCTTAGAAATATGGTATCTAACCAGATTCTTACTCTGGATGGCATTACCTTGGCTTTCAGTAACACTGTGAGGAACCTTCATTTTTGACCAAGACATGTGCTTCAAAGCACATATTAAACAAATATGTAAGACTGTTTTTTTTCCATGTGCACAACATCTCTAAAATTAGAAACATCCTGTCTCAGAGTGACGCTGAAAAACTAGTTCATGCATTTATTACTTCCAGGCTGGACGACTGTAATTCATTATTATCAGGATGTCCAAAAACTCCCTGAAAACCCTTCAGTTGATCCCAAATGCTGCAGCAAGAGTCCTGACAGGGACTAGAAAGAGAGAGCATATTTCTCCTGTATTGGCTTCCCTTCATTGGCTTCCTGTTAAATCCAGAATTGAATTCAAAATCCTGCTCCTCACATACAAGGTCTTAAATAATCAGGCCCCATCTTATCTTAATGACCTTGTAGTACCATATCACCCTATTAGAGCACTTCGCTCTCGCTCTGCAGGCCTACTTGTTGTTCCTAGAGTATTTAAAAGTAGAATGGGAGGGAGAGCCTTCAGTTTTCAGGCCCCTCTTCTGTGGAACCAGCTTCCAGTTTGGATTCGGGAGACAGACACTATCTCTACTTTTAAGATTACTTTTTGTTAAATCATATAGTCAGGGCTGGATAAGGTGACCCTGAATCCTCCCTTAGTTATGCTGCAATAGACGTAGGCTGCTGGGGGACTGGAGTTTTTCCTTTTCCTTTTCAGTCACCTTTTTCAATCACCATGTGTTAACAGACCTCTCTGCATTGAATCATACCTGTTATTAACCTCTGTCTCTCTTCCACATCATGTCTTTATCCTGTCTTCCTTCTCTCACCCCAACCAATCGCAGCAGATGGCCGCTCCTCCCTGAGCCTGTAGGTTAGCAGCACTTGCAGTTTTAAATCACTTGATGTTTGCACACACATTCATAGAAATCTTGCATTACAGTGCTTTTCCTAACACATTGCTGATTTGTTTGCAGCAAACGTGGTTCTTTCAGTCTATATTATAGACTTAATATACTTAATAACTGTTATTATTTTTTGTAAATGACAGTGTAATCTTGGCAGCACGGTGGTGCTGTGGTTAGCACTGTTGTCTCACAGCAAGAAGGTCCTCCTGAGTTTTGACTCCACCATCTGGCGGGGGCCTTTCTATGTGGAGTTTGCATGTTCTCCCACGGTACTCTGGCTCCCTCCCACAGTCAAAATGCTTTTAGTTAGTGGGCTTAGGTTAATTTAAAAACTTGATTGGGTAATTTGTGCTCAGTGTCTTTCACCTGGGCCACTTCAGTTGGAGGAGGCCAGGATTGAACCTTCCAAATAGCAGTTGTTTATTTATTATTTATAACTAATTAAAATATTTGAATTATACCATAAAATCTTAGCTTCTTACATCATTTGGCATTGTATATTACTTTAATATTTGAAATGTTAAAAATATTAAATTATGCATTTTTTAACATAACTGTATTCTCAGTGTCCATTACACATTCATTTGTCAGTGCTCTATGTTTGAAAATTCAGACATTTTAAGCTCCAGTCCAGTCACATTATGTGAGCAGATCTCCGACTAGGCCGGATATGACTGGATTAGCTGTTCCCTGCCCTTTGTACACCAGGACACCAGATCAAACCACACATGCGGCTATATATGTGCCTACACAATATGAGGTTATTGTGCATATGCTAAGATGTGCATGTACATGTAGGGAGCAGAAGGGCTGAACAACAACACAGAACAAAAAGAGAGAGGTGGGAAGCTGAGTAGTCACTCAGTCAGCCCCACCTCAGTCCTTCTAGGCTTGGACAGATGGCCAGATCAAAAGGGAAACATGAAGTTAAAATCAAAGGTGGGATTAGTTCTGAGTGAAAGAGGTGGGCATGGGACATTTTAGAAAGAGCCATGGGGGCTTGAGGAGATGATTTTCAGTGCTCAGAAGAGATCTTCTGCTTTGTAACCTGTATTCAAAATACAAAAGTAATTACTTTATTGGATTTTCAACTTGTTTTCTGGAAGGTTTTACTATAATTATCACAACAATACTTTGTATTTAGATGTAAATGTAAGGTTATTTCCAAGAAAATCCAAGCCTACAAATTCAAAGGAAAATCTGTTTGTTGGAATAACCGACTGGGTGATTATTCTAACACAACACATTAACACAGTACACAAACATTATATGGCTGAGATAAAGGAGCTTGGAGTCAGTGGGGTAGTTAGGTTGAACCACTGTGTTGCCCCTCAAATGAAATACCATTTTAATACATGGCAGATCCTGAGATATGCCCAGATGATTTTACTAAATATTTCAAATGAAATGCAATTTTAATATATTTAGTAAAATCATCTGTGCCACTTCACAGAAGGGCAAAAAATTCTGCCTGTTTTGTTGGTGCTATGAACACTATTGCAATAATGAGCCAATGACAGAAAGAAACCAAGGACTTAATGAAATCTTTATTTTTTCACTTATCAAAAGTTATTAAAACATCCCCCTTTCACAAATGAAAGATTTATTTTTGATGATAAGGAAACTCTTGGTGGGATTTCTGTTTAAAAACATAAAAAACATACAAACCTGTAACTAAACTTTAAAAAAAAACAAAAAAACCCCCAAAAACAACTCTTGCCATAGTTTAGTCCAAAATTAATCAGTCAATTTATTTTGTTTTTTTCCCAGGCTCCATCTGAAAAGATTAAGTTCTGTGTCATCAAATATCTCATGTGACAGTGTAATGTTTTCTCATAAAGACAAAAGACATACTAAGAAAAAAGTACGCTGTCTATGATGCTTAAAACTGGGGTGTCAGTGGAAGTCTGTAGTTTTGAAGCTGTTGATTTTCCTTTCTTTTATATAGCTAATAGTAGTGTCTGTCATTTTTACTTGAATAAGTGTTCAAATAATCCGAATTATCCAGGTGACACTGTGGATAATGATCAGAATTTTATCATCTTTTTACAGCCTGTTCATCTGCATTTATAATATAAGTTAAATACATGGAAAGAAGAAATCTCAGATGTGTTCCCTTTCTTTTCAGTAACAACAAAGTGGTTTGAAAGTTTGAAGTTTTTTTGTCATGAATGTAAAGTCTATTAAAGCGTTTATGTTGGCACCAGTTTAGTTCAGCAGGTGAGCAGGCACACATGTGCCACATGGCCAGAAGGTAGCAGCCCGAGTTTGAGTCCGACTTGCAGCCCTTTGCTGCCTCGAGATTTAACCCTCTCAGGCTCAAATTAAACTTTTTGATGTTAATGCACAACCAAGACCTGCAGTGGTACTTCTGAGTAAAGAAAACTCATAAAATATGTATGTGGGGTAATCAGGTTGTTAGTTTTTAACTGTTGCAAATCGGCAACGCCTGCCTCGAGAGGGTTAAATATAAAGCGCAAATATATACTGACCCACTGACTTTACCTAAATCTAAAGTCCTAATCTGCAGTGTCTGGTGGGGTGCCTCCAAATTTTTTTCATAGGGGTGGGGATACAGCAAAAGAGAGGGGGTGTGCCTGATTAATATAACAGGTACTGTGTATTTTCTGACACTGACAAGTTTTTTCTTAGGTCTTTCTTTTTTGAGTCCTTCATATTGTTTCTGTTGTGGTTTTGAATCCCTAACCCAGAGACATCCCTGTGTCTCTCATGGGTGTCTCTGGGTCTTGGTTAATGTTTCTGTGAAGACTCTTTGCATACTGCTGCAAATTTGTCATATAAATGCTTTATATCTGTTCTTAATGTGAGTATTTTACTGTAAATATTAACTGTTTCAGGCCTTTTGTTACAAAATTAATGTCAGAAAACGCGTGCTTGTGTTTTCATTCAGTCTTTTAATCTTCAAAACAAATTTAATCTTAATTTCCTTTATAAATGTTATTTTTTGTATGATTTCAATAACTGTTGCTAAATATTTGAAAGTGATTTTTTTTCTATTAAGACAGAATTTCTTTGGCAAAATAGTTTTGTATTTGTTCACTGTGGAAAACCAAAAATGTAGAGCTCTTTAGATCTGTAGTAATCTGTAGATAAAAAGCAATATACATGAGCAACACAATCTCTCTGTGTGCTGATCCATGTGAGAACGCTTGTCCCTCAGCATATGCATATATTAGCCTAGCTACTGAAAAGGCAGAGTCCTTTTTCCCCTGTTATGCAAATAACACCAGCTCTTAAAATTGTATGAGTGAGAATTAAATGTGAATTAAATAATGCTTTGTTCTTTTCTTTCCATTCAAATCCCCACGCCATTGCCATGCCTGTTATGAGATTGACAAAACAAGAAGTGACATAAATACCATGGCCAGCATTCAATCCAATTATGTAGCGTGGCCCGCCTCAATACCTGCTATCCACGGAGTGCTGCATTGGCGTCCTTGTATTCAGAATGTCTAAGAAATAAGACTAGCTGCATTCATCTTCAAGCCTAGCACTGACCTTGCTCTCTTCTCCGCAGCTAGCTCTGAGTCATAGCCCTCAAGTCTATACTCAACCCCTCAGCCTAGCTTAATCCAGGCCTCTGGACAAGGACGCACCTTGTCCAGAGGCCTGGATTCACTGTGAACTACTCAAAGGGGCCAAGCCAGCTGGAGAAGTTATTAGCCATTTATAAAAATATGCACAGAGCACTAAGACAGGAACTGTTGTATATGTGGAAAATGTTTGTCTTTCTGTTCAATCAGTGGGCACATTTCGCAGGAAATCAGGTTTGGGCTGTGAGATGATTAAAAACTGATGACAATTTAGTACTGCATTATCAAAGAATTTATAAAGAGCAGTTGTGAGGAGATGGGTTATAAAGACTGATTTACTTTGCAATACTGCTCCTACTTTGCTGTGAGGAAACCACAAGATTTAATTATTACTTAAAGTAATTCATTATGTGGTTCCTAGAGTACTTTTTGCCATTTGATAGGAACCGTGTAGAAGGATGGGAAAGCAGAGAGAAAGAGAGAAAGACATGCAGCCAAGGGCGGCAGGTCAGACTCAAACCCAGGGCTAGTGCTCTACCACCGTACGGCGTATGGTCACCCGTTCATTCCACTGACTAAACCAGCACCCACTTCTAGAGTATTTAAAAGTAGAATGGGGGCAGAGCCTTCAAGTCTCAGGCCACTCTTCTATGGGACCAGCTTCCAGTTTGGATTCAGGAGACAGACAGCCTCTCTAGTTAGGGCTTGACCAGGTGGCAATGAATCCTCCCTTAGTTATGCTGCAATAGGTCCAGGGTGCTGAGATTACCACTCTGCATTTAATCCTTATTTATTCCAAAAATGTGATTCTGTTCATCTGGACTTCAGTGGGAGAAATGTTTCATCACTCATCCAAGTGACTTTTTCAGCCTCAACTGACTGCAGGCTTCCCCAACCTTATAAACAGTACCTTTGCACAATGACTGAATGAATGAAAGAACAATGGGCTCTGAGGTCAGTTTCTTGATCATTAATATTCAAATTGTCATGACCTTTGATCAGCAACCACTAATCAAAGATCATTGAGTGGGTGAAACTGATAATAAGGAAGATGTTATAGTCTCTTCACAAGAAATTTATGATGCAATTAGAACATTAAAAGGCAATAAGGCTTGGGGATGGATAAGATATCTGCTGAACATTTAAAATTTGCCAGTAGAAAACTTTGTTTTACTGGTTCTTAGTACATGGAATTCTGCCCGATTCAATTCTATCGCCTATGTTAGTGCCCAAGGTAAAAGAAAAAACTGGCAAAATAAACAACAGGGATAATTATTGGCCTATAACACTATCTAGTATTTTGTCAAAGGTCTTTTAAAGGACTATTTTAAACAGAATAGAACATTTTGTCTTAACCTCTGATAACCAGTTCAGTTTTAAATCTAAGCAGACGTGTATTTTTGCCTTGAAGGAGATTGGGGATTTGTATAACAGGCGCAATGCCACAATTTTTATGTGTTTTATTGACGCCTCTTAAAGCATCTAATCATGTAAATTGTGAAAAGTTATTGTATAAGTTATACAACTGAAGGGTTCCTAAATCTTTGGTAAGAATTTTGTCCTTTTGGTATGCTAGCCAAATGTTTGTTAGTGTTGATGTACCCACTCGTCATGCTATATTGTACATATATCTCATGTACACTTGTAAATATAATTTTACCTCTGACTGATCCTGCATTAAGTACAGTTACATTTTATTCAAAGTTGTGTAATTATTGGTGTTTTAGCCTTCATGTAAATTTGTGATGCCCTGCATTTTATTTTTTCTTTCTCTTCTTATTTTCAAGAAATCCCCTGACCTCCATTTAGTCTTTACATTCATAGATTTGTCAGTCTTTCCATAAATATTATGGCCACATCCATCTAATACGCTTGGGTTAAGTTTCCTTAACAATAATTTATTAATCCTTTATTTATCCAGGTAAAAAATCTCATTGAGATTAAAAATCTCATTTCCAAGAGAGACCTGGCACCATGGCAACAATAATAATAATCTCTATAAATGGATATCTGCATATGAATATGGCAAACCTGCAGACAAGAGGTAGGATCTATAGTGCTGGGATCATTCTAGTTTGCATTTATAGTCAACTTGTAGTCAGACTTCTAGTTACCAATCAAGTTTTGGCTAATGTAATGTATTTGTATTTATATAGTGTTTTTCTTGTCTTATTCACCTCTACAAATCCGTATTGAATAAAGGCTCTTTGAAGAAAGAATACGCAGAGCAGAGGGTCTCAGATTGGAGTCGAACCCAAGCCACTGCATTTTTTTCTGCAACACATGGTCACCTGAGCAGTCACATTTTTAACCATACACTGCTTTATTCTATACACCGCTATACACTACTGTCACGTGACCCAACTGACTTCAAGTGTTTTATCTAGCTCACATCTCTGACCGATTTAGAATCACTTAATCTAACATGAATGTGTTTGGGACTGTGGGAGGAAATCAGAACACCCAGAGGAAACCCACACAGGCACAGTGAGAACCAACAATGTCCACACATATAGCCCACAGCTGGTTGGCCTTCTTGCTGTGAGGCAACACAGGTAATCACCACAAAACCGCAGCATTTGAGAGTGAGAATAAGATTGCCTTTTGGCAAATGCAATCCCTTTTTTGGTTTACACAGCAGGCAACAAAAGCAATCTAGGAAAGCAATCTTGAAACCATCATCTAATGACTCTTATCAAAGTTGTTTATTTGCTTTGTTAAATTTATATTTATTTGAAAATACTGACTAAAGTAGCTATCTGGCCGGGGGCAGTGTGGAGTGCAAAGTTTGCATGTTTGGGTACTCCAGCTTTCTCCTACAGTCTAAAGACTTGGAGATAAATTATCTGAATTTCAGGAGCGGGAACATGTCTCCAAACAGCAAGTAACTAAACTCAGAATCGCTAACAGACAAAAAACTTGACAAGAAAGCACAGTGGATATCATCAAATTAACACCAAAAACAGAACCCAGAAAGCTAAAACTAAGGAGGGCTGAAATTTAAATGCTAAGCACAGAGTAAAAGCCAAACAACAAAAAACAAATGATAAAACACTAAGACATTAGAACTATGCAGAGAACCCAAAACTGGAACTCAGACCTCAGACTCAGAATCAAAACCCCCCAATAGTCCAAACACAGAAACGCTGGGGCAACGACCCAGGACCACGACACAGTGCTCTGGCTGTGAGCCTTGCAAAAGTGTCTGAAGTTTTAGCAAAATAATTTTTTTATGATTTAACAAATAAACAATACTGTATTTCTCACCACACAGAATCAAAGTAATTGACCACCACTCATCTGTAATGTATACTAAACTGTTTACTTGTGATTTCTGATGTCCAAATTATTTTTTACCAGGATGTCTTTGGCAGAGATGGGCAGTAACGCGTTACTGTAATCTGATTACTTTTTTCATCCCCCTCCTCATTTCCCCAGTAGAGCTTGGCTTGTGTTTTCACCCCTTTTAATCTCAGGCATTTACAAGCACCCCTCTAAACAACCTACCAGGTGTGTTAAGCCTCCTGCTGAAGGGCTGTAGAATGTTGAGACTCCAATATGATTAGTGCAAAATGGGCTGTGAATAGAAGAATGAAAGCTTTTATAATGTGAAAGACTGTTAGCACAGTGATGTGCTGGTCTGAGCTCCCATGACCAATCTACAAATGAGCATTCAGTGAGCGTGCCCTGTGTCACAAGTGTGATGGAGACACTGAGGCAAGAATTTCTCATATTTGTCAGTAACATGAGCTAAGTGCTTTGGTCAAGTTTTGATTTTATTGTATGAATTCAATATGCCAAGAACATTTGTACACTGTCTTCTGGTTGATAGAAATTCATGGGGCTGGACAATAGTAAGTGAGGATTTTATAGTAAGATGTTTATTTTATGTCTGTGAAGGTTCTCAGTCGTCCTTAGTCTAAGGAGCTTTTCGTGAAATCTGTTTACCTGCTCTCATTTGCTGTTTTAGCTCTTTGGCGGTTGTTGAAATAGTTTTGTGAGCTTTAGACTGAGATTCTGACCTTTATGACAAAATGCATCTATACTTAAAAATTGATTCAGTCCCTACTCCTGAGTGCCAGTGATTCTTCTCCAAAATGGTGCAGCTCAGTTGGTATTTACAATTTGTAAATCATTCCATAATCCAATTTGTCTGCTGCTCAGCCACTCCCTTAAATAATGGCTCTTGACAGGGTCATTGCAGGCAGGTGTGTGATTGCCAGCAGGTGTATGTAACAAAAATTTCAAAAAGTTCCGCCACTGCACAAAAACTAGCACACACAGACACACATGCACACACACAAACCAGGATAACAGAGGAACGAGGTGGAGAGACAGTGTTTTCTTGTCTTCCACAGCATGTCTTTGTCCTGTCTTCATCCTTATCTTACCTTGCAATATAAAGTATCTTGATGCAACAATGTATATAAATAAAACTGAACTGAATTGTTTGCTTTAGGATTTCATTGTTGCTAGGGGTTCTGAAGAAACACTGTAGCCCCGTTGGCTTATCAAGTCACAGTGTAGTCAGATGTTGTTAACCTCATTATCAAGTAAATTTCATGACACACACACACAAAACACAACAAGACTGCTGATTTGTTTATTTGCATTTTTTTCTCTTCCAGGTGCTGTTTGTTTATTTTATGTTTTTTCGCACAGGGTCAGAGGTTGGTGACCCGTTGTGCTTTTTTTCTTATGGTATTTCTTCTTTTTTCATCCACTTTCTTTTTTCTTTCTGTCTTTTTTCAGCTCTGACATTGTTATTTTCCACATGCATCAATGTAAATAATAATAACATAAATAATACATAAATAGATAAATAAAAGAAAAACAAAAGCAAGGAGAGTTTATAGAGTGTTTCTTGGAAAAACGTGTTTGGCACAACAGTGCATTCGGATCATAAGTCTAAATGCAAAAGCTGCAAGAGGCTTTAAAAAAGGCTCAATCATGTTGATTATGTTGTTTTTTCCAAACTAAGTTAAAGAACAATTTGTACCAAAGCAGATGAGAGGATATTTTTCTCTGTCTCTTAACAATATAAACACAGCTCATTTTACTTTAATTATAGCTGTCACCAAAATGTAAATGTAATGGTGAAACAGAATTTACAACCCAACAAAAGTTGATTTATAATCACTTTATAACAATGTTCTAACTGAATATAGTCTGCTGTCGGCCATTGACGGTAACATGCCTTTGATTTGCTCTCTATAGCGCTCCTGTACTGTAAACAAACAACCATGATTGTTGGACCAGAATAGGAAACTGAGATGTTACATGAGCTCCTGGCTTGCAACTAACATACACCAGCAGACATTCAGCTCAGAAAGGTAAAATTAGCTAATATTCTCTAACAATCTAGTCCAAAAAGGTAACATTTTTAGGCTGTTTAGAGAACAAACCAACACTTTTTTCTTCTTTTTTCTTTTTTGTTACTTCACAGCAATGGCCTGCATTAACAGAACAATCTGCATTTTTCCTGGCTAATGCTTACAGGTAAAATGTGTCCCGAAACTGAATAACAGATATGCCTCTTCATCTCCTTTTTTGTGGGGACATCTTATTTATCAATTACAAGCCACTGTGTAGATGTTGGCGCAGGCGTGAGTGCATTAGTAATACCCTGACATCAAGAACACTGGACTTGAGTTGTAACCTCTACTGGCTCCAGCAGAGAAACATGGAATATAACATTTGAAAAGTTTTATTTTTAGAGGTCCTGTGATGAAATTTATGGGTGTTTGAGCACTCCCATAAAGGGTGTAAACTCTCCAATGAGGCAGAGAGATGGGCTGAGGGTTGAACTTGTCCGCGCGCACACGTTCGTGCACAAGTGTGTGCCTTTTTGTTTGTGGAATCGGTATAAAACCCTACGAGGACGAAGAGCCACCGAGCAGGTCGCTGGACTTCCCTATTTCTCCTGAAGAAATCTCTGCTGGACAACAGGAATTTTGTTCGGACAACTATGATGTTTCCCTGCGCTGCTCTGTCGCCTACTCTTTACCCGGGTTTCCTGCGTGTCCCTGCTACTCTCTCCGCGTCACTGAGCGAATCGGCGGCTCAGGAAAGAGGAACCGGCTTTCTGGTAGAAGATCACATAAGCCAACATGTCGACTACATACATCGAACTTTCTCGTCCCTTAGTTCCGGAGACATTCTGCCGTTCAGTGCGGGGTCAAGGTCCTTTCCACGTACAACAGAACCAAGCACGGAGACATCCGGTCAACTCAGCCGCAGCAGCCCCGGATCTGTGTACGCAGCCAGCCCGGACTACCTGAAGTTCGGCGTCGGTACGATCCTGGCACCTTCTACATGGAGTCGTGAGTTTCTGATACCGATCTCTTTCTCTGCCCCTCTCTCCATAAATTTAACATACATTTACACACACACACACACACACACACACACACACACACACACACACACACACACACACACACACAGCGATCTGTATTGACTTATCGGAGACTTGAAAAGTGCTGTTAGTGAATGAATTAGCATAAAAATATTGTTTATTATTATTGTCTTATGATTTTTTTTAATTTCTACAAACAATTAGCAGTGTATTTCACTACCACGTAATTAAAAGTTAAAAAAAATGGTGAAAGTAGCGGTGACGAATTCAGGCCTTCATTCAAAAGTAAAAGCTAAGTTTTTAACTTTTAACCAATTTAATAAAAGTTAAGCAATGGACACGTGAACACCAATCGTCCAATACAGTCGTCTGATGAGGTTAGATCTGAGCTGCCCTTTCAGTGGCACTGCTATTAACAGTCATCTGTGTATATATATCTCTTTTCATGTTAAAATCCTAATCTGCCTGTGGATGCGAATCTGTTTTCTGTTTCCAGTCCAGAATCTTCAGACAAAGTCGCTCTCTCTGCCTTTTTTAGACAGAAGCCTTTATCCTTACATCAGAGCCTCTGATTTCACAGGTAGGTGGACTAGGAATGTTTATGTTGTCTTTTTAAACAAAGGATTTTTGATTTTGATTTTTGCAGCTTGTAAACTACTATATAATGTGTGTGATTTGAAGATATAAGGGAGAAAACATGACTTTGACTCTTGACTCATAATCACATTTACTTTCTGATGGGCTCTAACTAAAGGATACTTGATGTCCACTTAAAGTGTTTTGATTGTTCAGTGAGAAAAGAAATGCATTCACTTTGTTACCATATTCACACGCACATCATATGGCTACAAACAGACACTAAATGAAATGAAATGCCTGGAAAATAATGGGCCTGGATTTTTTGCATTTCATGATCCTTTGGCATCGGCGCCTCCAAAGAAATTATTTAACATTAGAGATGTTGACATATAGTTTTGTAGTTAACTGATATCAGGCTGATATTTACCTATGGAAATATCACATCCATTTTCCAAGATACTGTGATGCAGAGATGAAAGATTTTAGAACACCTCAGTTATTCATGGAGAATTCTTCCCTGTAACATTTGGGAGTATAATCTTATACAATCAGTTATAGCCAACTAAAATAAGAAGGCTTTAAATTAAAATGATGGCACCAAATATTTGTGCTAATAATATGTAATTGATTTTATTCACACAGAATTGGTGTCTTTTGTTTATTCAGTTTAATTTAATGTAATGTATCCCTTCTTTCATTTATTTTGAGTAATAAAGATGGTATTAATTAAATTAAAGAGGTAGGCCAGATTCAGATGCCTCAATCATTAGAGCTGGTTCCTTTCAGTGTAGAGAAACAGTGGCTCTGATCTGACCTTCAAATGACAAAGTTCCTCACCCTTTTCTCCAAATGTGAAACTAATCTCTGATGCATGTACACACAATCATATTATTTTAATTATTACCCACAGTGTCTGGTCTTAAGTTAGGGTAGCAACATAGACTGACTAGTCTATTGACAGCTTCATCAAATCTCTCTCTACTATAACACACCAATGCAGTGGCGCTGCACTAGCACTCATTCCCCTGTTACACTCTTTGCCCAAGCTAACAAGCCAGCTTAGTTATGTGCATCCAGATACTACAATGATATCAGATGATACTGAGTGACTGATGAATTTACTTTTAATTGTTTTGCTAAAAAAGACCAACTGACACATGTAGCAAACTGGTTGCAAATTAATAAAACTGCCTCAAAGCCACATGTGTCAGTTTATTCCTTTTCAGCAGTACACTTAAAAGGAGACACCCTTTAATGCAGCCATTCACACCGACTGTGTAATTTCACTGGACAAAAAAAAAAAAAAAGGAAATGGAAATGTGCGGCATTTCCAATACTATTTTACTTCAGACACACTGCTAGATGATACTCTGGGTCTCCGAAATGATTTCTCTGCCTCCTCAGATGTGGTCTGAACTCTGCCAACAAAGGCTCAAACTGCCCCATTGGCGTCCTGAAATATGTGTGAAAGCGGCTTTGATACACCTTCAACTCCTGCATCAAACTATGACATTTTCAACTGCTGCTGCCTTCTCATGAGAATTCCAGAACAGGATGAACGCAAAATCTCTGCTTTTTACTTTTCTTTCCTTTTTTGAAAACATCAGCACCAGGACCATCATCGGTTAATGTCGAACTTTTTTTAGGATGAATTTTCAACAGAAATGCAACATGTTTAGTGTGTAAATCCATTATAAGGCAAGTTTAGAGCTGGAAAACTTGGGAGTTTGTGTTGGTTTTTTTTTACAACACGTTAGCTGTCTAATGGTCCAAAAAGCCTTAACCTCCTAAGACCTGAACTCTTCCACTGCATGCATTTTTAATTTCTCTTTGATATTTGGGCATATATTTGTAAAAACAAAGAATTACCAGATTTTTTTTCACCTTATTTTGGTTTTTAAGACAAATAAGAGCCACATATGAGGATATTTGTTTAAAATTTTGATAGAACAGTGTCAGTATAATGTCCTTGTAAGTGGATATCAGGCCCTTGTAGAGCAAAATTGAGTATTTTGGTCTAAATAACCCAAAATGCATGCATGAACTTGAGTTACATAATGATCGGGTTGGCTGTAGCTCAGGAGGTAGAGCAGGTCATCTACTAATCGAAAGGTTGGTGGTTTGATCCCTGGCTGATCCAGTTTGCATGCTAAATATCCTTGGGCAAGATACTAACCCGAAGTTGTTCTCTGATTCTTCCATCTGGCTGTGTGAATGTTAGATAGAAAACACTTAAGCATGGGAAAAATTGCCGGTATGAATGGGTGAACGAGGCATTTTGTGCTCAAGTGCTTTGAGTGCTTAGGTAGAAAAGTGCTATATAATAAACAGTCAGTTTACCATAATACATAAAAACAGTACACCGTTACACAATTGCAGTTCTGGTACACAACATTCCTTTGTCATAAAGCCGACAAGTCTTCCAGCTAAGTTGCATTGGTTGTTAGTACCAACCATCTGAATTTCAGAGGAGCACATGGAGTGGTGATAGCACAAATACACGTGCCTTTATACCACAATACTAAAGTTGAAGTCTCGTGTGTTTTTGTTTGGTTTGTTTTTCTTCTTCTTTCTCCTCATTATCTATTATTCTACTCATTATATATTATTTAGTAGACAATCATTATTTAATTTTAAAAATGCCCTTTTACAGTTTACAAAACCTAATTTTTCTGGGTAACGAGTTCTGACCCATCCAAAGGCTATGACACCAGCTGAGATTTTACATGCTCTTATTCACATAACTGCATGAGGGCACTTGATTTTTAAATGTTAGTAGTTGATTTTATTTTGTTGGTAGTTGTAATACAATGACAAAAGATGTACCCTTAGGCCCCCTCCTCAATTCGGAGATGGTTTTCTCTTTTCACATCACCTCCTTGACTTGAAACAAGAAACCACTGTGAACTTGAAGGCTCGTTAAAGTCAGTGCTGTAGTTCAGACATTTGCTCTGCTGCTCTGACTGTAATGAACTGAAGTAGGTTCAGTCCAGTAGCTGAAGATGAGACATTGAAATGGTCTTTATAAGAAACAGAGAAATGTCACTGGTCTATTCAGTCACTAACTAATTACCATTACTCTGTTTTTTTTATGAGTATTATACTGTAAGAGCAACAAGCTGGACTCTTGTTCAGCTCCTGTGCAGAGGTTATTATTAAATATGTGCAAACAGCAGCATCTTTTCTCACTCTCCACATCTGTAAGCACAGTAACACCACATTTAAAAAGCCTACACTTCAACAACCCCCATTAACGGCGGATTTAACATAGTTTTAACGGAAGATGAATAACTGAGGACTGAAAATGTTTCTGTAGTATTGTTCACTCAAACTGCCCGTAAAATAAGTTCTAGGTTCTGATATCTCAGTTTGTCACTAACACAGCTTATGTATACAAAGTAAAAGAAGCTGGATTAAAATAGCAGTGCCTAATATTTATGTAGTCAAAATCTATGTTGAATTTTTCCTCTGATGAATTTTACAGCACAGATTCTGTAGTTTTATTTATAGATTTTTTTAAAGAGTTTTTTTTTTTACCTGAATATTTGAAACCACGTTTGGATTATTCTTAATGAGGTATTGTTTACAACGTTACATGTGCAGTGCTCTGAGGAGCTACCCTCAGATTCAGACCTCAGCATCACCCAGTGACAACAGACAAATCTTCCTATATGTTCACTTTGTATTCTAACTTTTAAAAAGTGTAAAGACTAAAGTACCACATTGCGTGCTGTCAGTGAAAGCTGCAATTGTTTTATTGATAACATTAAAAACAAAGAGTCAAAGGGATTAATCATCCATGTAACTGTGTCACTATATAGGAGCGTAAGTAATTACTTAGTTTGGTGTTTTAAGAAAGCTGCTGATCTCAGACCTGAGACTAGTCATCTGCATGAAGAAGACTTGAAATTTTCCCCGACAGCACGTAATAAAACCCGATGGCAGGTCAAAGGTTAATTTGTATGTTGAATTTAAAAGTTTTATCTGGAATTCTCTTACTGTGTTCTTCCGGGAGTGTGTTAATTTAAGGTAAAGTAATTCGGTCATTTTGTACCAGAGTAATCAGAGAGGAAAATATAATGTATAATATATATATATTTTAAATATATAACTTTCCACAGGACTGCATAGAACATTATTATAAGTCAAGAGCCTCTGTGCATTATGCAGTCCCGGTCAAAAGTTTAAAAACATTTGAAAAATGGCAAAAAATCATATTTTGCATGGTTGGACGTTAACAAGTTTCCAAGTTGAGCTTCGACATGCAACAAGAAGAAATTGGAGTGAGACAAAACATTTTTTTGAGCATGCAATTTATTGAAAACAACCCTTAAACTGAAATATGCTGTTTTACCACTGATGAAAAGTTTAGGACCACGTGCTCAAAAAAAGGCATGTGATCTTAAACTTTTGATCAGCTGTAAAACAGCCTGTTGCACTCCCATTTTCTTGTTGCATTTTTTTTCTTTTAGATGTCGAGACTACCCAATCATTGCCCGACTCTTAAAATCTCCTGTTTCTCTTATGTTTTGTCCATCTAGCCTCTGCCTCTGTGGTTCCTGTCCCAGGAACATTTTCATGGCCCCTAAGCCCCAGAGGGAAGCCCAGGAGGGGCATGCTGCGGCGGGCTGTGTTCTCAGACCTCCAAAGAAAAGGTTTGGAGAGAACCTTCGAGAAGCAAAAATATATTAGCAAACCAGACAGGAAGAAGCTTGCCAGTAAACTGGATCTTAAAGACACCCAGGTACACACCACATCATGGTTTTGGACCATTACTAACACTGTGATTTGACATTTATTTATTCAGTCATGGCCATGAGGAATCTTGTACAATAGTAAAAAAAAAATTAACACTCGGTTGATTATATTTTTGGAAGACATGCAAAAGTTGTCTGTAAAGGTTCTCAGTCATCCAGGGCATTGTAGTCTAAGGAGCTTGGAAAGAAAAACATCCGGAGCATCTTCAAGAAACTTAAAGAAGTCCAGATGCTTTTCTTTCCAAGCTCCTTAGACTAGATGCCAAAGTTATTTTCTTTGGAATAGTGATAAAGGTTATGAGATGATTACAAATTTCAGTAAATGGTATTTGTGCTATTAAAACATGTTTATGTGGGAACAGTGGTTCAAGTTCTAGTTTTAGTAGTTTTTTTTAGTTATTCATTTGACACTGTATAAAATAAAAACATGCATAACAATAAATCTTATCCCAAGAAGTTGATTCTGTTCATCTGGACGTAGCGTTTTCAGTGGGAGAAACTTTCATCATTCATCCAAGTGACTTCTTCAGTCTCAGCTGACTGCAGGTTTCCCCAACCTTTTAAACACTGCATTTGCATAATGACTGAAACTAGCACCAGTGGCGAACAATGGGCTGTGAGGTCAGTTCCTTGATCAATAATATGCAAATTGTTATGACCATTGATCAATGGTATATATTGATATTTCTGAATAATGCAAAATGAAACTCATAGGATAATTATTATAATAATCACAATAATGAAAAAAATGTGTCTGTGAAGGTTCTCAGTCATCCAGGTCATCGTAGTCTAAGGAGCTTGGAGAGAAAAGCGTCTGGACTTCTTTAAGTTGCTTGAAGACGTTTCACCTCTCATCCGAGAAGCTTCTTGAGTTCTAGGGTCAAATGGTGGAGAGTCCCAGATTTAAACCCCATAAAGGTGGCTCTTCTATGTTGTGCCATGCGCTTGTGAAGTGGCTGTTTTGTTTCTTCAATGTAGAGGTCTGGGCATTCCTCGCAGTTTGTGTTTTGGAGTTTTGTCCAGAATGCCCTGACTTCTACATTGGAGAAACAAAACAGCCACTTCACAAGCGCATGGCACAACATAGAAGAGCCACCTTCATGGGGTTTAAATCTGGGACTTTCCACCATTTGACCCTAGAACTCAAGAAGCTTCTCGGATGAGAGGTGAAACATCTTCAAACAACTTAAAGAAGTTAGACTACGATGAACTGGATGACTGAGAACCTTCATGTACATATCTTAGATATGTACATATTTTTCATTTCAGCCTGAATGCAATCAAAGCACTGCCAGGGTCATGCTCCACCCAGACTCAATGTCTGGGTGGAGCATGTTCCACACCTCTATTGCCAAGGAGTTGCAGCTGCACTGTTGCTAGTGACTATCATTGTGATAATCTGAGAATCAGGTGGTGGACAGTGGAGGTGAAGGGAGCTTTTAGGCTGAAGAAGGATTGGGCTTGGTTAGACTGTGGGTCTGTAGAGGTAGCTGCAAGCTAAGTGGAGTTCAGCTCTGGCAGTGGCTGATGCGAAAAATCAGATGTGGGAGAAGTTTCGGTAGACCATGGAAAAATACTTTTGGTCGACCTCAAAGCAATTCTGGCAAACTTTCAGACAACTCAGAAGGGGGAACTGGTGCTCTACTCACACTTAATACAACTGTCCTGGGGACGCTACTGACCTCAACTGAGGATATAGTAAAGTGGTGGAAGAAACACACTAAGGATCTCCTCAATCCCAGTGTCAAGATATGTGTAATAGAAGCAGAGTCTGTGGATGAAGGGGAATAGTGGCCTCTTACTGGGAGTGATGCCACAAATTTAGTTGATCAACTGCTCAGTAACAGGGCCCCTGGGATAGATGATGTTTGCCCAGACTTCTTTAAATCTCGGGATGTTGTGTGGCTGTCCTGGTTGACATGTCTTCCCAATGCTGTGTGCAGGTCTGAAGCGGTGGCTATGGATGGGCATACTGGGATGTTGGTCCCCCTTTTTAAAGGAAGGGTACTGGAGGGTGTGCTCAAATTACAGGGAGATCACATTCCTCAGCCTACTTAGAAAAGTATTTGTTCAAATTTTAGGAATCTTGGGGTGTTGTTCACAAGTGAGGGTAGAGTGAAGCATGAGACTAACAGATGGATTGGCTCTGCACAGGCTGTACTAATGTGTTGTGGTGCAAAGAGACCTTAGTTTAAAGGTGAAGCTGTTGATTTACCAGTCAGTTTATGCTCCTACCCTCAACTGTAATCATAAGCTCATGAACTCGGAGAGAAAGAATGAGGTTGTGGATACAAGTGTAGTTTCCTACAAAGGGTGGCTGGGCTGTCCCTTAAGAGAAGGTGAAGAGTAGAGCAGCTGCTCTTCCACATCAAAAAGGATGATTCCTTGACTCCTCCTAGGTAAGCTGTTTCAGCCATACCCTACGGAAAGGAGGTCCTGAGGCAGATCCAGGTCTCGCTGGAGAGATTGTATTTCTAGACTGGCTGTGAAACCACTTGAAGAGGTGACTGGGGTTATGGAAGTTTAGGATTCTCTGTTTAAGGTGATTGCAAACACAAACCCAGATAAGTTGTAGAAAATGGATGGATGTACAGTACATAATAAATAAAAAACCTACGGTCTCTCCTTTATTTAAATTTCTTTTAAAGTGGTGTAGGTTCTCTCCACTGTTGCCAACTATTTGCTCATAGAATATTATCTGCTCAGGGAGAGTCTGTTATCTTTCTGGCCTGTAGGAGGGTGAGGGGAAATAAATCAGAGAAAAGAGAAGTACGGAATATGGTTTGGTTCTTTTCTTTGGTTTGCTGCTACATATGAAAAAAAGTATACATTAAATACTGAAAGAGCAGGAACTTACCAGCTGGCCACCATTAGTAGTTCAAACTTGAATCACAGAGATATTTTCTACTTGATGTTAACCTATTTTTTGTGTCATGTGAAGGTGAAAATCTGGTTCCAAAACCGCAGGATGAAATGGAGAAACTCCAAGGAGAGGGAGCTGCTGTCAACGGGCGGCTGTCGGCAGCAAACCCTCCCCACCAAAACCAATCCCCACCCAGATCTCACTGATGTGGGCAGCACATACAGCCACAGGCTGAGCAGGATTGCACCATACAACCACGAGTCGCATCTCTGTTGTCATCATCGTAACCCTTCGACTCTATCAGAGTCAGGCAAACAATCAGAACTGTCACAGTCAGACAGTGAAGAAATCACAGTTTTATAAGAGATTCAGATTAATGGAGTATTCCTAGAAGATGATGGAAGTAAATGAATTAGCTCTCCATTTTGCCCTCTATTTTTTGTACAGTGTTGTGTATATTACCTTTATAGCATATCTGCACACACTAATTAAAGTATACTGAGCACTTTTAGATTTAATATTTGTAGGTTTTTTTTACTTTAAATATACAAAATGTTCTTTCATTCGTATTTGTATTTGTTGCATTCTCTCACACACACAAAAGAAATAGAAAAATAAAAAAAACTCATCTAAAATGTCATGCAGGTGTCCTGTCTACCTTACCAAATTATGAACACAATGCCAACAACACAAAGAAAGTCGGAAAAACAATCCAAAGGGTTTTTAAAACAATCTGCTCTATGATTCTACTGTAGAAGCAGGTAGGTTGATTCCAAGGAGAGGGAGGGTAGCAGAAAATTACACCACAACAGCGAACAATCAATATGTGACTCCAACATTACTGGAGGGCGAGGCAAAGAGTAAGCATCTGGTTAGATACCATATTTTAAAGGTTATTAGGGCCAAGTACAGTATCCTCAGCTTTATCTGAATTTAGAAGCATGAAATTAGAGGATAGGGGATAGGTTAATTGAGGGGATAGGTTAATTGATTAATCCAAATTGTCACTAGGTGTGAATGTGCGAGTGAATGCGAGTCTGTCCCTATGTGTTAGCCCTGCGACAGACTGGCGACCTGTCCAGGGTGTACCCCGCCTTTCGCCCTATGACAGCTGGGATAGGCTCCAGCGCCCCCCGCGACCCTGAAAAGGATAAGCGGAAGCGAATGGATGGATGAAATTAGAGGTCATCTGTTCTTTATGCCTTTAAGACATTCATGCAGTTTAATAATTAGTATGGTTATTTGGATTAATGGATGGGTAAAGTTAGGCTTATTTTGAATGGCAGTGAAAATACATGCTATATCTTCTAATGATACTCACTAAGGGAATCATGTATAACATAAATTACTCCTAGCACGTGGTTGGTGCAAGCTGGTGGACACCAGAGGTGAAGGGAGCCATCAGAGAAGCAAAAACTTGGGTGTGGGAGAAAAGTTTTTCTATGGCCTAAGTAATTGCTTTGAGACTTTCGTAAGGCCTCAAAGCAATTATGGCAAACCATCAGGTGACTCAGGAAAGTCCTGCTCTACCAACATGGTGGAGTGCTGCTGTTGCTTCAACTGAGGGCATTGTTAGGTGGTGGTAGGAGTGAAGTCGCGGAGGCACCTAAACAGCTCCTTGGTTGCAGGGCCTGTAAGTGGATGAGTTCCTGAAGCTTGGGTGTTTGCCCAACCACCCTACATGCGTTTTGTGGACTTGGAAAAGACATTTGACTGTGTCCCTCAGAGTATTCTGTGCAAGGTGCTTCGGCAGTCTGGGGAGTCTGGTTTTTTTTGGATGCGTGGTCCTAAACTGTTAATCAGCTGTACAACAGCTTGTTTCAGTTTAAGGCTACGTGTACACTAATCTGGATAAATTTGAAAAAGGCTAAAAAGGCTCCGCGTCCACACTATCATTTTCAATCGTTTCCGAACAGTTATTATCCACACCGAAACGACGGAAAACGCTTACATTCCTGTTTTGTGCATGCATGAAACGAAGGACAATTCGACCTGCGTCATTTCTGTCTGTTGTTTATTTACTTTCCGGCTCTTTGAAAGGTCATGCTAAAATGTTGAGAAAATCACCGAGTTTTTTAAATGGTCTGACAATGAGGTGGAGTTGTCGCTGCGAGTAACACAAAAGTACAAAGTTGCAAAAGCGAGTGAGAGTTAAAGAATTTGAAGAAAAGCTATCTGGAGCATGTACAAACTGATATTAATCTTGTCTAGTGCTGTCAAATCTGAGAGCAAACAAAACAAATGCAGTATAATGCCCTCCGCTGTCTTAGTTTAATTGGTCACATGACTGCATCATTTGACTAAAATGCGTCATCGTTTCCGGAAGCCTGTGGTTATGCAGTCCACACTGTGATGTGAAAATGGCATTTTCAAATGTATCCGCTTTGGAGAGCTCAGTGTGGACGGAAGGCCAAAAAGGAGAGAAAAATGATGTCTTTTCAAATATAAACGTATTAGTGTGGACATGGCCTTGCTGTTTTCAATAAATTGTATGCTCAAAAAATGTTTTCTCTCACTTCGATTTCTTCTTGTTGCATGTTGAAGCTCTCCTTGGAACCTTGTTAAGATCCAACTATGCAAAATATGATTTTTTTGCCATTTTTCCCAGTGTTCTTAAACTTTTGATCGGGACTGCACAATCTGTGGAAATGAGCTTACTCGAAGGGTAGGCTGGCCTCTCCCTTAGAGATAGAGTGAGGAGCTTGGCCATTTTGGAGGGGCTCAGAGTAGAACCACTATTCTTCCACATCGAAATGAGCCAGTAGAAGTGACACTGACAAGGATTCCTCCTGGGTACCTCCTGCCTGAGATGTTCTGAGGATGTCCCACCAGAAGGAGCCTCCAGGGCAGACCCTGGACACACTGGAGAGATATCTCTTGGCTGGTGCATGATGTAGTGACTGTTTCTTCTTCAGTCACCTTTTTCACTTACTGTGTGTTTATACACCACTTTAATTATTAATTATTATTTATCTCTTGCTCTATTCCTTAGTTTACCTATTCCTTTAAAAAGCTCACGTTTAACTGTTCCCTTTTAACTGGTGCTTCTAAACTGGCTGGTGGCATAAATGTTTGTTTGTAATGTGTGACTCTGACCCTGTAACAAGCTAACAACCTCTCCAAGGTGTAACCTGCCTCTTACCCTATGACTGTAATAGTTCCAGCGACACTGTGACCATGAATTGGATATACAAAACAAAAAAAATGGATTTTTGTGAACTGAATATGCTGGACTTTACTGGACACAATATGACATCAACATGGATTTCTTTTTTCCCCCAACATTTTATATAATATACAATTAACTGATCATGAAAATCATTTAAAACTAAGAATGGTATTACTTAATGAGACACTAGACACTACAAAAGTAGCCTGGCTTTACCTATGATACAATTCAAAAGTCTGTATTTTTCAAAGGATGTTGTTTACAAAGGATGTACAGAATACATTTAAAAGCTAAGGATGGATAAAAATGTATGACCTTTGTAAATAAAATACAAGAATTTTTAATATTTAATAAAGAACCTGAAACCAGCCCTCTGTAAAACATTTCATGAACATAACGTACAAAGCAAATGTCGTGTGTCACTCTGTCTCACTGGGAGGATTGACAGCAGATCCTTGAATGATGTCTCTGATTCTCTGTGTATCCACCAACAGCGCTTCATTATTAGGGTCAATCTTCAGAGCAGCAAGGAAGTCTTGGAGCCCTGAAATGAAATTGTAGGTAGATCAGCTGAGACCTGGACACCTTTTGAGTCACTGTAAAAAACACGCTCCACATATTTGACCTTACCCTTGCCCTTAGGTAGGACAAAGTTACTGTCATGCAAGTTACAACTCAAGCCTTGAGTCATGGCTAACAAGTTCTAAGTAAAGTCCGAAACAAATCACTGAGTGCAACACATCAACTTATTGACATTTTAAAGCAACAAACCTTCTGGATAGGCCTGCAGCTCGCAGAAGGCAGATCCTCGACGGACAAAAGCTCGAACTCTGGCAGCTGCATTGGCAGGGACTGGTGGAGTCAGCAGATCAAGTGCCTGCAGTAAAAAAGTGGGCAGATGTTTACTGTATAAGATAAGATAAGATAAGATAAGATAAGATAAGATAGAACTTTATTAATCCCTCGGGTGGGTTCCTCTGGGAAATTCGACTTCCAAAAAAAGCACAGCAACGACCAAAGTTACAGTTACAGAACTGTTATATATACACACACACACACACACACACACACACACACACACACACACACACACATATATAAATACAGAGACAAATATAAATAAAATATACAAAGGGGATAAATAGAATAAATAGGAATAAAAAATAAAAATACAAGTGAAATGTATGTATTGTGTATGCTATTCCTCTGGAAAGTAAATAAATCTTGACCATTCATTGTCAGAGTTGGACCATCCAGAGCATCTGTCAGTCCACCTGTGCAACAAATCCAGTTGTGAAATTTTCTCGCTGCTAAAGTCAATGTTTGTGGTTTTATAACAAAGTGGAAGCCACTGGGAACAACAGCAACTTCAGCCACAAAGTGGCAGACCACGTAAATCAACCGAGCAGGGTCAGCCGATACACAGAAGTTCTGCAGAGTCTGTTTATTTACCATTAGAGCAGTGGATTGGTCTTTTATATGTTCCACTGGAGCACTCAAAGTGCTTTACACAACATGCCTCTTTCACCCATTCATAAAAGCAAATTTTTTTACTTGAGTGCTTTGTATCTAAGATTCACACATTCACACTCATACTCCAATTGTCATGGTCTGGCAGTTCTCACCGGCAGACCTGCCCGTTGTGTCCATGTTTGTGGTGTTTTTTGTTCTCCCTCCTTTTCCCCGTTTCCCCGTTATGTGTGTTTATGTTGACGTTCGTGCTCCCGGAAGTTTAGGATCCCCAATGATCATTCGATCCAAAAGTGTTCCTGCTGTGGAGGCAGCCACACCTGTCGCTCATCAGCTGCCGCCAGCTGCAGCTGATTGAGAGCGTCCTAACAGTGTGGCTGGATCGTTGAGTTTACCTCATCAGTACAGCCGTGGACTTGCTTTTGAAAAACCTCGCTCTGGAGATGGATTGCCTAGCTAACTCACTGTGTTTATCTTCACTAGGAATCGGGAGCAGAGTGTGTTTTCACAGGAGCAGAGTCACGGATTGCATGGGAGTTTGCCATTTCACTGTTCACGGACACAAGCACTGTGTGGGGATTTTGAAGAAGATCACCTTGCCGGGACTTGTATATATTTTACCTGTTGTTTTTCACTGTAAATAAATTCACTATTTTCTCTCAGAAGAGTCCCGTGTTTGGGTCCGGATCCTACCTACACCCTGACCCCATTGGATGCTTCAGAGAATACCTTGCGGTTAGTATCTTGTCCAAGGATAATTGTCATGTAGACTGAGGCAGCCAAGGTCCTTCTGAATAGTAGATGGCCTGGTTTACCCCCTAAACCACAGACACCCCTTCTCCATCTGGCAATCCGATGGATGAGTTTTGGTTTGTGTCAGCAGAACAGTACTTGTCTGACTGCAAGTGTAAAGTTTGGTGAAGGCGGGATTATGGTGTGGGGTTATTTTTCAGGTGTTGAAACTCTTAATGCTTCAGCATACTAAGACATTTTGGGCAATTTCATGCTCCCAACTTCATGAGAACAGTTTGGGGATGGTCCCCAAGTGTTCCAACATAACTGCACACCAGCACACAAACCAAGGTCCTTAAAGACATGGATGAAGATGTTTGGTGTGGAAGAACTTTATAGGCCTGCAGCGAGTCCAGATCTCAACGTACAGAACACCCTTGTAATTAATTAGTGCAGAGACTAATTCTTCCCAGGTCTACTTATCCTTGTGCTGACTCCCAATTAATGTCTGAACTCATAAATGCACTTTTGAAATAATGGTCAAAAATTTCTATAAACACACTCCTAAACATTGTGGAAAGCCTTCCCAGAAGAGTTAAAGCTGTTATATCAGCAAAGGGACCTTATCATCATATCAAACCCTATGGATTAAGACTGGGATGTTAAAACGTAAGTTCATATACATTGGTTGATGAGCGAATACTGTTCGCAATACAGGATATAATGCAGTGATCCTAGTTCAAATCTGCTCTGAGTGTCATGATCCTGGGTCCTTTTGACCCAGCGTTTTGTGTTTTCTCTTCGCGATTTTGGTTCTGTTCTTCCTCTGGTTAGTGTTTACTCTGTTCTGCCCGTGTGTTCCTGTATCTAGTCCGCGTTTCTTAGTTTGTGTCCTTTCATGTGTAAGTTCCTGTTTTATTGTGAAGGTCTGTGTCTTATGTGAGTGTTTTCAGTTTGCCTCCCTAGTCTCGTCATGTTAATTACTCCCAGCTGTGTTCCCACCTGTATGTAATCTCCCTGTGTTCTCTGAGTGTATTTAAGTTGTGTCTTCTGTCATAGTAGTTGCTGGTTCGTCTGTGTTGTTTCCCCTCGGTCTCCCTGTATGTATTTCCCCGGACCTCCCTGCACCGTCATTCTTGGTTTGTGTTGTTAGTTTACCCAGTTTAGGTTTCAGTTTCATGTTCCTAGCACCTTTGTTGTTTGCATTTTTGTTGTTAATAAACCCTCACCTGCACCAGAGCTGCCGCCTTTCGGTCCTATATATATTCCACACGGCTTGCCCCTGCAAACCGTGACACTGAGGCCATTTAATGCAACTCCCAGCTTTCTGCCTGTCTATCACAAAAAAGACTAAAAAAGGTAAAAGTAAAAATTAAAAAAGCTATAAAAGAAAAAATACCTGAGAGGAGTCTTCAATGGCCTTGTGAAAATTTCTTAACTTCAGATGGCATGCGGCCCTGTTCGAATGCAAAGCAGGGATCTTCCCCATAACCCTGATAGCCAAGCTATAGGCATTCACTGCTCCCAGGAAGTCCCCAGTGGCAAAACATTTGCTAAAAAATAAAGTTCTGTTAAACAGAGCTGATAACAAAGAAAATACAATTAATTAAACAGTGAAATTAAGCACGAAAAAAAAAAATTACAGTTACCCCAAAAATAACAATAGTTTGTACTTAGAAAAATAACAAAAAAGTAAACCTCCTTAGAGACACTTTGAAAGTACAGGTAAGGAAAACAGTTAGTTAACAGTCAAACTGTTAAAAAAATGTTTTGGAGCTTGTTAAACTCTGCCCCTAGAAAATATTTCAATCAATAAAAAACAAAATCAAAAAACCCAAACTAACACTAAACTAATAATAACCAGACTAAAAAAGGACATCCACCCTGGAAACTAAACTGAACTGAAATTGGAAAGAAAATCTTGAAAGTTACTAAAAATTATAAAAAAAATAATTTAAATGTTTTTTTAAACTAAACTCTGTTTGCTGACACACTTCACTCACTCTCCTTTGTCCTTTAACCAGTAAGGGTTCCTCTCCTCTTCCTTCAGGTCTTTTAGCTCACCAACATCCACATTCACTTTTCGTCGGGTTTCAGCTTGTTTTCTCAGCCACTAGTTGGTTAAAAACAAACAAACAAACAAAAAAAGCATATAAAAAAGTGACAAAGGTGTGTCTTCCATCCTACTGGGTGATCTTCAGTATTTGAAATTATTCTCAATAGCAGGGCCAGCAGTAATGTTATCTGTTTTACAAACAAAAGCCAGATCTACATAAGTGATCAAATAGCAGTGACTGTAGAAAACATGTACAACCTGACAGCTCCCCCAAAATGAATCCAAAGCATCTCTATTGCCCCCTGGTGCCTGACTGCAGTATTAATCATAAACCCCATGTCTTCCATGTTAGCAGATAACACTGGGGTCAAACTGTCAAACTAAATCAAAAGTTGCTTCACCAAGTTGCTTTGCAATCACTAAGAAACCTGTGCATCTCTGCTTGGAAACTGCAGATAAAGCCTGAATTTTGAGAGGTGGTCCAGTATTTACTTTCCAACAGAGTCAAATGTTAGGGTACCACCCAGTGTTTTGGTTATTGGACTTTTTGGACCTTGTTTATCGTTATAATGTTCCACGTTTCTTAGTCTTTATTTGGTATTGTTTAGTTTTCTTGTGCTTTTTAGTTTCATCCTTTGTATTTCCATACATAGAAAAAGAAAAGTATGGAAATACAAAGGATGAGACGTATGTATAAACTGTTTCCCAGTTTAGTCAGTCTTGTCTTCATGTTTGTTTGCCTAGTTGTCTGTTTTACCAGTTGTGACTCTGTGTGCGTCTCTCACCCTCTGTCTCTCGCTCTGTTATGTGTCTCAGTGTGTGTGTTTCTCGTACTTCCTGTTTAGTTTGCCTGTAAGTCCTGCATCTTTGACAGCGACTGTCTGCTCTACACTGACAGCCTGAGGTGTTCTGCAGTAAACTGCACTAACTGTCAGAAAGACGTGTGGCATCATCACCCTTTTTTGTTAAGCTAAAGGTGTTTGTAAGCTAATCAGTAATTAGTCCTTAGCTATCGTGCTAAAATGAACAGTCAGCTGTTGGGGAAAGCTGGTGTTAGTTTACTAATCCATGCATATCAAATAAAGCTTATCCTTATCCTTATCAATCAAATTAACCTGAAAAAAAACCTACTGTATGTTTGAATGTTTCAAAATATTGTATACTTCAATCCCTCATAAATAGCACGTTTAACACAGTTTTAACAGAAGATGAAGTACTGAGAGGACTGAAAATGTTGCCACTGTATTCTTCACAATGACTGGCTGTAATATCACTTCCAGTTTGTAACTTCTGTTTCTTGATAACACAACTGATTTTAACTAAATAAAAGACACAAGATTAATTGGGAAAAAAAAGTGTGAAAAATATAACAAAGTCTAATATGCTGTGCTGAAACCAAATATAAACATTTGGTGTTTAAACAAATTGTATGTTTAATTTCTCCACTAATTAATTTTTCAGCACCAGCTGTTTATATTTATTTATATTTTTTTTTTACATGTCAGCTGTCAGCAGAACTGTAGACTCACGAAATGTGAAGAAAACATTACCTGTCGGTAGAGTGAAGATCCACTTTATTTCGGTTTGAGAGATAAACTGAACTGCACATTTGACATTTGGTGATGATTCTTTTTTCTTTGTGGTAATATGATCTGCCCTCAGATTCAGACCTCAGAACCATCCAGTGATAACAGATATATCACACTATATATGCTCATTTAATCTTGGAGTAAATTTGTCATAACTCATAAATTAACTGATCAAAAAAAGCTAAAGGTACCAAATGATGTACTGTCAGTGAAAGCTGTAGGTGTTTTACTGAGAAAGCTAAAGGCAAAAAGGGATTAATCATCTATATAACTTATAAAGAAAGACACATTAAGAATTGTAAACTGGAGTGTTTGTTTTGTTGTTTAGCAAGCTTCATACTACTAGGACCAAGCTGGCCTTAACCCAGGAAATCCAGACCAGCTTTGGTCCTAATGGTTTCTGCAGCTTGTTTTTCCCCAGGGTGAATTTAGCTGCTGATAATATTGTGGACTCTCTTTGTTTATGTCATCCCCAGTCTTATGTTCAAATCACAAAAGACAACATCTAATTTGCAGATTATTCAGATATTTACAGTAACTCTGGGCCTCTGTGGAGTGTGCAGTTGATGTCGTCTCCAGTTATAAAACGAGGATAAAAAAAACTAAGGAGTGATGAATTATTCAAACATAATGACAGCAACAAAGGTGTGTAGCATGGCTAACTAGCCAACAACAAACCTTTAATGCAGTGCATTAAAAGACCCCATGTGTGAAGTGCATGGGGGCACTTTTGCAGTCACCAGCGTGTGAGTGGATGGGAGTGTGACGCAGCATCTCAGTCCTACTGGGCAGATTCTGGCTTTAAAAAATTCCACATGGTAGCCCTCACAAGTGCACAGTGGGAAGTAGTGAAGCCATGGCATCCATCTGTCATACAGTCAGTACAGCTAAGATGCAAAAATACTCCATATTATTTTTTTTCTATTTCAGTTTTTCCCCCCCAGTGGATTAATGTTATCTTTGGGGACCAAGGGAGTGTACAGTTATCCAAATACCCGAATGAACAACCACATTTTGTATTATATAAATGATCATGCAATAATTTATTTGCTACACTCTGTACATATGTATGTTAAGTGTGATTAAAATCCTAACTCTTAGACTGGAGCCACAGTCCATGTTATTGTTGTTCAAATACTCTCTTAAAGTGGTTATTTAAACTCCATACTCCATAATTCTTTTTGGTGGTGGTATTGGTTTTCACAGCATTCAGGAACTCACCTCCTCCTCCTCTGGAAGTCTGGACTCTCTGAGAGCTGTTGGAAAGATTCTTGGGGTGAATGTAACTTGAATGTTTCCACTGAGTCTTGGAGGAGGGAGTTCATGTTGGGCTTTCTTGCTCTTTGCATTACTGTTGCTTCTTTGATCTGCAAGCAGGAGTATGTTCATTAATATCAGCCTGTATAACGCCAAATCTAAGCACCAGGAAAAAACAATGTAGACTGCAAGACAAAATTGGACCATTTGTCATTCTATGAAGCTTCACTTTAAGCACTTTGCCTACCTCACATCCATGGCCAATTTATAATTACCAATTAACCTAATATACATGTTTTTGGACTATGTGGTAAAGCTGAAGTACTCAGAGGAAGGCAGACACAGGATAAGATGCAAACCCCACACAGAAAAACTCTGGGAGTCTTTCTGTGTGGAGCTGAGACTCAAACCAGGAACCTTCTTGCTATGAGGCAACAGCTCTAACCATGACACCATGCTACCTAAAAGAAGTGTAATGATGGCTTGAGGTTAACAATGTTAATTCAGAGCAAGAGGGTCCTGGGTTCAAACCCAGTTGGAGGCCCTTTCCGTGGACTGCAGGCTCGCCATGTGCTTGCATAGTTTTTCCTGTCCTTGCAAAACATCCTAGGTGAATGCTGCCTATGTCACCTCAAGAGTTGCATTTCCTGCTTTTTTGTTTATTTGTGTTTTTTTTTTACTCACCCAATTTCATTTTTTCTTGGTTGGGAGGTCCACATTTTTGCCTCTCTGTCTCTGTTCTTAGTTGGCGTGCTTTGGCTTTTTGATTTTGCAATTTTAGCTGGACATCCTGCTCTGCTTTTTGTTGTTGTCTGAAATGCCATGCAGCCAACTCTTGTGTGGTTTTCTCTTGTTCTGTGTCCTTTATCTTCTGGATACTGTCTCGTTCCTCTTTTTCAAGCTGAACTCAAGGAAAATATAACAAAACACTAGAGGCTCTTTTCAGGATCAAACAGGAGAATTTGGTGATTAAACAGAGTGGAAAATTACCTTTATCACTGTCTCCAGAGCATATTTGTTCTCTTCTTGTTGTTTTGCTGCCTTGTTTCTAGACTCTGAAGAAAGCTTTTCGTGGTATTTTAACAGGGCCCTCTGTCTGATCTCCATTTTTTCTTTATTATCTGAAAAACATTATGAACTTAATTTAATCGAGTAATTTCACTAAGATTAAAATCCCAAGTAAAGCCTGCTAGGGTTGGTTGGGCAACTGGGCGAATATCTATCAACAACTGAACTGAAGTAATACTAAAGCTGAAGTAACTTCATGTGCCCAACACGTTTATGAATACTGAACAGGCAGGGCACAGAAAGGGTAGAAAAATATGCAGTGATTTCCAATTTTGATAGAAGCTGTGCACAGAGCATCAGCAGAGGAACAAACAAGGAACAAACTTCTAAAACACTCCTGATGTGATTTGAAGCATTTTGAAGAGCAAAACAAAGCTCGGGATAATGCTCTCCCTCTAGTGTCTAAGGGTAAAGAAATAGCAGCTTAATATGAGCTCCAGTGACTAGTTCAGTGTCTCCCACACCTATACCTCACCTGGTATATTTGGTGATTAATTTTAGCATTTCTTTTTTTTTTTTTTTTTATTAATCTATAAGAACGATCATCCCGGGGATGAGATATTTACCAAAGTATCTGGCAAATAAAATATCTGAGGAGAAGAACCTTATAACCAATCAACCAGCTGGTTAACCAATGAAGTGTGTGTGGCTCTTTTTCTGGTGCAAATATAAACGGACACATATTTATGTGTGTCATGTTAAAAAGATGCTACATTCTTTTTCAATTCTAAGGTTTTACATATCAGGACATAATAGAAAATGGCACTTAGCATGTCTTAAAATGAGATAAACAATGACATGGCTTACCTAACAAAACCCCTGCAAAAATGCACAAGCACTGTTTGAAAAAATAAGCCTACCAGTTGGTATCACAGTTTTTCTTGATTTCACAGCAGAAAAACATTCTCACTACTCTTAGTGCAGCTCTCAAATCAGTAATGCATTTCCCCACCCATAATAGCTTTTGTCATTGTTTTTATGGACACTACTATTGTTTTCATGTTGTTTTCAACATTAACAGTTTGTACTTTGTCAATCATGGACTACGAAATGGAGCAGTCGTTAGCCATATCCCCTACATGGATGGCATCAAGCTGTATGCCAGGAGTGAAAAAGACATCGACTCACTGACAGATGTACAGCTAGAAGTATAGTTGGATTCTGGGAATCCCGCAGATAAATGGGAACCATGAAGAGGCCGCTAGGAAAGCCACAACTCATGGATCTTTGTTGTCTCATGAGATAACAGATGCACAAACTGGTGATGGCTAACCAACCAGACGTAGACAAGCAGAGAAAGATGGCCGTAATGACAGACGTAGCTATACCAAGTGATAGCAACGTCAGATGTATAAAGGCTAATTTACACCCCACTCTCAAAAACTGATATAGATTTAACACTGCCTGTGTAGCTAGATTTAAGAAATACGTGCTTAGAGTTTAAGTTCTTAAAAAATGTTTACTGCCATCTTGTGCTAGTACAGAACATGACATCATCAGGTTTCTTGGTTGGTTGCAGTCAATACACTCACATTAGTTTATGTTAGCTAATTTTAACAGAACCAATAACCCAAGGGAAGACAAGGGAAGGCAGTACAAAGGTGACCCCTTAGGGGGCCTTAGGGGGCCACCTTTGTACTGCCCCGAGCTGCAACAATGTTTATCTTAAGAAACCAAGAATATACTGTTCACTTTCACTCTGTCTCTTAAGCAGTAAGCGTTTCTTCATTGGACTAGCTGCACTGAGACAGAAAAATCCACCTGTTAGCCATAATTTTCGTTTTTATAAACCATTTTATGAATCAGAACAGTGTGGAGGGGAGCCTGTTTGAGTCAGGTGACAGGTGGTTCGCTGGATGGACAAGCTGGAGTCAGAAACTGTTTTTTCCTTGTGTGGCTGGATGTACAGAGAGGTGCAATCAGCTGATGTGATCAGCGCTATTTTATGCAATAAAATAGTCTCTCTATCCCAAGAACACTCAAACAGTTAACAACATATCAGGTTACTACATGTGCCTCACACTACAAACATAACTATGTTTCTTATCGAGGCATAATTGGGAATCCAATGATGTCATGCTAAACATGTTTTGATAACTTTAACTTTCAGCACTTGTGTTTTAAATCCAGCTACACAGTAAGTTTTATATCCTTGTCAGTTTATGAAACCAGGGCTCCATGATGTAAATTAGCCTTAATACAGGAAGTGTTTCAAGTCAATTTTACATAATTTTACAAGCTTGTAATTGCCAGATAAAAGCCCTCAAGAGACACTGTTCACAGGAAAACATCCAGCTTACCACATCAAAAACTTCAGGACTGCTGCATGACCAACTCTGTCTCTTCTTGAACTGTCACATGTACAAATGTATTATGATACATTATCATGGGTTCAGAAGACCAGAGCCTTGTTGTTTACTGAAATGACCACAAGTTGAAGCTCTTACCCGTACTTATCATCAGATGCTTCCACACTTTGTTGGTCCTTTTTGGCAAAGTGATGACTGCACATCCATTTGCAACCCTTACTGCGATTCTGTCATCATCAACAGGCTCAAACAAGAAGGCTTCAAACAGATAAGGCGGGAAATGCACCTGTGAATGAATACATATTATACTGTAAGAATTGTTGTTAAGAGAAATGTAAGACCATCTTCTGGTTCTTGTTTAGCGATTAATTTGAATTGAATTTTGAATTTATATGTACAGATATATATTTTTTTATACACACACACACACACACACACACACACACACACACATACATATATATATATATATATATATATATATATATATATATATATATATATATATATACACACATACATACAGTGGGGCAAAAAAGTATTTAGTCAGCCACCGATTGTGCAAGTTCCCCCACTTAAAATGATGACAGAGGTCAGTAATTTGCACCAGAGGTACACTTCAACTGTGAGAGACAGAATGTGAAAAAAAAATCCATGAATCCACATGGTAGGATTTGTAAAGAATTTATTCGTAAATCAGGGTGGAAAATGAGTATTTGGTCACCTCAAACAAGGAAAATCTCTGGCTCTCACAGACCTGTAACGTCTTCTGTAAGACGCTTTTCTGTCCCCCACTCGTTACCTGTATGAATGGCACCTGTTTGAACTCATCATCTGTATAAAAGACACCTGTCCACAGCCTCAAACAGTCAGACTCCAAACTCCGCCATGGCCAAGACCAAAGAGCTTTCGAAGGACACCAGGAAAAGTATTGTAGACCTGCACCAGACTGGGAAGAGTGAATCTACAATAGGCAAGCAGCTTGGTGTGAAAAAATCAACTGTGGGAGCAATCATCAGAAAATGGAAGACATACAAGACCACTGATAATCTCCCTCGATCTGGGGCTCCACGCAAGATCTCATCCCGTGGGGTCAAAATGATCATGAGAACAGTGAGCAAAGATCCCAGAACCACACGGGGGGACCTGGTGAATGACCTGCAGAGAGCTGGGACCAAAGTAACAAAGGTCACCATCAGTAACACACTACAACGGCAGGGAATCAAATCCCGCAGTGCCAGACGTGTTCCGCTGCTGAAGCCAGTGCATGTCCAGGCCCGTCTGAAGTTTGCCAGAGAGCACATGGATGATACAGCAGAGGATTGGGAGAATGTCATGTGGTCAGATGAAACCAAAGTAGAACTTTTTGGTATAAACTCAACTCGTCGTGTTTGGAGGAAGAAGAATACTGAGTTGCATCCCAAGAACACCATACCTACTGTGAAGCATGGGGGTGGAAACATCATGCTATGGGGCTGTTTTTCTGCCAAGGGGACAGGACGACTGATCCGTGTTAAGGACAGAATGAATGGGGCCATGTATCGTGAGATTTTGAGCCAAAACCTCCTTCCATCAGTGAGAACTTTGAAGATGAAACGAGGCTGGGTCTTCCAACATGACAATGATCCAAAACACACCGCCCGGGCAACAAAGGAGTGGCTCCGTAAGAAGCATTTGAAAGTCCTGGAGTGGCCTAGCCAGTCTCCAGACCTCAACCCCATAGAAAATCTGTGGCGGGAGTTGAAAGTCCGTGTTGCTCGGCGACAGCCCCAAAACATCACTGCTCTCGAGAAGATCTGCATGGAGGAATGGGCCAAAATAGCAGCTACTGTGTGTGCAAACCTGGTAAAGACCTATAGTAAACGTTTGACCTCTGTTGCCAACAAAGGTTATGTTACAAAGTATTGAGTTGTATTTTTGTTATTGACCAAATACTTATTTTCCACCCTGATTTACGAATAAATTCTTTACAAATCCTACCATGTGGATTCATGGATTTTTCTTTCACATTCTGTCTCTCACAGTTGAAGTGTACCTCTGGTGCAAATTACTGACCTCTGTCATCATTTTAGGTGGGGGAACTTGCACAATCGGTGGCTGACTAAATACTTTTTTGCCCCACTGTACAGGGAGTGCAGAATTATTAGGCAAGTTGTATTTTTGAGGAATAATTTTATTATTGAACAACAACCATGTTCTCAATGAACCCAAAAAACTCATTAATATCAAAGCTGAATGTTTTTGGAAGTAGTTTTTAGTTTGTTTTTAGTTTTAGCTATTTTAGGGGGATATCTGTGTGTGCAGGTGACTATTACTGTGCATAATTATTAGGCAACTTAACAAAAAACAAATATATACCCATTTCAATTATTTATTTTTACCAGTAAAACCAATATAACATCTCCACATTCACAAATATACATTTCTGACATTCAAAAACAAAACAAAAACAAATCAGCGACCAATATAGCCACCTTTCTTTGCAAGGACACTCAAAAGCCTGCCATCCATGGATTCTGTCAGTGTTTTGATCTGTTCACCATCAACATTGCGTGCAGCAGCAACCACAGCCTCCCAGACACTGTTCAGAGAGGTGTACTGTTTTCCCTCCTTGTAAATCTCACATTTGATGATGGACCACAGGTTCTCAATGGGGTTCAGATCAGGTGAACAAGGAGGCCATGTCATTAGTTTTTCTTCTTTTATACCCTTTCTTGCCAGCCACGTTGTGGAGTACTTGGACGTGTGTGATGGAGCATTGTCCTGCATGAAAATCATGTTTTTCTTGAAGGATGCAGACTTCTTCCTGTACCACTGCTTGAAGAAGGTGTCTTCCAGAAACTGGCAGTAGGACTGGAAGTTGAGCTTGACTCCATCCTCAACCCGAAAAGGCCCCACAAGCTCATCTTTGATGATACCAGCCCAAACCAGTACTCCACCTTGCTGGGGTCTGAGTCGGACTGGAGCTCTCTGCCCTTTACCAATCCAGCCACGGGCCCATCCATCTGGCCCATCAAGACTCACTCTCATTTCATCAGTCCATAAAACCTTAGAAAAACCAGTCTTGAGATATTTCTTGGCCCAGTCTTGACGTTTCAGCTTGTGTGTCTTGTTCAGTGGTGGTCGTCTTTCAGCCTTTCTTACCTTGGCCATGTGTCTGAGTATTGCACACCTTGTGCTTTTGGGCACTCCAGTGATGTTGCAGCTCTGAAATATGGCCAAACTGGTGGCAAGTGGCATCTTGGCAGCTGCACGCTTGACTTTTCTCAGTTCATGGGCAGTTATTTGGCGCCTTGGTTTTTCCACACGCTTCTTGCGACCCTGTTGATTATTTTGAATGAACCGCTTGATTGTTGGATGATCACGCTTCAGAAGCTTTGCAATTTTGAGACTGCTGCATCCCTCTGCAAGATATCTCACTATTTTTGACTTTTCTGAGCCTGTCAAGTCCTTCTTTTGACCCATTTTGCCAAAGGAAAGGACGTTGCCTAATAATTATGCACACCTGATATAGGGTGTTGATGTCATTAGACCACACCCCTTCTCATTACAGAGATGCACATCACCTAATATGCTTAATTGGTAGTAGGCTGTCGAGCCTATACAGCTTGGAGTAAGACAACATGCATGAAGAGGATGATGTGGACAAAATACTCATTTGCCTAATAATTCTGCACTCCCTGTATATATATATATATATATATATATAATTATTATGATGTCTTAGCAATGGCTTTTTCTTGCTGCAACTCGTCCGTCAAACCTGCAGCTTGAACTCTTCTCTTCTCAGTTGAAACTAAGACTTGTTTACTACAACCACTATTAAGCTGTGCTTGAAGCTGTTGTCCTATCACGCAAGCTGTTAACTCTCAGAAACTTGTCCTCTGGTTCAGTTGTGGCTTTGGGTCTGCCAGACCTATTCCTATCAGAGTGTGCCCCAGTTTTTAAATGCCTTTTGATGGTGAAGGAAACTGTACTCAGTGACACTTTGACTTTCTTGCAATTTCTCTATAGGAAAGACCTACATTTTTAAGTGTTATGATGGTCTGTCTCTCTTCCATTGTTATTTGCCTTTTTCTCGAGGGTATGGTACAGTGTGTTCCGACACTGCTTTTATGCAGACAGAGGGGGACGGTAGAAAAATATCCGGTCGGGAGGGGGGGCTTTAATGATGCATTTGGAAAAACTCATGCAGAAAGCTTAATATGGTCATGTCAATTTATATTTATATATTTCTTTTCCTTCTTTTCCTTTTCACGTAGATGGCAACAAAAGCATTGATAAAAGCGCTCGAAAATATATACGGCAGCTGAGTTGGCTGCTGCTCACAAACTTGATCAAACTGCCGTACATCGTTTCAATATGTCTCAATTCTGTGTGACACAGAAAAAAAATGCTATGCAGTCTAGCTTAGTCTCTGACTGAGACGAGTCCCATAGATATAGTATTTGATACACAAACAGTAAAAATACAAAACTCCTTTATTCAGAACTTTACCTTGAGGTAATCGTCCGTACAGACAATGTCTACCTTCCCGGCATTCGTTCCTTTTAGAGGCACATTAATGTAAAGCGTCGTCTCCGTCTGGGTCCAGACGTAGTCCATCACGACCAGAGGCATTTTTGGGACAACTGAGCTCACTGTTTGATTCACCTGATTTTAGAAGAGCCAGAAGGTTGTGCTTTGATTAAAAAAAATCGCTCTATTTCCTTTCATAAACGTGTCCGACGTGAAGTCCCGTCGCACCTCGCCATGTTACTATGGTAACCATAAACAAAATGCTGACTTTGAGTTTGTCGGAAAAACCTAAACTGAAATTCGTAACGCATAACCACAATGCATTAAACATTTTTATATATTCTTCTATAAAAATCCACAAAGCCGAAATCCATAACCTTTCACAGGAAGTGCACTCAACCTACGTAAGAGGATTAAAGGTGCTGACAAAAAAGTGGGGGAATCATTTCTATTTGTTTGTTGTTGTTGTATTTCCAGAATCCTGAAAAAAAATCTGTTTCTTCAACTGGATTGGACACGGAGAATTCAGGCTTTTCCCCCCTTAGAATTCTGGAAAACAAACAAACAAACAACAACAAAAACCCCAAAACAAAAGACTCACACAAATTTTGTTTGCCAGTGGCCCTGATGCTCTTTCATAACAACCTCATCTTTGAGGTTAATTTAATAGAAAGTTTTTTCACTGAAGCTTAACTCTAAGATCTCCTTTCAAAGAGGAGAAGCTACCAGACCCAGACTCAGTGGTTCTCATAACTCACTTCAAATGTTGTTACTGTTAATCAGCTCCTGTCTTCTCAGATTCAGCTAAATGCTACAAAACTATTCAGATGGTGCTTGACGGTGCAAATGGATAATGACCCAATGCAACCTAAACGTTTCCCTAGGCTAACTAATAAGATAGTCTTAAATACTCAAGTTAGTCACTGAAGGCTGTCTAGAGCAGTAGCAAACAGCAAATGAAGGTGGCTGGAGTAAAGACTAGTGCCGTATGCTACAGAGCAAATTCAACATACCGAGGGTATCATTACATTATCTGGTTTCAGTTACCTTGTCACTGGTGATCAGGATCATGGGGATGATATTGTTAAAGCATGACCTTGATCACAAACTGATTGAGCTAAAACACAACATACAATTAACAACATAAAACAACAATAGTAAAATGGGTAAAATAGAGACATAAAATTATCTATATAACATATAAAACATACCTCACCAACTGACCCATGCTTAGAGGCAGAAATGAGCATTTTACAGATACTAGGTTGAGGTTTTGTTTGATTTGTTAAAGTCACTTTGTCTTATGGCTTGGTATGATGTAATGGGATTACATGCAATACATCTTTTCCTGTGACCTTTGGCCAAGAGTGTAAATTGTCCCTAAAGGCGTTAGCTATTGACAAAAGGCTCTCCATAACGTTCATGCTGCCTCATATGGATATTCAGAGCCAATCAGAAAATACCCATCTAAGGCTTCTTTAACACAGCTGCCAACATACTTCTGTAAGACAAATATCTTTTCTGCAGTGGAAATGTTCCTTCACAACATTGGAGTCTGAAAAGATGCTTTCCAATGCTTAGACTTAAGTGAATGCCCACTAAATACAGAGGGCTCTGGGATAGGTAGTCTATTAGCTGACATTGCTTCTGCCAAAACCTTTACAAGCTCACCTGCGCTCCAATGAGTCATGTTTAACTCTGTTTGTTGTTGTGAGGGTTGATTAGTAGCATTGTTGAACTCTGTTACCTGTACATTTGCAGGGGCAGTTGCAGGAGTGACTCTTTCTTGCTTCACTGAAATGTAACCTTCCTCGTAAACTTGTAGTTTTGCTTTTGCTGCCTTGAATCCTTTCAGATTTTCCATCTTTCAATTTCTCTTTTCAAGTCCTCAAATGACTTTCTTAATGCAGCACTTCCCTCTTGTTGTCTCTTTATCACAGCTGCTTTCTTCTTTTCTCTTTTAACATGCCTCAGTTTCCTCCTTCTCCTCTAGGAGGCATTGTGACATTGCAGCAGCATCTTGTCCTGCAGTAAAGCGTTTCTTTTCTTCTTCACGCAATTGTACTCTTTCTCTGTATTTCTCTTATTCAGTCTTAATCTGAAGCAAAGCCTTTGTGGCTTCATACTGCGCTGCAGCTTCTTGTCTTTTGGTGGAGGAGGCATTAGAGATAACTCTATTAGCTTTAAACTGGCTATGAACTGAGACACTAACAGAGCAAGAGGATGTAAATATACAGCTGGCATCAGGCCATACATTCTCCTCTTGCTTTTCTCCTTCAGTGTGAACTTTGATGTTTTGTAAAATTACTGTAGTCACTGAGGTGGATTTGTATAGCTTGGAATGCATATCATGAGAGGGTCCATCCATTGCTCTATAGTCATCATAAATATCATTAAGCTTGGCTACTTCTCTTTGTACAATGTTCATGTGACCTTCAAGAATGTCAAGTAGATCTCCTTTTAAAACAGACTGCTTTGACAGTCATAAATACTGTCAAAGCAGTGTTGAAGCCATTGTAACCTTTCTTTATGGAATTCTTTTCCGTTTTCTGTGAGCATGTGAGGCCTTTCACTTCTATGCTTCTCTACTTCCACTCTTTGCTCTAAACAGGTTTCATCCACTTGTTCTGCACTGGAAACTTCAATTTCTGTTTCATTTGTTTGTGACATTTTTGTTTTTCTTGAAATGTTATGCACTTATTTCTTAATCTCCTTTTAACTTGACTTTAGAAATGAATTATGAACTTGATTGCATTAATTCCCTTCTTGTTACCGTTTGGTGCTGTTGTTGTCAGGCTTCACACAGTTTCTTATTGTTTCTCTCTCCTTGTGTCACTTTTCCAAACAGAACTTTAACGATTGGCTTCAGGATATCTTTATGAAGAAACAACTGGTGAACCTGTGTGTCCATTATTATTTGCAGCGGGCTGGTCCTTGGTGCAGTGACACAATATTGCCACCAGGGGGCCGGGAATCATGCAGGTCCGAGTTCAACTACCACTTTCACCTGTGCTTTAATGTGAGTTGTACAAACTTGGGGTTGCCATTAAGCTCGCCATCCTCATACTTCAACATGGGTGTGCATCTCACTCAGGGGCACCAGGGGAACCAACATGCAGTACAATAGTTCCTACAATTTCCACAATGTCGTAATGACATATAAAATATGCTTAGTGCAAAACAAAATATGTTAACTAAAAGTATGACAGTAAAAAGGTGGTCTAGGGGTGGTCTAGCTTATCAGAAAGGGGCTTTTATCAGGCTAATAATGTTTACAGAATACTATAACTGTTGTGGAAGAGATCCAGAACTGAATAATAGCTAATAATTAAATGCAAAGTTGTGTATAAACACATAGTGATTGAAAAACAAGGTAAGTGGAAAAAAATATGCATTACGGGAATGACCCAGCACCCTAGACCTAATGCAGCATAACTAAAGGAGGATTAAAGTTTTTGGTGGGTTCTTAAACATTTTAAGAGAAGAGGCCTTCCCATAATGGGTCTAATAATAGCTTAAAATGCAGTGTTAATGCTGTCATTTTCAGTATCTACATGGATGTTAAAATCTCAGACAATAAATATTTTATCTGAGCAAAGCCCTGAATCAGATTAAAAATAGTCTGAAAATCAGACAGAAACTCTGTAAGGAATAGGTGGTCAACAGATAACAAGGAATAAAACTGATTTTTGAGTTTACCTGTTAGCAAGCAAGGAAAAAAATATTTAAATAGCACTTCCAGACAACTACAAAGTCCTGTACACTTAACATGACAAAAAAAACCAAAAAAAAACCCAAAACAAAAAAAACCCCCGACAATTAAATTAAAAAAAAATAAATAAATCTTAAATTAAAAACATTGATTAGATTAAAATAATAAAATCAGCACATTAGATTAAATCAAAGCAGTAAAATCAGGGTCAAACTGTGTCAAGGAATAAAAATTGGTTTTAAGATGTGTTTTAAAAATGGACAATGAAGGAGCCTCTCTAATGTGCAGGGGCAGGTTATTCCAGAGGTTAGGACCAGCAATAGAGAAGATCCTGTCCCCTCTGAGCTTCCTCTTGGACCTGGGTAGCTCCAAGAGCAGATTGTCACCTGACCTGAGAAACCTGGGGGTGAATAAGGATGAAGAAGCTCGGAGAGTTAAGGTGGGTCAAGACTGTTTAGTGTTTAAAAACAAACATTAGACTTTTAAAATGAACTCTAAGATATACAGGCAGCCAATGGAGTAAAGCCAGGATGGGCTTTCTTCTTTTTCTTTCTTTTGCGAGTTCTGGTTAAAAGTCGTGCAGCAGCATTTTGGACTAGCTGTAGAAGATTGAGAAGACACTGACTAACTCCAAAAATACAGAGCATTACAGCAATCCTAACGAGATTAAATAAAAGCATAGATTACTGTTTCAGAATCCAGCCTGGATAAAATTGGTCTTACCTTTGTCAAGCGCCTTAAATGATAAAAAGTGGACTTGACAGTAGCCCTAATTTTTGTGTCCAATATAAAATCACTGTCCACTTTAGAACCCAAGTTAGTAACAACAAGTTGTAATTACTCTGCCAGGAGTCCCGAATCAATGGAGGAAGAACCATAAGGTCTTCTAGGACCAAACACGATCACCTCTGTTTTGCTTGAAGGGGTTTAATAGAGAAAGATCTTTCTGCTTCCGAGGCAGATAAATCTGACAGTTGTCGGCATAACAGTAGAAGCACATTCCATGCTCTCTAAGGTTTGCTCTCAATGGCTGTAAATACAATGAAAAACGCAGATGCCCTAGAATTGAGCCCTGCGGGACCCCAAACTGAAGAGCAGCAGAAAAGGACTCCTACCCCAAATTTTTAGTGGTAACTACCACTAAAAATTCTATCAGACAGATAAGACCTAAGCCAGTTCAATGCTGGTGATGGTGTAAATGAGACAGTAAAATGTTCTATCTCTATTCAGCTCTACGATACTCCCTCCTCACAGCCCAAGTGGTGTCATTAAACCAAGGCTAAGTTTCAGTCTTAGGCTACCCAGTTTTTAATGGTGCCACAGATTTCAGGATAGTTTGGCAGGAAGATTTAAACCAGGAGTTGAGGACCTCTGCGTCCAAGGGAGTGAGATCAGCGGGGACAGAAAGCTGGCTAAAGGCAGAGAACTGTGCGGCAGTTTAAGGGTTAATGATCTGGCAGTGGCGAATGGTAGCGCTGGTTTGAACTACAGTGTGCGAAAACATAGCATCAAATAATACAGCCATATGTTTAGAAAAAACCTTGCTGAGATTTCCACATTAGACACAGGCAGACTGTGCGACAAAACCTGGTCTAATATGTGTCCATGTTCATGTGTGGGACCAGGTACGGACTGGACCAGATTAAGAGTCAGTAAGGATGAAAAAAAGCTTTCATCATAAGTTTGTCAGGACAGCAGACACGTATATTAAAATCTCACGCAATAAGAAAGTGATCATAGTTGCACATAGTCCCAGCTAGAAATTCTGAAGTTCTTTCTGAACTCCTGAACTAGTTTGACTTCTTATTGTATTTAGGGGGGCAATAAATACCAGCAATAGGCACAGAGTTAGAGCGATCGACTTCAAAACATGTCAGCAAAGCTGGAAGATGAAGGCTGTAAAAAGCACTGTTTACATTTAAAATCTTTTTAAATGTAAAAGCACAGAATACTGAATAATAAAATACTGGAACTCATCAGTGTTCCACCAAATCTTAGTGACACACATGAAGTCCAGGTTCCAGGAGGTGAATAACTCCTTCACGATAAAAGATTTTTATCAATCTGGCGTTTACCAGACCAACCCTGACAGGAGCTGGGGCAGTTAGTTAACTTGGTGGTGTTGATTCAATCAAACTAGCATAATAATCCTGCTGTAACCAGGTTTCTGTAAGTCAAGTAAATCAATTTGTTGATCAATTATTAATTCATGTACTAACAGGGACCTAGAAGAGAGAGACCCTGTGTTAAATAATCCATATTTTACTGTTTTATACTTTGATGCAGTTGTGGATATTATGTTGTTTTTAAGTCATGTTTTTTTTAAAGATGTTTTCTGATCTTTGGTTTGTTTTTTGTGGCCTGGGAGGAGGCATAGTCCTGACAGGTGGGGGGGACCCGGGTCTAGTGACCCAGTGTTTATGTTTTGATTATCTATATTCTTTGATTTAGTGTTTCTAATAGTTTAGTCTGTTGTATTTCTAGTTATCTGGTCTGTAGTTCTTAGGGTTTTTTTTTACAGTGCCTTCCCTGTGTTTCTTGTGTCTTGTTTACTCAGTTATGTTTTCATGTCTGTTCTTTCCCAGTCCCTAAGTCTAGCCCGTGTCTCAGCGTGTCTTAGGTTTCCTGTTTTACTTTGATATTTCCTCGTCTTGTGTTAGTGTATTCTATTTTGCTACCTCATGTATGTGTGTAATTAGTTCTAGCTGTGTTTCCCTCCTGGTCCTCATTCCCTGGTTAACCTCTTGTAATTATTGTCTGTCACAGCACTGGGTCGCAGACCCAAGGCTTTATGTTTAAGTAATTAACTGTTAGTTCAGATTATTACCATGATTTGTGATCTTCTGTTTGTTATATTCTTAGACTTTGGATTAGGGCTTTCTGTGTTGCTTCATCATGCCTGCATTGTCCCCATTACACTGTCCACGGTTGCACAACCGGCAGCCGTTCAACAGTGCTATATTTTCTATTTTTTGTCTATATTATTTTCGTTCACCAACTCTTGTAAAGCCATAACATCTATAGAAATAACTGCTAAACAATAGTACATTTGGCCAACTATTGGGATCACTAACTTTAAATTGCAGCAACATCAACCCTCTCAGAGGGAGTATCAATTATAATATTTATATGTATATAATGAAACAAAGCAGCATATCTTAAAGCTAACCAAGTCATAGTCAATTTAATTACATTACATCACCATGTCACCAAGTTATTTTCTGTTTGACTATCAGTTAAGCAGAGAACAATAAGCAAAGTGTCAGGTTTGCCAAATGGCAGAAAAACAGGACCCAGTCACAGGACTTCCTGAACAGTGACAGTGAGTTTACTTACAGTGCAAAAAACAAGGTGCAAACAGTGCCAACAAAAGGTGATTCCTTCCGTAGTCATTGTCCCAGTGTCAGTTGTCAGTTACCAGTGCAATTATTCCTTGAGATACACGGTTTCCACAGAAACATTTACAAAAGCTGAGAGTTCCCTCCAATACTCTGCACAGAGTACAATACAAAGGGGACAACAGTTAGTTTTCTTCACCAAGAAAAGACACAGTAAGTTCACCTTTTTCACTAACTCGAGTCATTCAAAGACCCAGCTCCGACTGAACCTCAGCCACACTGTTAAATAGTGCCCCTGTGAAGAGATCATCAGACCCAGGTGAGTGTGATTAACAGCAGATGCGAGTGGCTCCAGAGTGGGAACTTTACCAAGGTCCCGATGCCTCACAAAGGTGAGAACACACACCCAACAATGGGCTAGTTAGAGCTGGGAGACATGGAAAGAGTTGTTTCTCATATTACAAGGTACGTTAGGATGGACAGATAAAGGGTCGATCATTGACAGGACCTCAAACAGACCAATGGGAGCTGCCCTGTTATTCTACAGTTTTGGAGATCACTCATAGACAAGCTATGTACTATATTTAATTGCCGACTGCATCTGGGTCCAAGGACTTGCCTGTTAGGACTGAACGATGAGCTACCTGCCGGCTTTCGCAGCAAAGATCTCCTTCACATACTGCTACACTACGCTCGAAAGTGCATTATGGTACTGTGGATTTCTGATAAGGCCCCATCTGTCAACCAGTGGCTACAGTCTGTGATATGTATCATGCCAATGGAAGCCTTCTCTACAGCACTTAAGGACAAACCTTTCCTTTTCTATCGCATATGGGACCCTTTTTTGGCCCACCTGAACACTCCTTCTGCTCAGAGGTTGAAATCGGGCTTACGGGATTTAGCCTGGCAACAAAGGGACGATTGTTAACCTTTTTCATTGTTTATGAATATTGCTGTTGGCTTTCTCTTTCTGCCTCCCACGTCCTGCTATACATGTAGATGCATCTTTGTCCTGTGTGTGTATATGCTGGTGACTGCTGTTTCCCTGCTTTGCAATTAAAAGTTCAAAAAAAAAAACAAAAACAAAAAAAACAGACCAATGAAACAGAGGGCAGGTGTCTTGGATTCAGTTTGTAATGGGATGTTTTTTGTAGATAACTACACCTTCTGACCCGGTTGGTATGACAGGGTGGAGCTCCAAAGAACACGGCAACGACGAAGGTGGTGCTGGACTCAGGGAACAGCTTGTTCTACTTCCACGCTCAGGTTGCCTTTCAGGCTGCGGCAATGCATAGTCCATTGCAGGCAGGATGAGCTCGCCTGAGCCCTCGGTGAAGGCTGCTGCAGACTGTAGAGATGGCTCGCACAAGCTCTCATCGGAGACAGGAGGCTGAGACAACCCTGCAGAGCTCTCAATGGAAGCTGCTGTGGACTGCTGGGAAGGCTCATATGGGCTCTCAGCAGAGACAGAAAACTGAGATGGCCTGGTAGAACTCTCAGGAGAAGTAGCTGGGGGAGGCTGAGGGAGTTCAGAGCTCTCAGCTAATGAACATGGTGACAGAACAGGTGGGTGAGCAAAGGAGTGAGCTAATGGCTGAGCAGACAACAGAGCTAATGAGTGAACTAGTAACAGAACAGATGCCTGACCTGGTAACAGAGCTGTCGACTGAGCTGAAGACTAAGCTGGTAACAAAACAGGAAACTGAGCTAATAGCTGAGTTAATGACAGAGCTAGGGACTGAAGCAAAGGCTGTAGTGTATGCGGTAATGATGGTTGTAGTAATGGTGGTGATGGTTGTTGAGCTAACCTTTCTGAGCTTCTAGGACACGAGGACAGGGGCTGGACCGGCTCGCCAGAGCCTCCAGCAGAAAACAGGAACAGGTGCAGGCACCTGCCGGACACTAGCCACTCCCACCCGAGGAGTAGGTATGGGTGCAGAAGTAAGCTGTGTCGTGGCTGACCTCACCCTGGGGACCAGCACGGGTGCCGGGGCAGACTGGACACCAGCCACTCCCACCCGAGGAGTAGGTACGGGTGCTGGAGGGTGCTTTTCCTTTGCCTCTTTTCCTTTGCAGGAACACAGAGAGGCAAAGGAGAAGGCAAACAAAGACTTATCCAAAGTGGGTTTTGCATTTTTACCACCAAGATTAACAGTCTTTGAAAAAACAGTCTCTGATTTAACAATCTTTGGAGACACAGTCTCAGAGTTATTCAACTCAGGAATGACTAGGGATGGGTATTGAAAACCGGTTCTTGTTGAGAACCGGTTCCCACTGTTTCAATTCCTTGGAATTGTTTGCCATTTTCGCAACGATTCCCTTATCGATTCCAGTCGCCCTGAATGACATCACCACGTTGCGGAGCGTCATTTACCTCGCAGGAAACAAGCGGCTCAAACGCTCAAAAGTTTGGTCATACTTTACGAGAACGGATGACAACAGGGCAACTTGCAATACTTGCATAGTAGATCTTTCATTTAAGGGAGGAAACACTATGAATATGCAAAAGCATTTGCTCACAAAACACGCGATGACCTTACAGTTTTTTACAGACGCTAGGACACATTTCTCAATACTTAGGTCACGTTTGCAAAACTCCTCACACAGTGAGCACAACAGAAGTCTATGTGGGCTAAACTGAGGACCAGTTATCATTGTTTTGGCACAAAATGCATTCAATGACTACATCTCTCAAATTTCATGAATTATCTTCTCACTCAGACGCAACAACTGCCAAAAATCTTTGTACGTACAGGACATTTTGCATGTGCTTACATACTGTTTTCAAAACTGTTAAACTTATGGCCAAAACAATAACACAATGCAAAACTTGAAAAGACAGCAAAATTCAACAACAATATTTTATTGAAACATATTTTAAATCTAAAAATGCAGTTTAACCAGCCACAGCTTATTCTCATTGTAGATGAACATCTACACAGGTGTTACTCCTTCAATTTTTCAACTCCTTCAATTCTGGCATGCCAGAAGATTCTTTCCTAGGTGTATTACCCTAGATGACATAAGATGTGATGTGGATGAGAACCTGTGGCCAAATGGAGAAGACCGAGTAGATTAGCATTACTATTGTATGTGTATCAGTGGATGGTGTGTATACAAATTCTTGTATTTTGGGATTACTTAGTGCAAAAACAATAAAAATACATAAACAAATATTAACGAATTCTGCATGATGTCTGATTCATTCCAGTAACATATATTGAAATTATAAACAGAGATGTGTCCTTGTTTTACACAAGAAAACACTGTGTAATGCTACATGTTGTTAGTGTTTTTTAGGTCATTGTTTTGTGGGTGACAAAGTGTGTTTGTCGGCTGTCAACCTTTGCTAGTGTTCTGGAAGAATGAGGTTATTTGAGACCTGAATGAAGTGTTTTGGTAGTTGTAGTGCATTTTGAATGTGAAATGAACTGCTTTGCCAAGCTGACGGTCAGTTAGGAGGATTGTGTGAAGAGTTTTGCAAAAGTGACCTAAGTATTGAGAAATGTGTCCTAGCGTCTGTAAAAAACTGTAAATGAATGTTGTGTTTTTAATTCTGCTCCGGACTCGTGAATCTCAACCCAGCAGCAGCGGTAACGTTTGCACGTCCTCTCCCGTTAATGCGGCAGGTAAATAATCAACTAACAGTGCATATTATGTTAGTGCGATCTGCCTTATTACAAAACCTGCCATTACTGTGCATTTAGGTGACCATGATGAGAGACACAGACAGAGTCTGGCTCAGATGCTGGCAGTTCTCGCTGCAGTCTACCTTTTAGTCCAGGATAGACGAATGTCACCGAGCAGGGACTAAGTTTGTGGTAAAAGGTTTGCACCCATTTGCCACAGCAGATGCCCTCGATTGTCGGTAAGTGAATGTGTTTAATTGTAGGCAGGGACATTTCTGGATATTCTTGTGTAATTGCTACAGAATAATTTATGTTATACTTTGTTATTGCTACAGAAGAATATTTATTTTATTATTTTACATTTACAATTTTTTCCCCCGGGGACCCTGTGACATCCCATTGAAGAGCCATAGGCTGGATCTCTTAAGGATCTCATAAGAGCTCACTGCTGGGTTTGTAAGGCCATGCTTCTCCTAAATTTCTATCTTGTTCAAAGAGAAGATATAAAACAAAGTTATAAGCTAATCTACCTTAGTGTTGTCCTTTAAAAAAAAAAAAAAAAAAAAGAATCGATAAGAGAATCGATAAAGAATCGAATTGTTAAACAGAATCAAAAATGGAATCAGAATCGTGAAAATCTTATCAATACCCATCCCTAGGAATGACAGTACCAAAATTGACTAAACCTGAACGGTTTAGTTCTTTGCCTTTGACTTTTTTGGAGAGTGATAATGGTCTTTTATCCTTCCCTGCTCAGAGGGAGCAAAAAGGTTTTCCCAGTCCACATCATCATCCAGCAGAGAAACACCAAACCTATCTGTGCTGAGTCTATTGCTTGTTTTGTTTGTGGACTCAGCAGCAGAGTGTGAAAAACAGTCATAATCACCCACCACCAGGAGTTGCTCAGCAGAGTCCATATGGCGACGGCATGAACGCTGCTTTCTCCGGGAAGTGGAAGCAGGGTAAACAGCTGAGCCTCTGGCGCGCAGAATGGTGACACTGAGGCTGGAGCGTGAACATCCGAAGAAAGGCGGAGAATTCCCACAGCTTGGTGGGGGCTTTTGGTAGCTCCGGGGGACCACTCTGGGGGCCGCCAAGAGCCAGTCGAGTTCCTCTAGAGTGCGCCATGGCCTCAAGTGGCGCTCCTCCTCCAGCTGGGCGATGGCTGCCTCCTGCCGCTCGTACAGCCTGCGGTCTGCTGGGTCCATGTTATTGTCAGAGGGTACTGTCATGGTTTGCAAGACAAACAGAGTGAAGATTGAGAGGGATGGACTCAGGCGTAGACAATGATGCAGGAGAGAATGTTTCAAACTGAAAACGAGCCTTTATTTGTGACTGAAAAGAAACACTACAAAATGCCTGTGAAGGTTCTCAGTCATCCAGGTGATCGTAGTCTAAGGAGCTTGGAAAGAAAAGCGTCTGGACTTCTTGGACTTCCTGGACTTCAAGTTGCTTGAAGACGTTTCACCTCTCATCCGAGAAGTCCCAGATTTAAGCCCTGTGGGAGTATCCCCCCAAGAGGGACAGTGGACCCCTGATGATCCTCTACCTAATCACATGAGCCAAGGTGTGAAAACTGGTGTAGGTCACAATCAGCCAAAGTTTTGCATGAGTTCATTGTGAAACCTAGCCCCACCCCATCATGTGATTTCCTGAGGTAACACCGACTGGAAACTACACAGGCGAGATGGAGTACGAGAACCAAAACCTAAGAACTAGAGAAACAAAAACAGAAACCATCACAATAGGAATCAGATAACAACAAAGATCAATAATAATACAGAAACCAAAACACTGGGTCACCAACCCAGGACATTGACAGATGAGGACTAAGGCACGCAAGGCTGGGAGATGAGAGTAAAAAAAAAAGAAAAGAAAAGAAAAAAAAGAGAGTAACTAAAGGAGAAATGTGGAACATAGGTAAGAAAACTAAAGACCAGAAATTATAAATATAACATGAGCAGAAAACAATTAAGAAAACCAAAATCACGAATGATGATACTAAGTCTGAGAATATTAACAAAATCCAAAAACATATGAACACTGTACAGACCCAGTGCCATGACACTTACCAGGTTACCTCAGGCAAGCATCAACTGTGGTTGTCTTTAAATCTAAGTTAAAGACTTAAGATATTTAAGATATTAAGATATTTTTGTAAAGTTTGTCAAAGCGGCTGACCTCTTAAACTGTGGTTGGAAGATAGGCAATTGTTGTGTTAGTTTAATGCAAACCTTCCCAAAGTGTGGGGCCCGCCCCCTAGGAGGGGCGCAAAGCCATTGCAGGGGGGGCGCGGTATGAAAAAGGGGGAAAAAAACACTTGGACACTGCTAGAACAAACGCAAAGCAGGAGATGAAGCATTGCTGAATATGTTTCCAAACCAACTTCATTCTATGCCAAAGACTAGAAAATATGGTGAAGCAAATCTTACCTTTGCTTTCACCTGCACAAGTGCCGAGGTAGGTCTCCCCTGCAGAATTGGTTTTCCCTTCGTCGGGAGCAGCGCTGGGGGACAAACAGTATCCCACATTCTTGATTTTTAGTTCATTACTTGTTGTGACATTTTGGAGATGTTAGCTCTTTATACAGTAAAGTTACAGCTGGATACAAATAATATCAGGCTGATCCTGCCACAATTTGTTCCCCCTGCCTAAATCACGGACAAACAGTATCCCACAGCTGTTTATGTTTTTAAACCCATTTTGCACAGAGAGGCATTTTGCAATGTTGAATATTATTACACAGGAAAAAACACAACTACATGTAAAATAATCACACCGTAACGCCTCTGCCTTTCTAAATGGAGGGACAGTAACTGCGTGTTTATATGTAAGCGTGTAAAACCTGAAGATAGAGACAAAATACCGTCACTGTTAATCTGACTATCTGCCATTCTGCAATTCCTCTCATGTAAACAATAACTTGGCGCACAGCGTGACGTGAAAAAAGGCACATACCTCTGACGTTGCATGACGAACTCTGTATTTCTCGTCCACACGTAAACGCAAAAAACGAGTTTTAAAAAAGTCTCAGTTTTCGGTGATTCGAAACGCCGTTTACATGTGGACGAAACAGCTGCGTTTTCAAAAATACCCATGTAGGTGTGGACATCTCGTAAAAGAGTTAGTAGTTTATTTCCTTACTACCTGTAATTTATTGCAGATTACGTGTATTTGCCTAATTGTTTACTAAATGTTTGAGGTGTGAAATGAATCGCAGTGGAGCAAAATATGTGTGTGTGGTTAAAGGATGTATTTGTGCGCGTCCGTGTGCGCGCAGGGGGGGAACATTTTTCTTGTAAAACAAAAGGGGGCCTTGCAAAGAAAGTTTGGGAACCACTGGTTTAATGAATAGTGTGAATGTTTGTAGCACAAATTCATAGGAACCCTTTTATTTAGTTATTAATTTTTATCGATAATTACTTGAGAGAGATTTAGGACATTGCTCTGTAGAATGGAAGATAGATCTTGCGTTTTCTGACATTAAACCTAAGACAAAGAACGTTACTTGTATAAACCCAAAACAGACTTATTTCTTCCACTGAAATCAGAATTTTATATATAGCCATTTTTTGCATTATTTCTGAAAGCTAATTGGTTCATGTTGATGACTGACTGCAGTAGCAAATAATGGCCATTTTACTTTTCACTTTTCTATGTCTCAATTTCTCTAGTAGGATCTGAGAGGATTACCAGAGTAAGTTTATCTTGTGAAGCCTTGTGAAACGTGCTGACTCATTTAATTTATTCAGTCTCTTTCTTGTAAAGATGATGCTAATATCAAGACAAACACTGGTCCCCTGCTTTCAAAATCAGCTAGGTCTGATTTTAACAACTGGCCTTCTGTTCCTTGTCTGGAGCCATTTCACATGATAAAATAAGAGTTTCCGCTTGTCCTTGAGTGGACAAGAGCAAAGTGAGCACTATGAAAGGCCCAGAGAGCTTCCATTTGATGACTGGCAGCCTCAGGTCTTGTATCTGGGTGATACTACGGGCCACTTTAAAAGCCAGCCTTTTTTCCTGCTGCAGAATAACACAGAGAAAAGAAGAGGTGGGACATGAAGAGAGGAGGGGGGATTTAGTGAAAAAACAGGGCCAGGGGGCCTAGCTTTTGAAATAAGACTGCTGCAGATGTCTGAGCAGAAGGATTAGGCTGCAGGCTTTGGCTATATTGTCCAGCTTCACTCGTCTTCAGTTGTGGTCCCTTGTAGCTCCTAGCAGCCTCGGGGTGGTAAGCTGTTGGTCAGAGTGCCAGCTGGCCTCAACGTGTACCCCAACAATGGTCGAGCAAGTCCCACAATTCACTCATCCTCACTCTCTGTAACTCAACACATAGAGTATGTAATGCCACTCAGATAACCATCTTGGTGTTGTTGGTCAGAATGTGTGTCAGTGGGGCCACAATCGTGTGAGAACAACGGGGCTCTACACTCTATGAGGTCCATCAGTTTATTTTCCCCCCTTATCCAGTTCAAGGTCTGGAGTCTATCATAGCTGTCATAGGGCAAGAGGCGCGATACATATTATATACTTCACTTCATTTTTTATTCACTTTATGCAGTCTCTCAATTAAATTTCTCCTCAGGCCATCCTCACATGAACATCTCTTTTACTCCATGAATGCCTTTCTTTCATTAAATCATACATTTAAAAAGTAAGCTCACTCACTCATATCCTTCCTCACACAGAGCCTTCAAAGTCATTTCTACATGGGCCTCTCAGACAGAGGCCTATTTTCTAGTATAATTTCATCGATTATATTTTCTTATCAATCTCCTTGTGTTTCACCTTTTGTCTCCCTGTTTATCCCTGTTTCTCTGTCAAGGTCGTGTGTTTGTGTACTTTCTGTTTTACTTTGGCAGTCTTTAATCCCATGTTCAGTGTGCTTGTTTTTTTCTTCCCTGTTCCGTCAGGTCTAATTTGTCCCAGCTGTGTTCCCATTTGTTTCCTCTTCCCTAATCACCCGTGTGTATTGTGTCAGTTTCCCCTTGTCCCTTGCTGGTGCGTCTGCAATCCCTCCTTGTGTCTCCAAGTTTCCTAGTGTACAGGTTTTCTTATTACTTGAGTTTTAGCTTCTAAGTGAAGCAGGCTAAAAGATCTCAAGCAACACATCGTCCCACAATCTAAACATATAACTGAGACACACAAACAGCTTGTCCCCTGGTAAGAAAAGTAAATCAAAGCAGCTTTATTGCTGGACACAAGGGAAATGAACTAATGAGGATACAAAGCACGGAGCTTCACGTGCCTCCTTCACCACCGGCTGGAACAGCCCATCGCACACCTCCAGCGACAGCTTCGCAGGTTCCTCCCACACTCTCCGTGTGCTGACCTCCGGCCCCGGCTGAGCAGGTGGGTGAGCTGGTGGAGAGCCCAGCAGTTGCTCCACAGCCCTCCTCTGGGGAGCAGGGATGGGCGCAAGCCCCCACCGGGCAGAGCTGCTCCCACCCAGCTGGTCGCAACCTGGGGGCCGGCACGGGCGCCGGAACAGTCGGGATCTCCTCCAACCCAGCGCCGTCAGGGAACGCCAGTGGGGGTGGCGGCGGTGTTGGCCAGGACTGGATTAGAGCCGCCAGGTGGTCATCTGCAGGTGGTCCTCAGTCTGGTCCTGCAGCTCTTCCAGGCCATGGAGCCACACTCCCGCCTGCTGCCACTGCGTGGCCGCCAGCTCATCCAACATTTGCGCCAGCTCCTACCTTTGCTGGCCCAGTCCTGGTTCTGCCTTGTCTTCCCTCCTGGGTTTCGGCACCACTGTGAATGACCACGACAGACCTGGACACATTTTGATGAGCTTTATTAAATCACACGGTCAGAGAGCTGCAGCTCTCCCACTGCCAGCTCTACAGACCAACAACAACCCAAACCACAGGACCCAGTGCAATACTTAAGTCTGCAGGGCATGACTGCGGACACCCCGCCACACAGGTCTTGGTAGCCAGGGATCCATCCTCCAGGGCCTCCGCTCCAAGCTGCCACCTGACAAACACTGCACCAGAGCGCCTCCTGCAGGTTGTGGGCCTACAGGAGGATGGGCCCATGTTCCTTTTTCGGGCTGTGCCCGGCCAGGCCCCATGGACTAAAGCCCAGCCAGCAGACACTCGCCCTTGGACAAAAATACCCTTGGAAAAGGGTATTCCTTGGAAAAGCAATGAATAGGAACAGTTTACAACACAGTGCAGTCAGACAAGGATGGTTTTCTTGGCAACCATCAAACCCAGACTCATCCATCAAACTGCCAGACGCACAAGCGTCAGTCGTCACTTCAAAGAAGACATCTTCACTGCTCATTCCAGTGCCAATGTGCTTTACGCCACTGCATCCAGCACTTTGCATTCAGCCTGATGATGCAAGGTTTGGACGCAGCTGCTTGGCTGTGGAGACCCATTTCATAAAGCTTTCTACATGCTGTTCTTGAGGTAATCTGAAGGCCACATGAAGTCTGTAGTGACTGAATCTGCCAAAAGCTTTTAACCTCTGCCTTAGCATCCACTGACCCTGCTCTGTGATTTTACGTGGTCTACCACTAAATGGTTGAGTTGCTGTCATTCCCAGTTGTTTCCACTTTGTTATAATGTCAGTAAGAATGGACTGTGGAATATTTAGTACTGAGGAAATTATATGACTTTTGCACAGGTGGCATTCTATCATGCTGGAATTCCCTTAGCTCCCAAAAGCTTTTTGTAGAAGCAGTCTGCATGCCTAGGTGCTTGATTTTTTTTTAACACTTTTTATACACCATATTGTTAATATGGCAAATGTGGTAATATCATAAATAGCTATATATTTTTTATGACCACAGGCTGTAGGCCAGCAATACAACAACCACAACTTAAATTATACTCTGCTTTATCATCTGTTTTTGTTTAAGTACAACTATTTTTTATTAAATTAATATCATTCTTTTAGACTTAAATTGACTAAAACCGCAAAATCAGTAACAAGTCTTTTCTGATGTCAATAATCAAGTGAGCAGTAGTGTAATTTTTCAATAGAGTATCCAATCAAGAAACTTAACTTACTGAAAAAGCTTCAGCTGATCCCAAATGCTGCAGCAATAGTACTGACAGGGACTAGAAACACATTTCATTGCAATGTTGACCCTGTGCTAACTTGCATATGACAAATAAAACTGAAAACTGAAAAAGAGCATATATTTCTCCCGTATTGGCTTTTCTTGATTGGATCTCTAGATTTGATTCTCCAGAATCAAATTTTAAATCCTTCTTATCACATAACATAATCATTAGTTATAATTAATCGCTGGCTCTCTTTCACAGTGTGTCTTTTGTCCTCTCTTCCTCCCCTCACCATCAGTCAGTCATGACAGAGGGCTGCCCCTCCCTGAGCCTGATTCTGCTGAAGAATTCTTCCGGTTAAAATGGAGCATTTCCTTCCCACTGTTGCTAAGTGCTTTCTGTATTATCGTAGGGTCTTTACCTTACAACATAAAATGCCTTGAATTGACTGTTGTTGTGTTTTGATGTTATAAAGGTTCCTTTTTACTTGGCATGAGAATGAAAGGAGGGCAAGGCATTTCTACACTGGTCTCACTTTTCAGGCTGCTAATTTTTTACATACAGTCTAGATTTATACAATTTTGTTTTTGTTTTTTTAAATCACTTCCTGGTCCTCACATTTCATCTTAATACATCACTGAAAGAAAAAGAGGGAAAGAGGGGAGGCACGTATTCTCAGAGTGAATTGTGGACAAGAATGCCATTGAATTTGGGTGTTTTTTCATGCACCAGCCTCTTTTGTGTGCAGGCTAAGGAAGTCTATTGTGTGGGCAGACACTCTGGGAAAAAGGCGAGCTTGGAGCTGTTGTCTGCTGGTGCTTCTGCAGCGCTCAGGCCCTGAAAGGATCTGAATGAATCTTTGCCATTGGAAGCAGCCGGCCCATAACCAAGAGACAATACCACCAGAAAACTTTGAAGACCAGCAACAATTAAAAATGCTTCACTATATTAATTATGCATTCATGCTTTTGTCTTCATTCTTTTTTTTTCCTTTGGGAGACCAGAATAGGGGCGCTGTAAGGTTTAACATTCAACAGGTCTGAGTCTGAGAGAGCTTACAGTGAAGAAATTACACATGCAAACTGTGCTTCAAATGCTTCAGTTGAAAATTCAGTGAGAAAGAAAATTATGTTGCAGGATGCGAATTTCAAGTGATTATACTATGATGTTCACCTAATAAAATCAAGCTTCAGTAAAAACACAACAAAACAGGAGTGAAAAACAAAGATCAAGAAAGTTTGGTTCAGCTTCATCTTGCAGAGCATGTTGCTAGGAAACTCTGAGTTACAGCTTGGAGTTCCACTTTGCAGACTCTTTTTCTTTAGGGCCTTTCTACACTCTCCTTCTTGGTTGCCTGCAGAACACACATAAAGCAACTTTCTGAAAGCACTGAGGTGAAGTTCTACTGGCTGGCAGTCCTGTCAGGTGGCTCTGTTGTGCTCAAACATGCCAACACATAGCTCCATTTTCACCATTGGGAAGTTTTGTTTAGAAACAGCTTTGAAAAATCATTCTGTCATACTGAAAACTGAAGGACATGAAATCACAGTCACCCCCTGGTGGTCAAGATTTTTCTTTACTGGTGAATGTTGCATTTTATATACCCAAATTTCAGGTGGCACACTGGGCATCTCTGAGATATAAAAAAAATATTCAAGGATAATATTTAATCACTGAAACAAAAATTTTCTATTCAGAATACAAGTCAATAACTGTAATTTGACATCTTAATCAAAGAATTATCCAAAGGTTGGATGTATGTTACATTTTTTTCTGCCTTTCTGTAAAAGAGAACTCAATTGTATTGTAAAAGAGAATTCATGGATAGCATCAATAATTATATTTCAGTGTTAAAGATACATTTTAGATTAATGAGCTTGCGTTTACTGGAGGATTACCTTTTACAAAAACAGAGTGGGTTGTCCCCATGAAAAACATATTATACCTTTTCTGCTGATGCTAAAAAGCTTATTATCCTATGAATCTTCCTTTGAGCTTTTGGTTACACAGGAGACGACACATCATGGTAATTGCTGCAACAGTAGAGTAACAGCTTTTGGTGGAGGCAGTATGATGGTGTGGGGTCGGATCTCACTCACTTGAAAAACAAGGCTTGTCATCATTGGAGGTAATCTCAGTACAGAGAGATCTTAAGATGACATTCTGCAAACCAGTGGCAATCTCGAGATACTTGGTTTGGTCTGGGACCAAACTCCTTGTAGGATCAGTTTGGGCATGCTGTTCATGCCAGTGTGACCAACACAGCCACACTTGGTTACTTGATGAAAAATTGTATGCGATTCCACAGCAGTGTGTGATAAAGCTAGTTACCAGCCATGGAGCTACCAGGCTTCCTGTCATGGTCCAAGGTTTTTCTGGGTATTTTTGCTGTCTTTTCTCACTCCTCGCCACCAGGGCACAGTCAGAGTCTCGTCCTCGCCTCAGTCCTCACCTGTGCAGCATCACTCACCTGCCATCCATCACGTGTGATTACTTTTGTCCTACTTAAGGCCTGATTCTTTGCTGGATCGTTTTGCTAACCGTGGTATTCCTCTGTTTGTTGTCAGATTGTGTGTTCATCAACCCCTGTGAATCTCCCCCTGCGCTTCTCTACCCATGTTTGCAGGTTTCAGGTTTTTCTAGTTCTTGCTCTCAGGTTTCAGGTTTTGTGTTTAGCTTTTCCAGGTGAGGTTTGTCTTGGTATTTTTCAATTCCCCGTTTGCCTCTTGTTTTGTAGTGTTTGTGCAGCCAATTCACTAGCTGGGCCCACATCCTCATTTTATGTTAGACAGCGTTTTAGTAGGGTTAGGTTAAAGGTGAATGGCTTGGACATGAATTGAGCTGCAGTTTGGGGAAGGCCTCGAAGGAGACTGGCGACGACTCCCAGGCCTGGCAGATCCCCATGCACTAAATAGAAGTGAAGAAGTTAAAGAATTGAAAAGGGGAGGGAGGGTGGGGCACGTAAGTGAGAATGAACAGCTTGTAGGACTGGGGGAAGCTATATAGATGAGAACCGGAAGGAGCGTGTTTGGAGGAGTGGACCCGCTCCTGAAATTCCGATACTTAAGCTCCAACAATAAAGGCTCACGTTTTGTTAAACAGCAGACACACAAAACAGTTCCGTTTTGTGTGTCTGCATTTGGGTCCGCTCTCTTTCATCTCCAGTGGTAGTGCACAATGAAATCTTCCCCCAAGGTTATATATTAATTGAGGAGTTATCTTAGCCAAAAATGAACATCAAGTTGAAGGATCACCATTTTCACACACTGGAGGTGACACAGTACACATTACAAAGGCAGGAATACGACAGATATAATTGGACTAACAGTCAGAACGAAAAGGACCCAGAAATGCACAGCTAGATGATTTTGATCATGAGATTAGTCAAATTTAAATTGGGCAAGGGTTTAGATTTTTCCAGAACCCAGCATTTATTCATCCCTCCTTATAGATAATTTACCTCAGACACTCATCATTGTCATCATAGATTGATCAGCATTTCATGGCAGCCATATACCGACCTTATTTCCAGTGATGGTTTTCTCCTAAAAACTCCACAGTAAACCATGCCATTTCCTTTGTAAAACTCACTGGCAGAGGTGCCTGGCTTTCAAAAGCTGACATTAGAAGTGCTTTCAAAGTCCTGCTAAGTCACCCTGACTTCTGGTGCTTGTTTGGAGTCAAGTAGAAGGATGCCTATTATTTTGCATTTTGGCTAACTTTTGATTGCACAAGCAGCCCTAAACTGTTTGACTCACTCTCTGAAGCCTTGTGTTGAGCTCTCTCCAATAACCATTGACTGCCCATCTGACTGGTCCATCTTCTTGATGATTTTCTGGTCACATCTCCTCCCACATCACCTCCGACTCCCAGGTTATCTACCATGAAGTCAGTTTTCAATGAACCTGGTGTCCATTTTGATATAAGAGAAAACAGAGCGCCCTTCTACATCCCTGGAGGTCTTTGGCATAACCCTTGCTACCATGCAGTTCCAAGCTTCACTGCCCATCAAAAATCTCAATCACATTAATCCTCTCCTTCAAAACATTCTCCTTGCTCCCTCTTGTTCTAAAAGACAGTTGCTCTGAACTGTAGCTTTGACAACTTCTCATCACCGACTGAATGGGATCACTTTCTTGTATGATGATCAGCTACCCCACACCAATGACGTTCATCTCTACACAGATGTTGCTCCTTCTGCTGACTTTGAGTGTTATTATTGCCGACGGTGGTTCTCTGCAGCAATTTCTCCTGGATTTTTCCAGTTCCAGTAGTTATTGCAGGCTTATTATTGGGCCATGAATGGTCAAAAAGACCATTTTCATCCACTCTGACAACTTGCTGTAGTATACATAATTAACAAACGCTGAAGCAATTCCCCTTCTATCATGCCTTTTGTGCGTCATCTCACATGGCTGTCAGTCACTCACCAGTTTTTACTCAGAGCAGAAGATATCCCAGACCATTATAATGCCATTGCTAACTCCCTGTGTTGTCTTGACTGTTAAACATTCAGAGCCTTTGCCCCTCATGCAGAGGTGCCCTGACACCAGTTCCTCTATTTTCAGCCACAACATTCGAGATCTAAACCCTAGCATTGCAGAACTCATCCACCTTTCCCAAGAAGATTTTATTGACAGACTCTTAGCGGGCAATCTGACCAGCTACTGGGCTGATTGGATTACATTTCATTCATTCCACAACATTGGTACCATGTATCATTTGCACATTGATTACTGTCCTTTAAAATCCCCACAATCAAAGCACATCTCAGCAGGATCCATTTCTTTGCCAAAATGTTCACAGGTTCCCCTCGCTTAACCTCAACATTATCTCAGCTGTCACAGTTCATCAAAGGTCTTTGACACAGGCACCCATTCAACCCCACAACATCTGCCCCTAAATCTGGATCTTTTATCCTTCTGCATTTTCACACCCAGGCAGAAGTATGGTCACTACTACCTGCCACGTTGCTACCAGAGCCTGGTTTCTGTCATGGTTCTCAAGATCTGGAGAGGTTGTGGTGTGTGTGTGTTTTTTGTCTTCGCCTCTCCCACCAGGGCGGAACTGGACCTTGATTCCCTGCCTCTGAACACACACCTGTGGCTCATTCACACTGATCCTGGCAGACTACTTAAGATGGCAAGAGAGGCTGCTTCCTCGCTGGATCGTTACATTACCTAGCGTCAGTGTAGCCTAGCCTTTGGAAGTATTCCTTGTGATCACCCAGAGTTTCCTCCTAATGTTGTTTTTCTCTGTGTACAGGCCTTCTAGATTCCCTGCCCGTCTTCCCTGCCGTCTGGATTTCTGTGGATGTGTGTGAGTGAGCGTGAGCATTTTGGAGTGGACATTCAGAGTGAGTTGTGGATTAAGTTGGAGAGGAGTGTATGTACCCCGCCTTGGACCGTCCCCTCGGACCCCCCTCCACCCCCTGGAGCCCCGTGTTATCTGTCTCACTGTATATATGTAGATATTCTCACTTGGTGCCACACTGTAAATAAACCCTCACCTTCTCTCTAAACTTCAGAGTCCTGCGAGTGAGTCCTCTGCCTAATAATCTGTGACAGATTCTTTCACATTTTCATCAAGTTCTCTCATTTTTCTGAATTTCTCGTAATCTTTTGTCTGGCCATTCCTTCCACATTCGTGCGGCAGCATCCACTTCTCGCAAAAGAATCCCTGACCGCTTAATCAAGCTCATGGGCCACTGGTCATCATAAGCCTACCAGTTATACATTTGCAAAAATCTCCAAGACCTCTGCCATGCTCAATCAGTACTACTTCTAGGGGATGTTTTGATGCACGCTCAATCACCCAGCTAAGGATATCCCAAAAAGCTGATTCTGTCCACCTGGACGTAGCGTTTTCAGTGTGTACTGAAAATTTCTTTAGTTGATGTATTAATCACATCACTTTAGTAATAGTAGTAACCCTTTCTGTACTCAGTATAGAAAGCTCACTCTTGACATCAGTTGTATGCATGTGGAATGTGATCACAAGTGGGCCCAAGTTTTATTGCAGCTTCACAGCAGACTCATTTTCCTCTTGAAGGCTGTAGACATCCTGTTGCAGAGGAGATGACAGTTGGTCGGAACCTAGACTGAAGAGATAAGGATCTGCTAATAATTGATCTGCTGTGGAATGTTCTTTGTTTGGGAGGTATAAAAGGGTTCAGGGTGATGTCTTTCCCTCAGAAAAATGGGTTAGGTGTGTGATCTAAACAATTTCAGTGTTTTCAAGCTCGCCTGTTGGTTGCAGTTTTATTCAAGAATTTCCATAACACGTGAAATGAGAAATTTTTCATCACTCATCCAAGTGTCTTTTTCAGTCAAGGATATGCACATCCTCATTATTGAAAGCATGGCCACTGATCTGTAGGTGTGAATAGACAGCAGAGTCTGTTGAGTTGTGCCATCTGCTTAGCCAGTGGATATTTGGTTTCCTCTATGTGTAAATCATGGTAATTGTCCTGGCACTTAACAGCATACACTATATTACTCTGTTTGTGTTGGCTGAACCAATCCTTGGGGATGGACCTATTTTTGGCATAGTGTTTTTTGGGGTTTAAAACCCACAGAGAAGCAGTGTTTAAAGAAAATGCGTCTCTACTGTTCCAATACTCCTGACACATACAGGTTTACTAAGGGTTTTTGCTAAGACAGCAGTTGTCCTTCTCTCCTGTATCGGTTGGAGCTTTCTTTAGGTGCGTTCCCAGCTTTGATAAATGTCCAGCTGGGATAACCACATTCACTCAGGACCTTCTCGATATGATGTTCTTGAAGATCAGTGGTCGTGACAATTTGCATATTAATGATCAAGAAACGGACCTCACAGCCCATTGTTCTTCAGTGGAGCTAGTTTCAGTCATTATTCAAATGTGCTGTTTATAAGCGTGGGGAAACCTGCAGTCAGCTGACACCAAAGAAGTCCCTTGGATGAGTGACAAAATGTTTCTCCCACTGAAAACTTTACGTCCAGATGAACAGAATCAGCTTTTTGGGTACTTCTAGAGGATGCTTCTCTCTTGTGATCTGACTGCACCTGGAGCTACTGCCAGTCCCCTTTGAGCCCTTTCCCCAAACTGCAGCATCAGTTCATGATTCTCCATTCACCATTTTCAAATCTAAATAAGGATGTGGTCCCAGCTAATAAATTTTCCTTTTATTGCTTGGGAACTTCCATTCTCAAAAGAATTACATGGTTATCTTAGGGTTAAATAATTATGCTTTTTGGGGTGGGAGATGAGTAAATGTTCAGAAGTTCAAATTTACAACAAATCTCAACTCCCCAGCAGAAAATAAACAAACAAAAAATACTGAACTTTCCAACCTTCCTGCCCCCAGTCACTTTCATTCAAACAGTTATGGTGCTGTGAAGTTATGTGAAGTTATATGTTCACTTATGGCTTTTATTTACACAAAGATTTGGTTTTTCGTATCAATTTGCTGCTGCAATTTTTCTCCTCCACAAAACAGATAAATCCCAGCAGTTATGCCAATGTTCAAAACAGGTCAGATTTCTTGTCTGTTGGCAGAGCCATATGTTTCAAATACAAGCTGGGTTATTGATTGCAAAGCTCATTGTTGCTGCAGGAGATGTTATGAGGAAAATCAGAGATTGTGTAGTTGGAGTGAATGCAGAAGTACCTCAACACGTTTCTGCCTCTTTAATAAAGTCATCTGTGACCTAGGCTAGCACAAAATAGAAAGTTTTTCCATTGTGTGTCTGATAATGTGTGTGGTGGTCCCAGCCAATACATAACATATCAGCCCTCTTCTCTCCTAAAAAGGATCTTGTTGTCAGTTAAGAGACCACTTAGCGCTCTTATAATCTCATCAGAGTGCAGATAAAAGCAGATCAGACCTGCTGTTTTCTGAAGCCTCCTTCACTGGAGAGGCTGGAGAGGAGCGTTTTGTTTGCCTGTTGGTATGCAGAGAGCAACCGAGGTGCACAAAAACGCTAGTAATAACAGTACATCTTTGTAAAGGTTCACAGGCTGCCAAACAACCAGTCAACCCAACCAACTAACTGAGATTCAAACAATGGCAGAGAAACATCAAAGTTGAAGGCAGAGCAAAGTGGCCAGTTCCCATCACCTAAATCAATAAAGACTGGGCACAAAGTAAACACAAAGTTAACAGAGGAAGCCACATTCACATGTTACTAACTGCTTGTTTGGAGTCAGGATGAAATGTATTTAATCAAACGCTTAGTAACTGTTTCGTGTAGGGGCTTGGATGGGCTTGGCTGACTTAGGGTGGCTGTAGCTCAGGAGGTAGAGCAGGTCATTAACAAATCTTTGGTGGTTGGTGGTTCTATCCCTGGCTGCTCCAGTCTGAATTCAAAATATCCAGATTAACCAGTCTAAAAGCAGAAAGAAAAAAATTAAACACAGAGAGTGAGAACAAAACATGGGATACAGAAGAGCTGCCTCAGGAAGTGTGATAGCAATGGCACAGATTAGAGGATGGAAGGGTAATAACCCATTTAATCTTGAAATAATGATAAGAAGTAAACTCACACAGAAAGTTCATATTATATGTGTAATTATATGGACATGATCTGCAACAATGCTTAGGAAGATGCATCTCAGAGTAGCATCCACATGGATGGCAGAACCCAAGGTTTCAAGCAAAACAATGACCAAACATGAGACTGACTTCTGTAAAAAAAAAAATGTGATTCATCAGACCAGACCACCTACTTCCACTGCTCTGTGGTTCAGTTCTGGTGCACAGGAAGAGGAACCCCCACACCGTCAATAACAATGTGCCAGAGGGACCAAGGCTTGGCAAGCCCCAGACCCAGGCCAAGACACACACACATCCCAGATCACCGGCCCCACACAAGTAGTAGGAAACGGGGATGTAAGAAGACCTGCCTGCTCCCCTTACTGCTTATCAAATCAAATCAAATCAAATCACTTTTATTGTCACATCACATGTGCAGGTACATTGGTACAGCACATGTGAGTGAAATTTTTGTGTGCGAGCTTCACAAGCAACAGAGTTGTGCAAAATACAATAATGTAAACAAGCAAAATACAAGAATGGCTACATCTGAAACTAATAATATCAGTGTTAAATGTGAGTGTATGAGGTATAAAAAGTGAGAGGTGAAAACTAGAGTACCATTCAAACTGAGGGGACAGATGCAACACAAACACTAAAGCCCTGTGTATTTTGACTACTATATTTCTTTATGGGACGTGTGTGTGTGTGTGTGTGTGTGTGTGTGTGTGTGTGTGTGTGTGTGTGTGTGTGTGTGTGTGTGTGTGAGAGAGAGAGAGAGAGAGAGAGAGAGAGAGATTAGTTGACCTCACAAACACTTGTGATTTTGGCCTGGCAAAATCAAAAGATCAAAATCTACAGGATGCTGCAAGTTCTAAGTACATTCTCCACATTTCATTTGTTTAAATGTAAACATATGAGCTCTAACACTGAGTGTGCTCTGGTTTAAACTTTACCTCTGCGATAAAGCATTATTTTCAATACTGTAGTTCAAGGAGGATCACTAGCTTTTAACCTGCATTCAGACTGCTACCAGCCACCGACCGACTTTTTCAAATGTAGTGTGAAACAAAGAATGACTGATCCCTCAGTTAGGAAAGGCTGGGGTAGGGGGGTTTACACAGTGAGTGGGGTTATACAGAAGGGGGGAGTATAATGACACCCAGTCTGGTTTGTGTGGCATGACCTCATTACCTCAATCCATGTATTCACTGTAATTCAACTTCTGCTGTTGTTTGTCATTTTTAAAGCAATTACAATTACAAATTCATTTAGGGAAGATTGCCTTTTCCCTTTCTGCCTCCTCAAGAAATATTTTCTAGCACCATCTTATTTTCTTCCTTTGTCATCATTACAAATGTAATGTAGAATGAAACAGTTAAGACTGTGAACTAATCCAGGTGGACAAACAGTAACTGTATTGACCTGAATTAACCCGAGGTTAGGTGGAGGGGCAGAACAGTACAATGCTTGGGTGAATTTCTACGCAACAGTAAAGCTTAAATACACATCAATAAAAACTGGATGAGCTTATCTGATGTCCTAAAAAAAAGGACTGGAGAACCTTCTCTCAAGAGATTCATTCAGTGACTGGTGCTTTTTCCCATGTAACATCATCTGTGGGTGGAACATTCCAGTAAATATGAAAAAAAAAAAGAAAGCTCGAACAGATGACCTGGTCTGATTCAATCCCTAGACATCCCTAGACATACCTACCTTCTACCTCACCCAGGTCTAGGTTGTGGGGCCGCAGTTTAAGCAGAGATGCCCGATGTTTAGCCTCTGCTTGATGAAACCAACTGGACCACATCACCTGCAAAAAGCAGTTTCTGTTTCAGTAGTCTCAGACTGAAGAAAAAACTTGACAGAAGACATTCCTGTTGCAGTCCAGTACCTACATGGTACACCAGTTTGACTCATCTGGGAATGCGACATAAAAAGATCTTGTATAAATCACCTTTTTTGAGTCAAGTCATCAAGTGAATGCAGAAAGAGATCTTTATAATCTAACTTTGTGCTTTCCTGTAAATTCACCGCAATACTGCAGGCTAAGGTTATTACTTACATACTTCATTTTGTTTTGCAGGACTTTTCACAATATAAAAAACAGATTGCAAATTAAAATTTCCAGTTCATTGAATGCCACTGAGCAGTCTTTACCTTTAAATAGAATCTCTCTTCTTCCTCTCCTGTATGGTCTTTCTTACATCTTTTTCCATCTCTGAATGCACTATCTTGCTCGCTTTTCTCTTCCCAGAAAATACAGCAGCTGTACATACACACTATGTGACAAAAAGTTTGTGTGTTTGCTGATATTTGTTAGGCTGGCTCACGTTGGAGAGGAAAAATCACTCCCATTAAATCCAGATTGCAGGAAAGTCACTGAAAAAGCACCCAAAAAATCCCTGAATGGTTGCTCTGCGGGGGTACAACTAATTTTATTAGCCTCCTTGGAAACATTCAGCCTAAGAAATGGAAAGAAGGTCCTGCATAAATCAAAGGTAATCCAGAGTAAATTATGCAAATATATTCAATGAGATAAAGAGGGGGTAGTGTGCTCATTTGTTGTGAGGTTAAAAAAAACAGTCAGTGGTTGAAACTGAATTGAGAAAACTTAAATGCTTGTAGGGGCTCAGCATTTTAGGAAACAACAAAGGGGTGTTGCATCAATTTTAACTCACTGAGACAATAACAAAAGAAAATCTGGTGAGAAAAAGCATACATGACAGGTGGGGTTTGTTGAAGTTATCCCACCTCTTTCTTTTCTTTTCTTTTCTTTTTTTACACACATCCAGCAGTTTCAGTTCATTTCAAACAAAACTAACAATGCTTAGATTGTTTATGAGCTTTGTTAACTGAATAAAGTACATTTAAAAGTTCGATATAATTTATTTATTCAATATCGTTGTTATATTGCAGCTTCAATAATGATCATTAATCTTTTTTTTTAAACTTCAGGTCAGCTGAGAGAAGTAATGGATGGAGGGAATTTTATTTCAGTCATAGAAATACTAAACAAGGAGGAGGTCAGGTCTTAGACTGAAATGGCAGGAAAAAACAAAAAAAATAAGATGTATTTAATTTTATACGCTATGGGACAGATTTATTAAGCTGGCCAAATTATTGTCATGCTACAATCAGAAAATGATCTATCTGTAGTTCTACATGACTTTAGAGCTACTGGGACACACCCACCTCGGCAAAAGCAGAACTGCATTCCTTTGCCCTAAAGCCATCCTTTGAATGAACTTAACTTGCACTTGCAACGGTTGTTTACAGCTGACAGAAGGCCATGGAGTATAGAAACAACATATGAGCACACCTCCTGCCCTTACAGGTCAAATCGCACTAATCCCTCCCTTTCCAAAGCAACCCTGGTTGTCTGTGGTGGCTTCTTTAAACTATAGGGATGATTTACCTGACATCGGAAAAATACTTCAACTTTCTATTTATGATACAACATTAATGTGACAAATCATTACTACCAGAACTTTTCTGGCACTACACTGTAAATGCCCAAGTCAACTACACGGAAGAGTTACATGTGGTAGTTCATTTAAGCTAGCTAGCTGATTCAGCTTTGCTTTAATGTTTAACAATTTCTTGTTCTTCATCAAAGGATAATGCCAGTTTCTGAAATTTGTTCTGGAATTGTTATTTACATCTTTCAAAGTTTAACAGAATTTATATTCTAGTTCCCAAGTATGTTATTTTCTAGTATCTAGTTTGGTATTCATAGTTCTTGATTTCTGGTTTATTTATGTTTGCTCCCATTGAGTCTAGCCTGCCTCTGTCTCATCTCTGTCTCCTGTCATTAGTGTCCCAATTTTTCTTTACCCTCAATCTCCCCAGTAATGTACCCATGTCTGTCTGGTCTATCTGAGTTCTATCTCTGCAAATGCATTTGTAGTCCTGTCCCTCTGTTTTCTCCCTGCCTGTTTCCATGTTCATCTCTCTGTGTTTTGTCCCTTTGTCCCCTCAGCCTGTCATGTTTCCATGTCTATCTATCTCGATTTCCTGTGTCAGTTTCACGTGTGGTAATCTGAGTATGAGTTTGAGAGCAGAGAGCATTGGAGAGGAGAGCGTGGGAGTATAGCCAGCGAGACTCGAGTTGGGCCTGGTAGAGTATGAAGCTTGAAATTTGAACGTTGCTAAAAGGGAGTTTTTCCTTCCCACTGTTGCCAGGTCCTTGCTCATACGGGGTTGTGTGATTGTTGGGAATCTTCTCTCTTTTATTCAACGGTCAATATAGAGGGCGTAGAGGTGAATGTTGTTGTGATTTGGCACTATATAAATAAAAATAAACAAGTTGAAATAAACAAAAATGGGCTACACACAGTTCTGTATTTTCAGAGTGAATTGGGATTTCTTTGTCATGTTAATGTTTTGGTCTCCATTTCAGTGCAAGGTGGAAGCATAATTCAGCAGTCAGAGGGACAGCAGCCCTGAGAACTCCGCCATCACACTATCAGCCATTCCAGTCAATTACTTATCACATTGTGTAAATGATTCTGTACCACTAAGTAACCACAAAGGTGGAATATGATTCACTTTGCTCGTTCATTTACCCTTGCTTTCACAGCACAGGCCTTTGTCTTTCAGACAAAGCTGCTCAGTTCAGCAAACTTCCAGCTGGCTCTAAACACACTACGGTCCCAGCGTATTATTGTGTAAAACAAGAGAGACACGATTAAATCCTGGCCTTGCCCTTAAACCCTGTGCTCAAACCCTCCACTGCATCCTTCATGCAATGGAGCCACTGCACTACTGCGTGGTCTGAACAGAGGGTGAATAATCATCCCAGAAGGTAATAGTGGAGAGAGTCAACAGTCTGCTGAATGGCCTGGCACTCCTCCACAGTGCTGTAGTGAGCATCTTGCTCGGACAGCTTACGAGTGATGTACAAAATCAGGCAGTTGATCCTTTTACCCTCTAGAACAAAATAGCCTTCTGCTTGAAGTTTTTCCTTCCCACTGTTGCCAAGTCCTTGCTCATTTGTCTGCAAAACAGAAGAGAGAGAAAAGTGTGATGGAGGTTTGTGTCTCCTGAATCCAAAGAGGGAGCTAGTTTCACATAAGAGGGGCCTGAAAGGTAAAAGCTCTGCTTCCTATTTTACTACTTATTGTAGGAACCACTACAGGTCAAATGTCCAAGGCAGCAGCCTAAGAGAGCAAAGTGCTCTATTGCGGGGATATGGTACTCTGAGCTCTGATGACGATGAATGGATTATGACACCATCCAGGTAACCAATCACAGCTTAGCATCCCTCTGGCAGGTCCAACCTAACATCAGCACCCTGGTCGGACAAACTGGATTTAACAACATGTGGGATTCCAGCAGCTGTGCTGCAAAGTAGGTTGATCTGGTGGCGATTAGTTAACTACAACACTTCTGATTTAAGAAGCCTTATTAAAAAGGAAATAAGGAAGAAACAGGTGAGGTGAGGAAAGCAGAGAAGGCGTTGCCTACTGTTGCTACTGCAGCAAACACAGAGCATGAGATAGCCAATAGCTTAGATAGAAACTCAGGTGAATCAGAGGCTCTTGGTGCTTCTAAAGTGTTTACTGTTACATGTTACTGCTGCCATCTCTGATAAACTAAGCTAGAGATTCACAAACTTCGCACACTCTGTCACACTACCATTTTCTTGATGAAACAAATTCACCTCTTATAACGAAGTTATCAAGAACATCAGGAGGACAGCGTCACAGATCTGTGACATTATAAGCATGAAACTATGCAGCTGCAGGATGGTTGCTCTCCTTTTCTTCTCTCAGATGGTCAACCAGGGCATGCACAATGGTGAGTAACCATGGTTACAGGGGGGCACTCAGAAACTCTCATGATCCCCAGTAAAAGATCTCAGGTTATAATAGCCATGCAAAATTAATTATGTACCCAAAGACTAAAACCTAAAGAAATATACTGTGAATATAGAGACATTTTAACAAGGTCAGTCCATCATTCCCTCCACGTCTCACTGTCATTCGCCACATGAGCCTTGAAGTCTGTACACATCCTTACCAACGAGCTCAGCTCCATCAACTTTAGAAGCCACTGTCCACTGACAGCCTTGTCATAGTTGGATACTCAGGCTATGGTGGACTTGGGATGCAGTAGACTATGGTCCATGGTCCACCAAACTGTGGTTTGTCTGGGGGGCACTTCTGGAGGAACAGTAGGTGGAGGTCAGGTGTGTGTATTGGGACATTCATAAACATGAGAACCCTCAGGACTTGACAAATCGTCAGTATATTACGCCTCAGGAGTGAGAATGGGCTGGGCCAGCTGACCTAAGAGACCGAGAAGGTGTGTAGGGATGAAGAAGCTCAGAGAGGTAGGGCGGGGCAAGATTGTGAAAGCATTTAAAAACAAACATAAGAATTTTAAAATGAAGCCTAAAAGACACATTGTGACAACCTCTAAATGGACTTCAATACTGATTAATGGAAAACCACTGACTGTTCAGCAGATGTTAGGCTTTTTAGGGCTGCCTTTTTTAGGCTGGTTAGAGTCTAAATCACAAATTATGTAAATATTACCCAACCTCTTTGTGACATTGTGGCACAAGCTGGCAACTGAAACTTGACAGCAACACTTATTTGGACAGTAAAGGGTGAAAATGTACTGATGTACTACAGTTCAAGACTGGACATGGAAAAGGCCAAGCTGGATACATTCAATACCTTGCAGCCCTAGTAAAAGCTATTGAAAAAAAAAAACCTAGCCACATTGTAATGTACCACCCACTAATAGTAAGCACAAATCACAGAGTGGTTACATTTCTCAGCTCATGTGCGTTCATTTTTTCCCCAGCCAGAAAACCCAGAATCTGCAGCATTTTGATAAAACCACACAACACCTATTGAACAGAAGGGATTAACATGGCAGTTGGAATGACTTCCAAAGAACATGAGCCATATGACTATGCTGAGGTGGCTGTAAAGGACATCAGATTGAGACCAGACCTGAGGACAGAGCCTTTAGAAGATCCTGATCTCACCCGATTGGGAGGGTGAGAAGGGGAACGTGGTCTCATTTGCAGTGGTACAACAATCCCCACTTGGGACATCGACTAAACCTACAGACATGAAGCTATGGGTCGACGATGGTAATTACGACAGAAACCTTACCACAACTCACTGAAGATAAGACATTATGGGAATGCAGAAACAAGCAGGAGCCAATGAAATCAATGAATGGATAAAAAAGGGGAGCTATACAGACGGATGGGCTCTTGTTCACATCATGGGAGAATAGTGGCACCAATGAAACTTTGTCAGCCTCTGATCAAGCAAGCACATGGCCCTGTGCATGTCAGTAAAAGGTTAACTCAGAGAAATATGGAAGAATTGTGATGGTACCCACAAATGGGAGACATTTTGTAGAACTACATTGCTCACTGTCTCAAGTGCAATGAGCACAACCCTTTCGTGGGAAAGTTCCCAGACGCCCCATTCAAAGACATTAGGATTGACTTCACTGTCATGGGAGCTGAACACAGAACAAAGGGATGAATATACTTACTGGTAATGGTGGACAGATTCGCTAAATGGGTGGAAGCAATTTTCTGACTGTGACTATGATAGGGAGTGCCAAGAATCATCAGGTCTGGCAAAGGGTCACATTTTAATAATAAGCACTTATCTGAGGTTGTGAGAGCTTTAGGAATAACGCACCGATTCAGGGCAGTATATCATCTGGCATCTCAGGGTATTATAAAAAGAGCAACCAAAATGACATTGGCACGATTGGCATTAATATCCTCACTGCAGAGTAAGACACATTTGACTCCACATGAACTCTTGACAGTGTGTCCAATGCCTGGACCCCAAGACTGGGAACACATCTCCTTGCTTTAGACAACTGGCAGATAGGCTGTGATGAGCACATGACTGCTCTAACCAATCTGACTCGAGATAACTCTAAACAGGTCCAGATGCCTGTAGTAAAGGTAGCTGACTGGGTGCGAGTAAAAGTTCCCAAAAGGACTTGGGCTGAGCCCAGATGGACTGGACTGTATTGAAGCCACTAGGCGCCTTCCCAGCTTTGACAGATGTCCAGCTGAGATTTTCCTGATTTGTCTATTGACAGTACAGGCTAGAATAAAAACAGGTTTTATGTCCAGTGTTGTAATTTTTGTTTTCATGGTGTTACAGTGAGGCAATGCTACTTTCACAGCATAGTTTGTCATTAATAGAATAAATAAGACTTTTGTTGTTGTGGCAGAAAGAAGACAAAAAGATAATTTTGCAACACAAATCAGTGATGCAGATTTAAAATGTACTTTAACTGAAATATAGCAAAAGTTCAAAATGTTCTGATAATGTGGGGACTTATAAAGTGTCTGCTTATTTCTATTTGTACTCTAAATTGCAAACATAAATAGCGACATTAGCTAATGTAGCTTAAACCACTAGAAGTTACTAGCTAATTTGAACTTTCTGATCCACTAGTTGGTATAGTGTGAGCTGCCTGCTAAGAAGCTGATATACTGAATTTTACTTCCAAGGATCTAGACTTTCTTTTAATTTTTTTTAAATTGAGCAAGTACCTTGAGCAATGGTTTCCAGGCTTTCTGAAGGTCTTTCAAAGTTGTTGTGGTTTATTTTACTGGCTTTTCTTCACTCAATGTCAGTCCAAGGGATCAACCAGTGTTGTATCTACACATAACAGACAACTTAGCAAAGAATCTATTTTTAACTAAACATCTGTAGGTACTAGCAGAAAGCTCCCTCAGAAAGTTCAGGCTGTGTTGAAGAATAAAGTTGCTCATACCAAATGTTGACTTCCAAGGTAATTAGTACAAACTCTGTTTTTTACCTTATATATTGTATTTTCATGTTTGGTTGCATATTATAAATAAATCACTGCACCTATTTCCCTAACAAAAACAAATAAATGGGTGGTTCAGTACTTTTGCACAACAGTTTCCAAAACATGTTTTCAACAAACTAAACTAGTTACCTCTATTTTTAGAATGATCTTAAACCAAATACTAAAGGGTGCTGGCTCCCGTCAGTCTTGTCCCAAAAGCTTATTTTTGAGAGTCTGAGCCTTGTATGTTAATTTGTGTCCATTAAAATTCAAAAATATTGTTAAATCTGTATTTCAACTCTGGTGAATAGGTTAAGTCCAAACAGCAGACCAGACATCTATGCAGTGCTAGCCAACACAGTGAGGACCACCACAGCTAAATTAAAAAATTGCAAAAATTGCACTGCAACAAGACCATCCCCTTATGAACACGCACACACGCGCGTACACACACACACACACACACACACACACACACACACACACAGCATACTGTACATTTGCACACATATTATACTGTGCATAGCTATTTCATCCAGTTTGGTTGCTAATCTTGACCCAACCAGACTCACACTCCCACCACTTTGAACCAAAGTAGATACTTTTGTCATATTTTTAATTAATTTAATGAAGCCATACCTTTACAATGGTATGTCATGTAAATGGAAAGTAATTATGTGTGAGTTATTGCATATCTCAATGTCACCATGCATTGCTTACAATATCCTCTAGTGGATTCCAAGAATAATAATATGAAGCTTAGTCTAAGCCTAAGTACATACATGTGCATCTGCTTAGAAATGTGTAAAAACTTACCGTGGATCAAAGAGTAAATGGTAAATGGACTGGTTCTTTTAAAGCACTTTTATACGCTGAGCACTCAAACCACTTTAGCAAGGCCAGGTGCAAGTGAGCAGATGAAGGGGACTCCTTTTTTTGTGACATACTTCTTGTAAAGACAAGAACATTAAAACAAATTCTACTTACATTTCAACTGTAAAACACACACAAGCTGTCACTCTGATGAATTAAACCTGCTAACAGTTGTCTTTGGCCACTGAGGACTGGCTTACATCCTCACCAAGTCTCAGTTATAGCATAGAGGCTAAGAGTAACCTGGTTAACAATAGAACACAAATGGATTTCCACAGTCCCTCTCTGTACGATAACTTTGAGAAAGCAAAATGTACCTGGAGTGGTATAGACTAAAGTGGTGGAACCGGGTCTGCTTTTCTGTGTAAGTATTTATTTACTCTTGTAGAGTCCAAAAATAAAAACGTGGAGCTGGAAATGAGCAGTTACTTTAACATCTCTGATCCTGGACCAGGATTTACTTGGCAATGAATCAATACCAAATTTAGTAGTATCACCCACCTCCATTTGATAAACACGGGAGCTTCTTGTTCCAGAAAATCAGATATTTCACAGAGAGGTTTGAAGTCCCTTGATCAGCCAATTAAATGCTAGACAGACCACTTATGCCTGAAGTGCACTTGTATAGGCGATAGGACAGGTCTCAGCAGGTTTGGGGGATCCCAAGAACAATCTATCCAGCTTACTCATCAACCTTATCATATAATTTTTACTAAACATAGTTTTCCCTTTTAATATTTCACTTAAATGCAAACACACAAATTCTTGAATAACTAGATCAAATGATATAATGATTAGATTAAATCGACTTATTTATGACCTTAGTTTTCTCATCTATTTACTGCTGTCATATCTTATTTCCATTTGCTGTGCCCCCTTTCCCTCTTAATATGTTTCCTTCAGTGTTTCCTAAGTTATGTATCTTCTTTAGTTCTTTATTTTCATTTTCTTCTCCCTTGTTTCATATCCTTATTACTTTCACTTCTTCTTAATCTTTCTCCCCAACCAAACCAAACTTTAAAATGTTTTTGCACTATTTTAATTCCTATTCTACCCTGACACAAATATCAATTAATAAATACAAAATTAACGGCTGAATGAAGTCGTGTAATTGCCAGTGTCTCTATTAATGGTCGTGTGGAGGAATTGAGCCAGTGAAATGTGGGCGGCGCACCGCCTCGGTGTGGCCGCTCCTCTCCAGTCAGCCAGACTGCGTGAAGAACAACGGACAGAGCGAAACGGCGTCGCACACTGGGACCTGCGAGCTGTACTACACATACGTAAATAGCCAACTCACAGCCTGCATAGTACAATATGGAGCTGTGAGGGTCGTGGACCTACTCTCTCTCGCTCTGCATAAAAAACACTACATTGTTTATTTTCCGCATTTACGAGTATTTCCACCAACATGGAGACTACAGGCTTCTGGCTGCTACTGGCTGCACACTTTATCCTTATCTGCCAACAAGGTAAGGCATGTTGTAATTAATGTTAGTGTGTTATTCACAGAAACAAAAGTGTTTCAAAAGTGCGGTGGCCTTTTACTTGCTGCGCCAACTTTTAGGTGATCACTAGCTTTAGGTAAGTTGAGAAGTAATACGCTCTCTCAAAAAACAAAACAAAAAAACAAAACGAAAAAAATCTTTTTGTAGTCTTTGTATTTTGTTAGCATTAGAAAGTTTTTTTGTCTGGTCTATATATATTTATGAACTCATTTTCCTAACTGTGGCTGAGATGCCACACACACACTTCTTTTCTTAATTACTCAGTGGGATCTCAGATTAAAATGTTCTGAGGCATAGAGTGTCACACATAAATTCTAAACTGGAGCTGTCAAGCATGAAAGGAGAGGTCTGGACACGGTCTAACTGGTTTATTAAGAGTGTCAGACGCTCTGTATTTATAAACAACAGCAATTGAAACCCAGTAACACATTACACAGTAACACATTATATATATATATATATATATATATATATATATATATATATATATATATATATATATATATATATATATATTCATAAAACTCATGTATATAAAATATGATGTTTATATCAGAGATGTGACTTTTAGTTTTGTAGCTGTTAGTTTCTGTGGCTATGGAGACGTTTCCAGTTTTTATTTATGTATTATTTATTGATTTATTTTTTGACTGATGCCATGGGAACGTGCAATCATCATAAATGTTTAGGTTTAACTGTTTCAGTCTACTCGCACGCAAAAACTATACTTAACTGGCAAGTTAGTTGGCAGATCTATATTCGTCTTTCCACCAGAGGAACTCAGGGAGTCTAGAAGTTCCAGGCAGGCAGTTTTAAAAGCTTGTTGTAATATCTCAACATCTATGAACTTTTGAGGTGGGATTTTACAACTGCATTTAAAATGCAGTGAGATGGTGATCTGATGGCACACTGTTGGTGCACTGTTGCCTCATAGTAAGCGTGTCCAGACCCGTGTAGGATCCTTCTGTGTTGAGTTTGCATGTTCTAATCATGCTTGTGCTCCTTTCCTTCAAGAAGTCTAATTTTTTCTACCAGAAGAAAATATGAAAACTTATTTTTTCAACATTATTTTGACAAAGGGGCAGGCTTACAACTGGAGTTGGTCCATAGGCATTGCACAGTGCTGGCCCACTGCTCCCAATGCTTAAGATGGGTTAGATGTGGCTATGCTATAAATATTAGTAAAAATTATATATTGTCTTAAAATATTAGCAAGGTCATTAAAAAGAAGTAACTCACAGCCAGTCTTTGTTTATTGATTTTCATTTGGTTTTGCTGTTAGTAGCATTTAGTAGCTCTTCTGGTACTTTAATAATTTTACATGACCATCCACTGCAGGCAATGTTGTCTTTCAAGTTATTTGCTGAACCCTAGAATCAATTCCTCCGTGTTTAGTTGCTGTTCTTTCAACACTTAAAAAAAAGACTGATAAGTTGGTCCTTCTTCTTGTCTCCCCAAAAGGAATTTGTTTCTTGCACCATCTCCTAGTACTTCCTGGGACATGGTGCAAATTCTAAGTTGCTTAATGGTGCACTATATTTCAATATAAGTCAATATATTAGAGCCAATTTATAGCTTCTATGATTACTGTTTTCATAAAAAATGGAAATACAAAAATGTCTTGCGTTATATTGGTACCTCTGCAAACTTTAAAATCCACAAGAATTTACAATTCTTGTGAGGGGGGTTGTTTTAGCTTTCTGAGAAGGCAGCACAGGAATGGTGGAAGAAAAGATGTACAAGGAGAAAACTCAGCACCATCTGTCCTCCCATAAGATACTTTTGAATGGGCAGTGCAAGCCCCGTGCCCTACTGTGTCTGGGCTCATAGAATCTCCTGCCCACTTATTGTCTAACAGAGAGTCTGCTGACAGATGGCGGTCACAGTCAGCCTGTCTGACACTAAGGCACATGGAGGAGGAAGCTGTGGAAATGATACTCATCACACACAGTGAAGATGCTCACTTCTGGCAAAAATAAATGCTGTTTTTAGTCTGTGCTCACATTTTGTATGAAAACAAATGCGTCAGTGCTTTTTATTTTCGTATAGACTTTTATTTACTGAGTTACTGTATCAACTTCAATGGCCAATCAGTGTAAAGTTGGTGTGTTGAAAATGCTGGTGTTTTGATTCAACTTAAGTTTAACAATCAAATATTCTATAAAAGCCTAGATTCTGTTCTTTCTTTCAGGAAAGACATAAATGATCACCACAGACTACCTCCTGTTTCTCTTTCTTCTTTAGATTAATGTTTTTCCCCCTCTATTTATTTTATCCCTTGATATCTGTCCAGTGCTGCTTGGGGAGACTGGGAAGACATCCTTTGCTGCCCAACTGGTAGTCTGGAGAGAGGGATAAAAAGAGCAGATTTCCAGTTGTGACAGCGGGGATATTTGATGACCAGATTAGGTGGTATTAAGCATTAACTCGGGCATACAGAGAAGCCATCGGTTTAAATCCTCCTGAGTCTCCCCTCTTTTCTTTCCATGGGCCCTTGGCTGAATGCTGGCTGGGGTTATTTGGGGAAACAAGCAGACGGGTATTTGGTGGAGGTCAGATGAGGAGGCCAGTTGGTCGAGCTCAGCCCAGTGAATTATGCTGTGAGAGGGGAGATTTGTTTTGAAATAGCAGGAAAGGGGGCAATGACATACAGAAGAGAGGTCTAAGGGGTAGAATGAGGTGGAACGATGGGGTGCAGAGCAACACAGAACAGAAGAGGGTAATGGGTGTTTTTCTTCTTTTTTACAGGGGATGGGAAGGTGGGGAAGTGTGATTCACGATGGCAGTGTAATTTGTCCGAGTGGTGGTGAGGACGAGAGGGCACTGTCACACTGTGAAGCTGGTGCTGAAGTGTGAAAGCACATTTTGTTAGGAGTGGGGAATAAAGTAAAGAGTAAATGCACACATTTGCCCTCCAGTACCACAAGATTGTAGGCTCACAGAGTGATAGAGCACAGGTTAAGCAGCTCTTCTTCCTTTGTTGCATTTTAACAGCCCCAGCAAAGCCCACTGTGCATTTTGGTTCTCCAGCCTCACTTTGTAGTCCACTTTTGTGGACTATAAAATATGTCTTGGCAAAAATGCTGAGGAAAGAAACATACATGTTTGTCTGTTTCTGCTCTTATGAAACAAATGAAATAACAAAACTGTGAAAAAATGTGAGTAAAACAATACGTCGATTTACAAACACATATTCTCTTACAACATAATATGTGTCGGTCTAGGTTTACAATCGTCCAGATCATGGTAGTCTAAGGAGCTTGAAAAGAAAGTGACTGAACTTCTTTAAGTTTCTTGAAGATGCTTCATCTCTCATTTAAGAAGCTGCTTTAGTTCTAAAACCAAATGGTGGATTCCTAGGTATTTAAACCCTAGTGGGAGTTGTCCTGTCGTGTCCTGATCATTGACCCAATATTGATCATGTGACTCATCATATTAGCCAAGGTGTGAAAAAATGGCACAATTACCAGCAGAGGTTTTGGGTGAAACCTCTGTGAGACCTTGCCTCACCCTATCATGTGACCTATTGTGATCACCTGACACAAGATATGAGTGGGGGTTAATGTGCCTGAGAAGGGATCTTAAAACTGCATTGTAGCTGGCAGACAGTTGATGTCACCCTCTCAAAAATGTTCAAAGATGGTCGTCCACAGTGGATATAGATAGCCTCTTTCAAACCATCTGTCTTCTGTCCAAAATGTGAACATTGTCACCCTTGAACGAGTGATCTTTGAGCTTTAGATGCAGATGTACAGCTGTCTTGTCCTGTCAAGGTGGCTCTTCTATGTTGTCCCATGTGGAGCCGCTGTTTCGTTTCTCCAGTGTCTGAGCAGTCCTCACTGCACTGCACAGTATACAACATTTATAATATCCCAGTAAAGATTGGACGTCGGATGTGCAGGTCCATCGGTCCATGACCAATCCTGGACATGTATACAATGTGCAAACTTGGTCCACAATTTGGATCTCCAACCATGACCCAACTTGGACTTTGGGTCCTTTTTTTTTTTCTTTAGATGTCATTTGGACATCTATGACAGGTGCAAGAAATTTACATGATAAATACATTTTTTTTGTTTTATTTTTTTACAAATATCAACATTTTTTGTTATCAACATGATGCATATGAATAGAGATTATTTATAAACAAACAAAGTTTATTATGCGTTAGCCTGTTGATTTACTCAGTACATGTGGGTATTTATTTATTTTTTTGTTATTTACATTTTTTCAGTTTTTCTTTGACTGGGTTATTTATTTCAATTAATCAACTTATGTTTTTGTAACCAGGTTAAAACAGATTTTCTTTTTTTAAGTTTTCTTTAAATGTGTTGAAATCCATGTTAAAATGTAAAAATAATAATGGCATTTAGTATTTAGAATTCTTTTAAAAAATTATTTTAAAAGGAGTACAATGTGTTTAATAAGTTTAAAAGAGCAGTAATAATAATTTTTTTTCGGGGCCCTCAAAGCGCTGTACAATTCCACTATTCATTCACACACTGGTGGAGGCAGCTACAGTTGTAGCCACAGCTGCCCTGGGCCAGAATGACAGAAGCAAGGCTGCCATATCGCGCCATCGGCCCCTCTGGCCATCACCAGTAGGCGGTAGGTGAAGTGTCTTGCCCAAGGACACAACGACCGAAACTGTCCGAGCTGGGGCTCGAACCGGCAACCTTCCGGTTACAAGACGAACTGCCAGCTCTTTGAGCCACAATCGCCACACAGAGAGCAGTATCCTGTTTTACTGTGAAGAGCTTAGAAAGAGGTTGTGATCGGTTGCAGGACTGGGAGAAGTTGTGATGGAAAGTATGAGAAGTTTGTAAAAGTGTTTATATATGAACTGGACTATCTGCTCGACAGTCTTTATCAGTGCACACATTTTGCAAACTGCCTGTGAGAAGCTGGGGACATTTCTGCTCAATCTGCTGCTCAAATCCACCATGCAGCTGCTTACCTTTGTTTTAGCTTAAGAGCCCGCGCCATCTTGGAGAGCTCCACTAATTACGCTGCATTCCTTCACACATAGCTGTTTCTGTACAGAAATCATGCTGCCCACCCTCTGGAAACATGGGACTACAGTGCCTATAGAAGCATAATAAAAATAAAAAATGTCTAAAATGAGTTGAAGTTTGACATTGAAACAACGTCCACAACAACCACATTTTACGGAGACCAACACTAGATGTTCAGTAGATGCTGAAAAAAAAAAGTTGCCTGGCATTACAAAACAACAATGTAGTGGGATAGAGAGCCACATACATATACTTAACTGTTTCATCCAGAGGTGTGCTGACTCTCCACAGGCAGAGTTCTTCATGTTTTATATTTGAGAAGCAGCCCCACATGCCTCCCCTTTTGTTGATTTGTTCATTGATGACTGACTTCTCAAATTGTCCTGTTTGGAAGATATCGTTTCATCTCTCAACGAGCTGAATTTCAAATTGCAAGGACAGCACAATAATGGCAACATGTTCTCACATTCCATAAGTCCCTGAAGCTATGGGTTGCATGACATAGACACCAAAACCATGTCTTGCACTGTGTTATAGGACTGAGAACAGTATAATGTTACTGATGCGGAAGGGAAAACATCTTGTTGGGCTTATTCAGACACACTAGCTACGCCCATTCACAACTTTCATCACTATTTTTGAGTGACAGAAAATGGGTTCAAATTCCCTTTGAATTTGAAAGCGTGGAGGGGAAAAAGTAGAACTATTATAGCTGAGCAGTTACATGCTGAAGATGATGTAACAGTGGGCATATCACCATTAAAGACAAAGTCACCAGCAGAGATATTGAGCTATTAGGCAATGGCATGAGACTCTACTACCCACCAAGGGAAATCTAGATATAGTTTGTGATGTTTTCCATTCTGTCACTAGTAAACTGGAGATAATGTAACCCCATTTCCTCTTCCTGAGTATAATCACACCTCTTTGGATCACTCTACCCTCATTCAGCTAGTGTGTTACATGTCCCACCAGAGACAATAAAACACTGACTTACTACACAAAAGATGCATATAGCTCATCTCTCCTGTGTATAAACATTTAGAACACAGGAAGCTTTCATCCACATTGTGTAAAGAAAACCTCTGAAGGACTGTTTTGATGCAACAATGTGGGGATTGCTTTGTGATGACCATGGAGAGGACATTGATTGTCTGGTGGATTGTGTAACAGACTACATTAATTTCTGTACAGATAATGGTGTATCCCACCAGGACTGTACATCAGATTCTTGATATCAAGGGTGTTCTTAAGCAGAATAGGAGAGCCTTTTGAGTCAGGAAACAGAGAACATCTGAAGAGTATACAGAGATAGCTGAGGAGAGGCATTAGTGAGGGGAAAACACTTTTCCATTACTACCTACTCAGATTGACTTCCCAGGTTTGCCATGGTTCTCAGAGTTTTCCATTAGGTCATAGTACCTGGTACCAGGTACTAAAGTAGTACCTAATCTGCCTGGTTCCAAGCCCCCAAATATCACACTGGGAAAATCAAACAGCTGGTGATGGACTTTTACAGGCACAACCATCCTCCTTCTGCACCAGTGAACATTCAGGGAATGGACATTGAGATGGGGGACTCATAAGTACCTGGGTGTTCACCTGACCAGTAGATTGCATTAACAATTCAAAGGCCATCTACAGGAAAGGACAAAGCAGGCTGTATCTGCTACGGAAACCGAGGTTATTTGGAGTGCAGGGTCAGCTCCTAAAGACCTATGGGGGTGTCCAAACTCATAGGCTGCATCCTCCTGAGGCCGCATTTGTTGGCCGATTACGTCACAGTGTCGCGACGAAGGCTGTCCAAATTTGTAGACTCCTCCAAATGCGGCCGACAAGTGCTGCCTCCTTTTCCAATGTCAATCCAAGCTCACCTTTTAACATGTTACTTACAGTAATGGAGAGAACAGCAGCGGTCAGTTTGAGTCTTGGTATTGTTGTTATCTTAATAGGAGCAACTCTGGTCTTTGCTGTAAAGCACAATGCACTTTATCATCTTTGTTTACGTGTCTTAAATACGAACAGTGACAGTAAGAATATAAACTTGTGTCAGAAAAGCCATGCAACTCTGTTTTTACAATTTGGTCAAAGTCTTTAGGAACATAACAGTGTGATATTATGATTTTCTCTATGTTGTCTAAGTTGCTATTGTAGTTATTCCACATTGGCCTTAATTCACTGGGAAGTGGATCATCCCAGCTTGTGCCTTGTTTGCATGTCTCTTGAAGCACTCTTTTGCCTGTAAGTAGAAAAGGGGAGATGAATCTCAATGGGCCGTAAAGGGATTCAGCCATAGACGGGATGCCTTGTCTTGTAGCACGTTATTGTTGGGGCGAAAATGAAACCTGATTATCTGCATCAATATGAGGCATCAAATACTACTCTGAGTTTGTCTGGTTTTTGGGGATGATATATCCTGCGGTGAGGAATATACCACTTTTCTCCTTCTTTTGCTTCACTGTGCACTTCCTCTGCATCACCCTTTTCTACGATTTCAATCAAACTTTATATGTTGTTCCTTGTACATTGGGTACAGTTTGGTTTGAGGCTTTGAAGCCGCACAGTGGCCATTTGCTTATTGTCTGGTAAGAAGGGTCTCTCCTTAAATGGAAGTGGCATTTCATAATGTCCTTCAGTGTTTTTGTAAATCCCTTCCTTTTAACATGTTAAGAAAGAGAATGTCATCTTGAGACACTGACCTGTTATCCTTGTTATCGTCCTTAAAGTCAGACTCAATAACCTTGATTGCATCAGCTGGAGTCACTAGTGGGAGCTCTTTAACTGCAACTCTGACACAGAGTAGACATACTAGAAGAGTCATCGTAAGACAATGCCAGGCGTGCAATTCTCCAGTCCAATGCTGTGCGAACTGCATAAGGTTCATTCTCTCCTCCTAAGATTACTTGCTTTGGAGGAGCTTAGCTTATTCCTGAGAGCAACTCTAGCCAATTAAAAGGACAACTTCACAGTCTGGTGGTTGCAGCCTATTCTGTGTTGATCTGAATTTGTGGCTGGTTTGTTGCTCATTTACTATTGTCATAGTTGAAGTTGTGCAGAGTGGAGAGCCTGAAATGATGTGATCAGGTTGCACATGATCTTGGCTTCAGAAGACATGAACTTGGCAAAGTCCTTTAAAACTGGAAACTTCCCACTTTCTTTCATAAACTGAGTAGCTTGACGATTTCACCTTGCAGCTGCCCAGTTTGGTATCATTTGAACAAGTTTTTGGTTCTCCTCACAATCGTCGAGAATATTTAAACCTTCCCCTGAATCCTGTGGAGTCATTTGTTTGGATCTTTGGCCAATTTGCCAGACTTTCTCTGAATGCTTTCTGTACATCAAATGGATGTTGTACATGCTAGGGCTGGGCCATATCATACCGTTCATGGTAATACGGGTATAATGTTTTTGGTCATATCGCCCTGCTCTAGTACATGCATCCCTGTATGCTTGACTGTCATTTCTGTAGAAGATGCCATCAAGCGTTTGTCAAGCTGGACCTCCTATGTATTTCTTTAAGTAGTGCAGTTTGTTAACAGGGGAGATGTGCAGTAAAGGAAGCTTTCCACTCGTTGAATTGTATTGGTTCACATGTTGTACATACTTGTTTTTACCATTCATCGTAAACTTTGAGAAGCCGTTTTTCCTTTCTATGGGCCTCCTCCTCCGACAGGGCAATGTAGTTGACCATTGGATCCCAGAAAACCTGGGTTGGAGCTGTGGAACTGGAACCTTGAAGTGGCTCTCACTGGGACCACATAGCTCAGTGTGGGTTGATCTCCTTCTCTGTTTGGGATAGAGCTCTTTTCAGCTTGGGTCAAGCTCCTATTGAAGCATCCCCGGTTAAAAAGATGTTCTCTCAAATGGTTGGCCACTGTCCCACAAACGTTTTGGATATTGATCTGGTTCGTTAAGTAACAGAGGTGGCTGCTAATCAGTTTCAGCTGCCCTTTTTTATCTTTTCTGACATTTTTTTTTGTTTGTTCAAAACTAGTTTTGTATTTGGCTAGGGTCGGTGTCACCAGTGGTAGCATGAGGTGATACTGGACCCTACAGAGGTTGCACAGGCAGTCAAAGTCCATTGCCAAAAGGTTTGCTGTTTCGTCCCAACACAGTATCAAGAGCATGGAAGAGATTCCAGGAGACAGGCGCTCTAGGAGCTTGTCAGGGCTGTAGAAGGTCCTTAACCCATCAGCAAGACCACTGGTACCACTACACCACTTGCTCCTTTGTGCAATGAAAAAGCAGATTGTCAGAGCCCTACAAAATGAACTCCAGCAGGCCACTGGTGTGATTGTCTCTGACCAAACAATTGGAAACAGGCTTCGTGAAGGTGGTCTGAGAGCCCAGTGTCCTCTGGTTGTCCCTGTGCTTTACAGTTTTTATAAATGAGAGCAAGTTCAGCTTAAGCACATGTGACAGACCTGAAACAGTATGGAGAAAATTACATTATTAAGCATGACTGGCTTGGTGGCGGGTCAGTGATGGTCTGGGGAGGGATGCACAGACCTCTACAGGCTGACTGTCCCTGACTGCCATTAGGTATCTGGTTGGAAAGATCAGTGGGTTTTGAGTTCCTCCTGGTTCATGACAATACTCACCCTCAGTGCAGAGAGTTTGCAGGCAGTTCCTGGAGGATGAAGGAACTGATACCACTGACTGGCCCCCGTGTTTGCCTGACCTAAAGCCAGTAGAACACCTCTGTGACAGTTTGTTTCTTTGAACTCTGGCTTGATAAATTTTATTTCCAATATATTATGTGGCTTTCTTTTGTTCCTAACCTAACATTACCGAGTATATATCTAGTAACAACTATACCAGGTATTAACTAGAGATGGACCGATCCGATATTACATATCGGTATCGGTCCGATACTGACTTAAATTACTCGATCGGATATCGGAGAGAAATAAAAATGTAATTCGATCCATTAAATATCAAAAAAGCACCTCACAAAACTTGCGACATGGCATAACTTGGCCCATAACCGTAGTACGTCGGAGCAGTATGCCTCATGTGATAGAGCGGCTGTGTGTATTTGCAGACTCGCTACCAGCCCGGCATTTCATCTCCGAGGAAGTTATCCCAGAGAGAAGTAAAGCAAGTGTGTAAGTTCATCTCTGAATGTTTGTAAAGCATAGAGATTAACAACCGATATATGGAGCGACTGCCTCTCTCTCCCTCACTCTTCTGCTGCTACTTCAATCGTGAAACTGATCAATGATCAGCTGATCAGCTTTTCTGTCGCGAGTCCGTCTCTCTTGTTTGTTTATTGCCCACTTTGTGCCAGAAAGAGGAAACCAGCGGCTGAACAACAGCAGCACGTTTAAGCTTGATAAGCTGTTGTTAGAATGTATTTAATATTAATTTCTACACCAGGATCCTTTTCTACGCAGCTGACGGCTGGTAACTGTGCAGGGGCGGATCTAGCAAAGTTTAGCCAGGGGGGCCGATAGGGCATAAACAGGGAAAAGGGGGCACAAAGACATTCTTATTTAAAATGTTTAGCTTTTAATAAATAATTATTTGAATCTTACACTCAAAGTTTTAATCTGATGTAAAATGTATAGAAGTCCATTACTGTATATAGAAACTATTAAGTCTAATATACCCTAGTAAGCTATAGTACTTTTTCCTTTGGGAAGGTACGATCTGTGCAGTCTGCAATTCTGTTGAAGAAAGATGTTGAATCTATTTAATTATTCTTGAAAAATAATTTATTTCTGTACATTTTTTTTTCACACTTCATCAAATTAAAGTTGATTACGTCGATTAAGCATCATAAGGTGGAGCGTGGTTCCCTAATTTTTTTCTTTGCTGGGAGTTTTAGAGCCCTATTAGTTAGGTTGCTTACTCTCTAAAATACCAGAATAGGGAGGATGGAGTAGGTTTAAGTTTATTAGATTGATCAGTATTGCTGAACTATGAAATATTTTGGGTGCAGTGTATTTTTTGCATACAGCTATAACAGAATAGCTTTAGTGTTTGTTTTTTTTAACTTGAGTATGAACTTATACAAAAAGCAGCAAGATATTTTAAAAAACAGCTTTATTGATTAAAAAACACACTATATTGGATTCATATCAGTATCGGCAGATATCCAAATTTATGATATCGGTATCAGACATAAAAAAGTGGTATTGTGCCATCTCTAGTATTAACCTCTCAAAGCAGCACTAATATCGCCTCTCACTCTAAGACAGCTGGGATTGGCTGCAGTCCCATCGCGAGTGGATAGGAAGGAAATGGCTTCATATTATATACAGTAAGCAGTAGGTTTCCATATAAATACACATAGAATTCTCTGTACCACTACAGCACAGTTTGGGGTAAACTCCACCCCTCCAAACTTCTTTGGAGCCACTAGAGCAAAAGTCATAGCACTAGGTAATCTCATCATGTGAAAAAAAATGCTTATTTTTGTTTGTGTTTTACAGTCATCTAAATAATTATGGTTGTTCTCCTCCAGTTCAGATAAGTAGCCATTTAGAGAGAAAAAATTAAATCCCAAATAAATGTCATCATAATAGATGTCTTTCTGAAAGTGCTTATAATATAAAGTGCCTTGAGGTAAATGATTTGGTGCTATATAAATAACTGGGAATTGAGTATTGCAAGGTCATTTAAATCATTGGAGTCCAGAATATCATTTTGCTCAAATATATGATCAAGTTGTGATAAGAAACAGATTTTGCATGAGAAATAGAGGGAGAGAAATAAAAGGATTATTAAGAAATTGCAAGTAAATAAGAAATCACCAGACAGTGCTAAAGAGGGAAAATTAAATAGAAGTATGTCAAGGTTACGAGAGGACAAATCCATAATTTCCTCTGTGTCTGCCCCCTAGCTGCTAATTTAAATTAGGTCATCTCTCAAAATAGTCATGTGTGTCCAAGGTGTTGAGAGCAAATGCCCGCCTGTTAATGAGTCAGTGATTGTGTTATTGATGATGATCACACACATCACAATGGATATATGCAAGTAAAAAACCAATTGATGTTTGGCTGCAAACTTGCAGGCAGGGTGGCTGTGGCTGCCCCCTGCAGATGATGTGGCACTGAAATCTTTAGAAGGTCAGCGGGTAGGACGCCCTGCTTAGAACACTATGGACAGAAAACTCAATCATCTTTTTTCCTGTGAGACTGAACCCATGTTTTTTCAAGTTGTGGTCTGTATGCTACAAATGGGAAACACTATTCTAATAAATACCCCATTATACAGCCACCATTTACAAGCTTATCTGTATGTGAATTCGGTAATAAAATACTTCTAGATGGAATTAAGTGCAAGATAGAACTGAGCTTTTTAGAGTAGGGGAAAAATAAATGTTATTCATGTAGTCTCGTAAATAATGGATAACTTTTGGTTAGCTGGCCATTCAGTCTTAGATAAATTTTATTCATATGTCCATTGTATATGTTAAATTTCAAATTCCTTTTTTGCAGACATACTTTTGAATGGCTCTTTACGCTAAAGCTGATTCAAACCTGTCCATTGAACCCTGATACTTTGCTCTTCACTGTAACGATATTATCACAATATCTTCTCAGTCAAATGTTGTTTTGTTGGTGTTGTGCTGCCTTTGTTGGCATATTAATATAAAAATGGGTATTTTCAGTATTATATGTGTTCTATAGACACAATGTTCATTTTCAATTTATAAATATAACACAGTTATCAGTGAGTGGAAACTGCATACTGGACATCTGCGCATCAAAAGGACCCAGTCGAGGTGGTTCAGGAATCTGATTAGTATGCCTCCTGGGTGAGGTGTTCCCAGCATGTCCCGCAGGAGGGAGGCCCTGGGGCAGACCTAGGACACAGTGGAGAGATTGCATTCCATAATTTCCTCAGGTATTAATAAAGTATTCTGATTCTCTCAGCTGAAGATGGATGGATGAATGGAAATTTAATGACTGGACTTGTTGCACAGGTGGCATCCTATTATGGTGCCACACTGAGCTCCTGAAAGCCTCCCATTCTTTCACAAATGTTTGTAAAAGGAGTCTGCGTGCCTAGGTGATTGATTTTTATACACCCGTGGCTGTGGAAGTTATTGAATTCAATGATTTGGATGAGTGATTGAATACTTTCAGCAGTATAGAAATAGACTTTATTTGATCACACATTGGGGAAATTCACTTGTTACAGTATCGCAAGGGACGTGGGACACAAGGTACAATTGAGATCTATTGGAAAAAATAATAATTTAAACGGAAAAATATTTTTAAAATAGTATACAACAAAGAAAAATACTATACGATACAATAGTAAAATATACTATATAAAGATTGTTACTATATACAATAAGATACACCAAGAGTTTTATTTTTATATATGTATATAAAGTGCAGTGGGAGTGATAAAAATATGTATGTATTTTAAACAGTATTTTTATCCTGTGTGGATATTTTACAGTCTTAAAATGAGGTTCTCATTCAACCTTGGTCTACTACTTTTGGTGGGTTACTTCAGTGTTTACTGCCCATTTTCCCTAGTTGGCAACTTGGAAATACTACATGCCTTGGATGCAGCATTAAAATCGTCAAATTCATTCATGAAGTAGTCTTTTGATTTCACTACATGCTCTAACCGACGTCCCTAGGCATACCATTTTCAATTGATTTACTCTCCAACTGAGGATTAAGTTGACAAAGTATTTAATCCAAGAAAGAGGGCTTTACATTCATCCTCACACTTCCCTTCTCGTTGTTGTTTCTTTGGGATACAGTGCTGGCATTCTGCTCCATCCATTTAAGTCCAGTGTTTAATTAAGTTGTTTTTCTGTTGAAGGAGCTTCTCTGGGGGCCTTTGACAAACTCTTTCGTCAGTGTGTGTACAATCAGATTAGAATCAAAACACCTCTACTTAGAAGACATGCTTTATAAATAAGGAAATCTGCAAAAGAAGGTAATTCAGTGCTTAGTTTTGCAGGACTTATTAGACATTAGAAAAGGCAGAATTTTGAGTAAATAAGACAACAAATATTTGCTTTATCTCAAAAGTTGGGCAGTTATTGCCTTTGAAATACTTTTTTTTTTTTTAACTTTTTTTAAATGTTGGGACAGTTTGTGTGTAAAACGATGTATGATGTTTACCTGGAAACACTTGTGCAAAATACTAAACCACCTATTTGCTTAATATTTATAACTAAATGCTAAAAATCTGGCCCTCTTTAACAATCTATTAAGTTGTTTCCTTTTCCTCTCCATGCTGCTACCTCTCTAGCAGACAACCAGATAAAAGATAACAGAAGCCATCATAGTGTCATTAAAGATCCTTATTAAACTTCTGCACACTCCAAAAGACCTCAGCCTGCCCAGCTGATGAAGCCAACTTTGGCCCACCTTGTACAGAGCATAAGTGTTATGTGACTAGTCCTGTTTATTGTTTTGGTAAATGGATTTGTACTTTAGTGTCCAAACCACAGTTATGCTGTCAATGAGCATTTTACTGGTGTTAATGAGCAGGTGGTGAGGTCACACCAGATGAAGTAGGCGATACTCTGGATCATCAGAGAACTTCTGGAGATGGCATTTTGTGGTGTTGTATCTGAAGTCCGAAGTATAGAGGATAAAAAGGAAGGGACAGAGGACCGTCCCCTGAGGGCCCCTGATGCTGCATATCACCACTTCAGACACACAGACCTGAAGCCTCACGTACTGTAGTCTTTTGATGAGGTAGTCCATTGTCCATGCAGTCACAGTGCTTCTAGTACTCTACAGCTGTGAAAGTGATCTTGCCAAAAAGTAATTCTATGGATTGCATCATCCACCCCAACACCAGGATGGTAAGCAAACAGCAGGGGTCCAGCAGCAAGAGAATGGAGGTTGTTGATCCCCTCCAGACTCTTCATCAAGTGGGAAAAGTAAAAACACAGGTCTAAAATGGTTAGGCTCCCTGGGGTATACAGTCTTTAGCACCAGAACGACACAGGAAGTTTTTCACTTTGGTGGGAGGAGTGTGAAAATGCAAAATCTTGTCCGAAGAGGGGGGAGTAGCACATTGGGAGTGGGGCTTGAATCAAAAGTCCCTTTTCCATTAGTACCTACTCAGGTCGACTTGCCATGGATCTACGTGACTCGACTCACATCGACTTGCTTTCCAGCCCAGTAGTACCTTGTTTGCGTGCTTGTTGTCATTGCAATGAATCTGCACGTCCTGCGATGTAATTTCTATTGACACGACTGCGACACACCAGTTGGTGGCATGCAGTCTGATGATGTCACATTTTAGTACCTGTTTTGATCAATTGGAACCCTAGCTGAGCAGGTACTAAAAAGTGCCTGGTACCAGTTACTATGACCTAATGGAAAACCGTGGTGAACCGTGACGAGTCAATCCGAGTCAGTACTAATAGAAAAGGGGATAATCTCTCTTTAAAAAAGGGATTCAGTTCACGATTGCTCTATTCTGTAGTCTGTATCCATAACCAGTTTTGTCAATACTCTGACTGAGGGTTGGTTCACGCTTACGCAGAAGTGCAGTCAAGACAGAGCAGTTGGATAGGACTCCTTCTTTTGAGGTCCAGGGAAGCAGGACTGCCAGGCCTTCAGTTAATCATTCTGGGTATGTCTCATTCATTAGCAGCAGGTTAATTTGTGCAGCCAGACATTCATTGTTAGTTAGTTAGCTTCTTTAGCCAGTAAGTGGGATTCATATCAGGGCCTGGTGCTGTCCAACTCTTCATGCTTCATTCTTTTTTGGATATCTGCAACTGTTGACGCTTGTTCAGGGAGGTTGCTATGGTTGCTCTTAGCACCACCAGATACCCAGCATTGTTATTATGGGTTACATCCTTCTCCCACATAGTCCTCCAGTATTGCTCCATCTCCAGCCTTGTTTGTTATAGTTTCCCTGCCACTGAGTGTACACCTTCGATGGTTCAATGGAGAGCAGCTGGTTTATCCTCCTGGCTTCTAGAATAGAATAGGACTTTATTGTCATTGTACATGTACAACGAAATTGTAGGTGCTCCACACCGACTGTATCTTATGTATGTGTGTATGTATGTGTGTATGTATGTGTGTATACACACAAAACAAGAGGAAAAAAATACAAAAATAAGACAAAGGCACACATTGGAGAACAAAACAGTTGCAAAGTGCTCAGAGGCAGTGCAAAGAAAGACTTGGTCCGCGAAGAGTCAGTGTGTGAGTGGCCTGAGTGATAAAGGTTACTCAGACCATGGCTTAGATTGGTGAGGCAGGATTTCTGGGCAGCAGGTCAAACAGGTGGTGAGCGGGGTGCAAGGGGTCCCCTGTGATGGCACTGGTTTTCCTGAGACCTTCCTGACGAAGGTCTCCAGGGGTAGCAGAGGGCAGCAAATTATTTCTTGGGAGGTGTTAATTACCCTCTGTGCAGTCTTCCTGTTCTCATTAGTGGTCTGTCCATACCAAATACCCAGGCAGTAGGAGAGCACACTCCACTGAGAAACATTAGAAGGCCAGCAGCAGCTTCTCATTAAGGTTATTCTTCCTTAGGACACGAAGGAAGTGCAGCTGTTGCTGGTCCTTCTTTACCAGGACGTTGGTGTTGTCCGTCAAGGTGAGACCTGAAGTCCATTAGGAATTCTTTGTTTTAAGGACGTTCAGCTTCAGGTTGTTTTCTGAGCACCAGTGGGACAAGTTCTCTACCTCCGCCCTGTACGCTGTCTCATCTCCATCAGAGATGAGCCGAACCATGGTGGTGTCATCACTTTATGATGGTATTCAGTGCCTTCAACAAATGCACTGGGGCTTGGTTCCCAATAAATAACTTCGATGTTTCTATGTATGTGTGTGAACAGGTGACTGAAATGAGGCGTATTGCATAGTGCTTTGAGTACTATTTGAGTAGATTAAAAAAGTGCTATATAGTAATCAGTCGTTTACAATGGTTTGAGATCATATTCAGAGTTTGTTAGTGTTTGTGTGTATGAAATAATTAATTTTTTTCCTGTTGTTTTTTCTTTCATTGGATTTTCATAGAAATAAATAATTCATCCTGTATTTTTACCAGTAATTCATCCAATGAAAATATTACTAATACCACCCCCACCATGCTCAAATCCTCGTTGGCATCAAGAGCTGAGGGTCAGGGATTCGGGTGGAAGTAGAGGGGAGGGGGTTGTTACACATTCTGGCATGAGCACCAGTTCTCACCCCACAGCCTGTAGATGTCCTGGCTCTCCCAGGGTTTAGCTAATCCTCTTATTCAGCTTCTGGCTGGAGGCTGCGGGGCTCCCACAGACCGGAGCACAGAGTCGGCCACTCTCCGGTGAATAAACACAGTGACACAGTTGTGGTCTTTTTCTATTTCGTACAGGCGCTGAGCAAGAATTCTCCATAGAATCTATTCTACTCCTTCACTCTTTTCCAGTAAGCATGTTAACCCACCACCCCCAATCATCAAGACCTGAATTACATCTCTCCTACTCAGTCACCCTCCCATGTTCACTTCTTTGTTCTTCTAAAATCAGCTTTTCTCTCTTGATCCCCTTTTGCTCTATAACAGAAACCTTTTTTTTCTTCATTATTGATGGCTTCAGGAATATTTTCTCCAAACAGCGCAACAAACACTAGCCACATTGTGTAGTGTGACATCATTTTATGCTCCCTCCACAGAGGTTCCCAAGCGCTTTGCTTGCCGAGTTTACTTAACAAAGGAAAATATGATTTGTCAAAAAACCTGAACATCATGGACTGTAAATGTGCTAATTACCTCAAACTTAGCATAATGTCATCCATCCCAGTCACCTGTCCCAATCAATTTGGAAAATAAGGTTACTTTGTGCTTTCAGTTAGAGCAAAAGTGATACCAGACTACCATTTAAAAAATGAATTTGAGGCATGGTTGCAAAAAAAATCTTTCTCTTGCATGCTCATAGACTAAAAAGGAATCTGATGCTACTTCTGATCTATTAAACATGCTAAAATGTCTTAAAAAGAGCACAAATTCTCACAGCTTTGAGATATGTTTGTAAATTCAGAGACAACTGTCATTTTTAATTTGAGTTTACAAGCTTTGACTATTACAAAGTTAAAGCAAATATGGGAAAGTGTATAGATGTATATGTGACTTTTAAAACTTCAATTTAGTTGTTGGGTTCCTGTTAATATGCACTGCAAATAAAAGTCTTATTATTTTACAAGAAGAGTGCTAGAGAGCATAATTATTTCTTGATTAAATTCTATTCACATTAATTGTCAAACATTTTGATTATTGGTTGTTTTTTATGATTATTTTTAAACAGATGTCCCTAACATGAACTTGTACCAGGTTATTAAATGCTAGTTATTAATTGTCTATGTTACAAAAATCCAAGTTTTTAAGTTTCTGATTGCAAGCCACACAAAAGATGAAATTTGAATGATTTGTTTTGTTGTGTTTTTTTTAAAACAGGCAATTCCTTTATTATGTAGAAATTTTAACCTTGTGGATATGTTGTGACACAAAAACGGAGAATTTTTAAAAGTATATTTGAATCATTTGAGAGGTTAAAAAAATCTACAAACTCAACAAATAAAGTATGCGTAATCAAATTATCCAGACAAATTATTTGTCATTGGCCTAGGTTCCCAGCTTTGCCTTGTTGGGAATTAAGCTTAGAGTGTAACTTTGATAACCTGAAATTTAATCTAAAATGAAAAGTTTAGTGCTCTTAACACTTTCGTGACAGATTGTTAGCTAGGGAGAGTGTGACGCCAGTGTGTATATATGTATGCACAGAGACATCTGCATACACAGGAACAGACTGTAATAAGCTCTTGTTGATATACTGGTTACAGAGCAAACAGGTGTTACATGTCAGAACTGCTTACTTACACTGTCTGGCTGACATTTCCAGCTTAAGAGAGACAGAGCTCACAATTTCCTGTCAGGGTTGGCCCTACTGACAGCACAGACCTCACACCCCAGACCTCGGCAGCATTTTAGCTTGTGTCTCCATCTTAACACGGCTTTTGTCTGTGACTGTGCCATGTTGGCTTGAGCACAACACCAGACTGTCATTAGACTGCCACTTTTGCCAAAGAAAATCTTTTTGTAGAGGTATAATGTACAGCAAAAGTCTGCCATTTGAAGTTTATTTCCTCTCATCCACAAATAGTAAATGCTTACATCTTTAGCAAATATTTTTTTATTTGTCTAAAATATTTACATTGACTGGCAATTACTCACTTGCAGCACAGCCAGAAACCTCACCACCCTCCCGAATTAATATGCCACACACTATAGAGCAAGTTCATGCTCACATCTCTGCCCTATTAAGAAAAAAATGGGGGTAAAAAAGTAGCAAAATTTTATCACTAACAAAAAAATGGCACTGTGACACACACCCCAGAACACACATGCACACACTGGCGTTATGTTTGGGCAGCAGCCCTTTTATTTGTGGCAACAAAAATTTTCTGATATATCTGAGCAGTATTATCAGGTCCTGTCCTGCAAATGAGCTCCATTCAACAGTTTGAATTTAATTTGGTGGCAGTACCTCTTGTTCAGCCGTAGGACTTTAATAATATCCATGAAGTTCTCCACCACCTGAAGGTTCTGGTTAAAATGACGCTTCAACTCAAAGTAACAGTTTTCTTAAGTAGAGCAAAGACTCCTGATACGAGGTGCAGTCCATGATGGTGGAGCTTGAGTCCATTTCACAGCAGCCTGGCCTATAGAGAGAAAATACATTAATGAAAAAAAATAAGCTAAAAATGAATAATTACTCAAATATCTTGCAGAATATACTTAGACTGCGTGCCCAAGTCAAATCTGTCACATCTGTGTATTTAAAAACAAACAAACAAACAAACAAACAAACAAACAAACAAACAAACAAACAAAAAGATCCCCATGAACTAAATAGAAGAGAAGAAGTTAAAGAATTGAAACTCGGAGGTAGGGTGGGGCACGTAAACGAGAATGAACAGCTTGCAGAACTGGGCGAACCTATATAGATGACAACCGGAAGGAGCGTGTTTGGAGGCGTGGCCCCGCTCCTGAAATTCCGATACTTAATCTCCAAATAAAATACCCACTGTTATTGTAGTTAACTTGGATATGTTAAATAATTTATGTAAATAGTTCTACTATTTATAGATAAAGAAACTGAATACTCTATGTAGAACATGTGTTGGTGACCATTTGTTTCTGTCTTGCAGCTGAAGGATATGGATACAGGAATCAGCGCAAATTTTCAGAAGACATTGACTGGTCGTACGCAGGTGAGTCAACAATCACAGGTAACAAAACGAAAATGCTGAAGCAACTTCTGTGCATTCAGAACGTTCCTGAATTAGTAGAGCAACATGGTGTCAACAGATTTGGGAGGTCTTCATGTTGTTATGTGTTTGTGTACACTGCTGTTTGGTAAGACTCTTGAGTATATATATTATTAGTGTGGGTCTTTTGAAACTGAGTGGATGCTTGGTGAAGTCTTGGGACTCGTCTGCAAACTCCAATCCACTTTTTGTGGTGGGGGAATAGGTGATACCCCGAACACGGTGGTGTTCTGGGGCATTGCTATTGCTGGCCCTGGACCAACCTTTTCCTAACCCATGGCAGGTTGTGGGAGATGGGGGTGCCTACTGAGCCACAGGAGGTAGAGGATTACCCTCCTTCCGGGGGTAGTCCTCAACCTCTTGGTTTTACCTGTCCCATCCTTCCCTCCTCCACACTCCCTCATACAACACATCACTCACACACGTAGTCTTGAAGGGGTGTCGTGGATTGCGTAGGTTAGTGTGTAAGGCCATGAAAGGGCCCCCTGTGTAACGGATATTCATGAATACACGGATGCGCCTTATGCCCCCCCCGTCCTCCTTTTTTAATTACACACAGGGGTGCAGGAAGGGGGACATCTTCCTACACCCCTGTTTCACACACTCTGCCTCAGATCAGGGGCAACAAGCAGTTTGTGGTGGTTTAGGGCGACATCTGCTCACCAACACCATGGGGGGGGGTGTTTGCACGTGTCTTTGTCTCTCTGTATGTCATCAGTTGGTAGGTGAGAGCGAGTGAACGAAGTGTATGAGCGTGTGTGTGTGCATGGTGGGGTCTAGGTCTGGGGCTTGCTGGGCCTTGGCTCAAGTGGGACATGGTGACCAGGTCGTGTGTACTTTTGGGAGCTGTCTGCCTTCAGGCTTCTGGGGGGCATCATTGCAGTTACCCTAATTATCAAGTACATTTGTGACAAAGACACAGTGACTGCGTGTGAGAATGCCTGACTCATACACTCTCTCCCCATCTCCTTCTCACGCTGTCCTTTCTCTCACACATACTATTGGAAAATTGTTGATTTATGTGTCTGTGTTTTTTCACATTCTTCGTGCTCCAGGTCTTGTATGTTTGTTTTGTTTTATTTTGTTTTTGTCTCTTACTTGTGCAGTAGTTGGCAATACATTTTATTTGTTTTATTTGTTTAAAGTTTGTGGCAAGCCTATTCATGCTGTTATGCATTAAGCAAACACCAAAAGAGTATGGTAGGTATAGAAGCTCTAGCTAAAATACAGAGTCTCAGTGGCATGTAAAGGAACAAAGAGCAGAAAGATAAATCTAAAAGACTTCCACACCCAGTACTGGACATCACTACCAACAATACAGACTGCATTGCCCTTTAGCTGCTGTTACATTAATCTTGAAACTTGATTTTTAGGCGAGAGGTTTCTTCCCTTTATGTTGTTACACCCCGGCCTAGGCAACCGGGGTGCAACGCAGAAAAATAAAAATAAGGAAAACACACGAGAAAAAAAACTAATACGAGCTTCCACAAAAATAATCCCCAAAACGAGATTTAAAGCAAGATACCACATTTATTTACATCACCAAACACAAGACGTCAAACTATTTACAACGGGGGGAAGATCGCGACCATGACATACTGAAACACAAGGCTTAAATACATAGAAGGAGCAATTAGGGAATGGACCACAGGAGGGAAACACAGCTGGGGCAAATTAGAACTGACGAGACAGGGAAAATGTAAACTGAACACACTAAGATAACAACAGACCTTCAAAGTAAAACAGGAAACACATGACAGTCACGCAAAAACAAAACACTGACACACCGAAACGTAACCGCTTCAGCCTTCGTCCGCCTTCGCTGGAGGGTCTGAGGCACCGCTCAAGCCTTCATCCGCCTTTGCTGGAGGGTCCGGGGCACCGCTCCAGCCTTCGTCTGCCTTCGCTGGAGGGTCCGGGGGACCGCTCCAGCCTTCGTCGTCTGCTGGAGGGTCCGTGGGACCGCTCCAGCCTCCACCAGCCTTCATCCGGTTTTGATCAAACATTTCACTTGGGGTTACATGTTTGATTTTTGGGTAGGGGGAATTGTTACGTTTCGGTGTGTCAGTGTTTTGTTTTTGCGTGACTGTCATGTGTTTCCTGTTTTACTTTGAAGGTCTGTTGTTATCTTAGTGTGTTCAGTTTACATTTTCCCTGTCTCGTCAGTTCTAATTTGCCCCAGCTGTGTTTCCCTCCTGTGGTCCATTCCCTAATTGCTCCTTCTATGTATTTAAGCCCTGTGTTTCTGTATGTCAAGGTCGCGATCTTCCCCCCCGTTGTAAATAGTTTGACGTCTTGTGTTTGGTGATGTAAATAAATGTGGTATCTTGCTTTAAATCTCGTTTTGGGGATTATTTTTGTGGAAGCTCGTATTAGTTTTTTCCTCGTGTGTTTTCCTTATTTTTATTTTTCTGCGTTGCACCCCGGTTGCCTAGGCCGGGGTGTAACAATGTGTTCTTAATGATCAAATACGGGCCTATCAGACTGCCAGTTTTTGTTTTGAAAGATTCATGTTTCCAAAAAAGAAAGGGGGGAAAAGGAAAAACTGGTGATAAACTGACTTTTCTTCTGTCACCATTAGAGCTGCACAATTAATCGTTAGAAAATCGCGATCTCGATTCATACTTATGAGCGATCTCATTTCCAAATGACAACGATTTAAAAAAAGAAAAAGAAAAAAGATGACGACGACTGTACCGCATTTTGATCCGGGACGTAATCTGCATGAAAACAAGCGCTCACTCTTCCTGCTCAACAAATAACAAGGGCGGAGCCTTATACCACGTGATACAGAAGCTGTGCCGTGTGATGCTAAAATTAGCAGGGAAAAAACAACGTTGAGCACGTCAGGGATGATGAGAAAGTGACAGGAGAAAATCCGTCCCGGTCAACCACCCAAACATCAATAACGGGAACCTTATACAGCGCTTCCCTTTACCCGTCGAACTCCCGCAGGCACAAAGAAATTACGGAGGCTATCACTTATCACCTGACCAAAGATATGGCTCCCATCAACACTGTGCAAAACGAGGGATTTAGGAAAATGATCAACACTCTAGACACACGCTACACAGTGCCGTCCCGCAACTATTTTTCTATTGTTGCACTACCTGCTCTATACACGCAGCGTCCAGCAACGGAGACGGAATTTCAAGCAGTACAACATTTTGCAGCAACAACAAAGCGTGAGACATTTGTTGTTTTTATGTTTATTTATTGTTTTTATGTTCAGTCTCAACTGTTACGAAGTTGATGTGATCTCAATTCTAAGCCAAAAAATCGTGATTCTCATTTTATGCAAAATCGTGCAAAATCGTCATCATCATATTTTGAGATTTTGGGTGATTGGATAGAACCACTGGATGAACCACTATATATGCAGGAGTATTTAGAACTATGTTCCTAGGACTATGCTCTTTTAGACCTCAGATAAGACTGCAGAGATCTCAGATGACATTCCTAGAATCTACTGGAGCCAAACAAAGTTTGGGTGGGGGGGTGGATGTTACTGCCCTGAGTGTTCCAATTACCTCAGAGACCACTGTTGCTTTCATCTTCCACATCTTTTCTAGCTCCTCTTTCGGCTCTTGACCCCTCGAGTTCCTTATGTTCCTACTTATTGGTATTGTTGTCGCTTTGCTATTGCTACATCTATCTTTACAACTTATCTTTGCTTAAGCATCTTAAAACACTTGGTTTTAGAACTAAACAAGCCTCTGGGATGAGAGGTGCAGTGTCTTCATCAAAACTTCACTAACTCCAATCACTTTCTTTCCACGCTTCTTAAACTACTATGATCTGGATAAATGAGAACCTATGCAGACATACTTCCACGATGCTTCCCTTTCTTGCTCCTCTTTTTTTCTCAGGTTTCTGAATCCCTGATGGATTCACTAAGTACATAAGTACATCAGTTTGATGACATCTGATGTACTCATGGATCTTTGTATTTTTATTGTGGACAGTGGTTCTGGTAGTGGCTATATAAATGATAGACAACTGTTAGATTGATAAATGTAAGGTTTTCCTACTTGATATTCAGTTTTTGTTGAAAAAAAAAAGGGGTCAGTTTCAACAAAAAATCTAAATTTGTTTCAAAGAGGAGAATACAATGCTCTCACAGTTACCCCAAGATAAAAGGAGTGATATTCTGATGTTGGAGTTTTCATGAACGTGAACTGTGCTGAAAACTGCTTCTCTGACTGAGCAAACACAAATGAATTAAACAAGCATGTTCTGACTTCTCCGATCATTCTCTAAAGTGGAAATGACTTCTCCATATTTTTAAGTTGGTCTTTGTTATGAATTCAAAATGATGTCACAAATTGGGCAGATGTCTTAACAATCATTTTAGTAACATACTCTGGACTGCATACTTTTATAAACAGGATTTTAACAGTAATCTCAGGATCAATGAATATATACAGTATATTCCAAATATTTTATAAATATTTCGTATTTAATTGTATTAAAAGACAAAACACATCAATAGCATTCACTAAGAAAGTTTTAGAGACTGGCTGAGATGGCGTGTTGCTTCTTCTCTGTAGAAAGCTCTTGCTTCACGATCTTTAAGAGGTGGCGATAGTTTCAATGTAATACAAATGAAGCGTGGCTGTGGAACATCAAGCACTTAATAAGAAAAGCAAAAAACCCTCATTTTAACATTGTCATAAAGTTCAGGAAATACAAAGAAGAGAATTGTTTATATAATGGTGTTCTGTAAATACTTTGTCAATAATTCCTACACCTTTGACACATCACAAGCATCACTTTCAGTCTTCTGTCTGGCTTCCCACAGAGTTGACATTCGCAAACCTGAAACAATGACTTGGTGATGTTCCGGGGTAGGATGAGAGCCATCTTTTCAATTTCTTCCATGTACAAGTCGGCCACAATGGGAGAAATTGGGGAGCCCATGGCACACCCATGTTTCTGTGTGTAGTACTGACCCTTGTATGTAAAATATGTGTAATGAAGACAGTTCCAAAGGTAAACACACTTGGTCGATGCTGAGAGTAGTCCTGTTGCAGAGGATGAGGTCATCCTGTAATCTCTTACAAACTACCTCCAACGCTTCCGTGACTGGAATACAAATAAAGACACATGTAACATCATATAAGGCCATTGTTTCATCTGCTCCTGTAATGACATCTCGCACCTTCTCAACAAAATCCAAAATGTTCTGGATGTGGTGTCCAGAGCTGCCTACCAAGGGGTTGAGAATCAAAGACAAAAGATTTTAAGATGTCATAGGTGACATAGTTGATTATACAGACAATTGGTTTTAAAGGTGTGCACTTTTTACCAATCTTCTGTAAACCATACAGACTTGGTGTAGATTCCCCTGGGTATAGCCCTGGGTATGATGTCCAGTTAGTGTTGTCTTGTTCTAACTGTTTCAGACAATCTATCACCCTGTCAGGGTTCCTGGGTCGGTGACCCAGTATTTTCAGTTCACGTTCTCTGTTTATCTTCTGCCTGTTCCACTTCCTGTTTTATTGTGTTAGCCTTGGTCCATGTGCATTATGTTCCGTCCTCTTCCAGTTTATCATTAGTTCATTATGTTCAGCTGTGTACTCACCAGGTTCTAATCTCTCATCACTCAGCCTGTGTATTTATGTCCCTCAGTTCAACCAGTCCAATGTCGTGTCATTGATGTTATTGTGATGTTGTCTCTCCGTCTGTATGTTCAGTTAGTCAGTCAGTGCTTCAGTCAGTCGTCCAGCCAGCCATTTTCTCCCTTTGTTCTGTTCATCCACTCCTTATAATAAATCGTCACCTACCTGCGAGTCCTGCGTTTGGGTTCCTTCTTCCTCGCCTCCACCCAACCGCTGACAGAATGACACGACCCGTGCCACGAAGACACGTTTGGAACCCAGCGGACTCGGACCTCTACGAGCGGCAGGAGGTAGCGCTCTCCTTGTGGGCGGAAAAGCTCAAGGAGAGACAGCGGCTCTTCGCGGAGCGAGAGCACGTCTTCGAGGGCACTCGCTTGGCTCTGGGCGGGCCTCGGAGACGCCGCGTTCCCCCACCTGCTGCCTCACCTGTACCGGAGCATTTGCCGTGGAGAGTGGACGTTCCACGCCGCGCTTCGGCCACTCCCTCTCTCGCCACTCCGCTCCTCGCTCCCACACCCGCCGCCTCATCCGCCGGACCTCCACCATCGCCGCGGCACAACGGCTACGCCTCCCACCTCGGCTCAACGGAGGCTACCGCGCCAGAGGCTCTGCTGTTTTCCCCGGCCGCTTCCGCTTCCCAGAGAAAGCGGCGCACACGCCGCCATAGAATGGACTACTTTCAGCCACTCCCGATGGTGAGCTCCAGTGACTGTTTTTCGCACTCACCATCTGATTATTCACTTAAAACGCACAATAAACCCATCTCTCATTCATGGGATGTTTCCCTCCTGGAGGATTCTGTGGACTGGGAAGATTTGTTCTGCTCTGCTCCCCCAAAGACTGTAAATAGTGGTGGCAAAAAAATCAGAACAATCTCCAATAAACCTGCCAGTAACACACACACCGTCACTATTTCCACACCCAGTATTCAGCCATTTCCCACCAGCACAGGGGCCCAGTCTACGCCCACACCAGTGCCAGCTCCCAGGAGGAGGGCAGCTGCGACCCGGTCTACCTCCACACCCGCTTCTGTTTCTCAGGTGGGGGTGACTGGTGTCCAGCCACCTTCCGTGCCCGTCCCAGCGCCCAGGTTGAGGGCAACCAGAACCCAGCTTGACCTCCCTGGAGGCTTGGAGGAGCTAACCGGTCCACCTGCTACTTCACCACTTCATCCACCTCCTGACCCAGCCTTTCACGCCCTCGCACTATCCCTAGTTAGATTAGCTGAACTGTCCCCTGCCCAGGCACCAGCCTTACGAGCCCAAGCCGTAATTTTATCTCCGTCACTAGCTCAATCTGTAGCTCAGCCAGCAGCCACGCCTGCCTCTGTTCCTCCCTTAGCATCTCCACTCCAGTCAGTTCCCTCACCTGCTGTTCAGCTTTCCCTCCAGTCAGTTCCCTCACCTGCTGTTCAGCTTTCCCTCCAGTCAGTTCCCTCACCTGCTGTTCAGCTTTCCCTCCAGTCAGTTCCCTCACCTGCTGTTCAGCTTTCCCTCCAGTCAGTCCTCCAGTCACCTCCTGTAGCTCAGTCCCCTCCTGTCCTCCAGTCACCTCCTGTAGCTCAGTCCCCTCCTGTCCTCCAGTCACCTCCTGTAGCTCAGTCCCCTCCTGTCCTCCAGTCACCTCCTGTAGCTCAGTCCCCTGTCCAGTCAGTCCAGTCGCCCCCTGTTTCCCAGTCGCCGGTCTACCATCCTGTTCAGTTCCCGGACCTGCAGCCACAGCACCCAGAGCCAGCTGTGAGCCTTCCTGCTCCTCAGCCAGGGGTTTCCGCACCCGCTGGCCCGGCCGCTCCTCAGCCAGGGGTTTCCGCACCCGCTGGCCCGGCCGCTCTCCAGCCAGAGGCCTCCGCGCCCGCTGGCCCGGCCGCTCTCCAGCCAGAGGCCTCCGCGCCTGCTGGCCCTGCCTGTCTCCAGCCAGAGGCCTCCGCGCCTGCTGGCCCTGCCTGTCTCCAGCCAGAGGCCTCCGCGCCTACTGGCCCTGCCTGTCTCCAGCCAGAGGCCTCCGCGCCTACTGGCCCTGCCTGTCTCCAGCCAGAGGCCTCCGCGCCTACTGGCCCTGCCTGTCTCCAGCCAGAGGCCTCCGCGCCTACTGGCCCTGCCTGTCTCCAGCCAGAGGCCTCCGCGCCTGCTTCGCCTGGTCAGGCCTCTGCCTCAGCTGCATCCACGCCCGGTCCGGCCTCCGCGCCTGCTTCGCCTGGTCAGGCCTCTGCCTCAGCTGCATCCACGCCCGGTCCGGCCTCCGCGCCTGCTTCGCCTGGTCAGGCCTCTGCCTCAGCTGCATCCACGCCCGGTCCGGCCTCCGCGCCTGCTTCGCCTGGTCAGGCCTCTGCCTCAGCTGCATCCACGCCCGGTCCGGCCTCCGCGCCTGCTTCGCCTGGTCAGGCCTCTGCCTCAGCTGCATCCACGCCCGGTCCGGCCTCCGCGCCTGCTTCGCCTGGTCAGGCCTCTGCCTCAGCTGCATCCACGCCCGGTCCGGCCTCTGCCTCAGCTGCACCCACGTCCGGTCCGGCCTCTGCATCGCCTTCAACGTCGCCCGGTCTGGCGTCGGCCTCTGCCTCTGCTCCGCCTGGTCCGGCTCCAGAGTCTTCGTCCTCGTCTGGCCCAGCCTCAGAGTCTTCGTCCTCGTCTGGCCCAGCCTCAGAGTCTTCGGCTTTTGTTTCGCCTGCTGCAGCTCCAGCCTGTGCTTCGCCTGGCCCGGCCCCGCCGTCGCCTGGTCCGGCCCCGTCGTCGCCTGGTCCTGCCTCGTCTGGTCCTGTGCCCACCAGGCCATGGCCAGCACGCCTAACACTGGAGAGCCGCCGCTGCCTTCCGCGCGGTCGGCCCCCTGAACTGCTCCGTCGTCTCCTTCGCCGCCGCCGTTGCCTTCCGCACGGCCGGCCCCCGGACCGCCTTCGCCTGAGTGGCCGCCGTTGCCTTCCGCACGGCCGGCCCCCGGACCGCCTTCGCCTGAGTGGCCGCCGTTGCCTTCCGCACGGCCGGCCTCCCGAACTGTGTCCACGTCACCGCCGTTGCCTTCCGCGCGGTCGGCCCCCGGACCAGTGCTGTCGCCGTTGCCTTCCGCACGGTCGGCCCCCGGACCAGTGCTGTCGCCGTTGCCGTCCGCACGGTCGGCCCCCTGAACTGTCTCGTCTCGGCCACGGGCCGCGTGGACGCCCACCTGCACTGTCTCGTCTCGGCCACGGGCCGCGTGGACGCCCACCTGCACTGTCTCGTCTCGGCCACGGGCCACGGGGGCGCCCACCTGAACTGTCTCGGTGTGGACTCCGTCCCTCCGTCCTGGGCCCCCTCCGCCCGCCCTGTTCTGGTTTTTTTTTTCTTTCTCTTTTGGCCGTCGGGTGCCGGCCTTTGGAGGGGGGGTACTGTCAGGGTTCCTGGGTCGGTGACCCAGTATTTTCAGTTCACGTTCTCTGTTTATCTTCTGCCTGTTCCACTTCCTGTTTTATTGTGTTAGCCTTGGTCCATGTGCATTATGCTCCGTCCTCTTCCAGTTTATCATTAGTTCATTATGTTCAGCTGTGTACTCACCAGGTTCTAATCTCTCATCACTCAGCCTGTGTATTTATGTCCCTCAGTTCAACCAGTCCAATGTCGTGTCATTGATGTTATTGTGATGTTGTCTCTCCGTCTGTATGTTCAGTTAGTCAGTCAGTGCTTCAGTCAGTCGTCCAGCCAGCCATTTTCTCCCTTTGTTCTGTTCATCCACTCCTTATAATAAATCGTCACCTACCTGCGAGTCCTGCGTTTGGGTTCCTTCTTCCTCGCCTCCACCCAACCGCTGACACACCCTCTTCCTGTAACCACTTCCTGGGTTTCATTTTAGGGGTTCATAACTATTTTTGTTACTGAGCAGTGGCAAAAGGATGTTCTAGTGAGTTCTATGCTAAGCAAAGCCATAAAGGAACAAAGTTATATTAGACACTGGTCTGAAACTGATTAACAACCTAATCTGGTCAGCTACTTCAGCAGTCCCCAACCCCCGGGCCTCGGACCGGTACTGGTCCGTGCGTCGTTTGGTACCGGGCCGCGAGAGTTGAGGCTCAGGTGTGAAATGTATGGTTTTCAGGGTTTTTATTGGTTTTCAGCGTTATTTTGTTATCGTTTTTATCATTAACTCTGTTTTCCTGGGTCTTTTCACGTGTGTTATGAATAAATCTTCTTTTTTTTCGGTACCGGTACTAGTTTTATTTTGTTGTATGTATCCGCGACACCTTAAAGGCCGGTCCATGAAAATATTGTCGGGCATAAACCGGTCCGTGGCGCAAAAAAGGTTGGAGACCGCTGTCCTACTTAACTGACGAGATCAATGTTACAAGTCAGTTAAACTTCAATATCACAGAAGTTTAACTGACTTGATGCTATACTATGATTAAAAAGTGTTCTTTTAATTTTTGTAAAACGTGCACGGTGCATAAACACCTTGCATCCCCACGCACGGGGCGATCCACGCTAACTTGCTAACGGAGATTTGCCGCGTTAATGCGGTTATGGCATTAACGTCATTTTAACGAGATTAACATTGACAGCACTAGTATATATGGATAAAGTACACATCATTTGCGTATGTTTAATCTATGTTTAAATGTCCCTTAGCATAATGTCCCTTGACCAGACACCTTTGGTAAGCACACAAGCTTTTAGCATAATTTTTCTGCTGACTTTAAAAGTTATTGGTTTTGGCAGGTTTGAGGTAATCACTTTGGAAAAATGTCGGTCTGTTTTATCCTTTCCACAACCAGCTTTGATCTGTGTTGTGTATCATTGCCCTATTGAAACGCTGAACACATTTGAACTGTTTTATTTCATTTTATCCACTTTGTACCAGTTCCGCTGGCAGCAATATTCCCCCAGTTCCAACTCAATATTTACCAGTTGGTACTATTTTCCCTGTGGTTAAGTACCTTAGCTTTATAAGTAAAGGTGAGCTAATCTGAGTTGATGTACAGTAGCTAGTATCACCAAAGGTTTTACACCCTGTGGTCTATCCAGATCTTTTCATACTGCTCAGATGACACAGAACAAACCAAAAACAAGAAAACACATTGCTATTGTGTAATAACACCCTGACATAGTTTTTAGGGTCAGATTTCTGAGGGAAACAATGTGTATAGAAGTCCCTTCTTTTCCAAAAGATTCTATATCATACAATGTTTTGATGATGCTGTGATGAACACTGGGGTGGCTCAGGAGGTAGAATGGGTCAGAAGGTTGGTGGTTTAATCCCTGGCTGCTCCAGTCTGCATGCCAAATATCCTTGGGCAAGATTCGAACCTCAAGTTGCTCTCTGAAGCATCCATCAGAGTATGTGTAATGTGTAATGTGTGTGAATGTCAGATAGAAAGCACTTATGTAAAACCATACGGAAAAGTGCTTGTGTGAATGGGTGAATGAGGTGAATGAGGTATTGTGCGAAGCGTTTTGAGTGCTTCAAGAGAGTAGAAAAGCGCTATATTAGAATGAGTCCATTTGCCATTTAACACTGCTTTTGTCCAGAAATGTTACAGATGTGTATACTGTCTGTTCTATAGCAGCATGTGGCTCACGTAATATTAAAGAAAAAACATTTTAAGTCTTGAGCTCTGCTTAAGCATTTGCATTTATTTTGTTTCTCCATTCATTTATCTTTGTTTTTCCAACAGTGCGCTCACTGGTTTAACTTAACTTCTACAAAAATCAGCAGAGAAATGAGAAGTGCTTCACGTATTTAATCAACCACAAAACTTCTTTACTTATTAAGTGCAAGATTTGTTATCATATTGCAAATTTCAGAAAAAATTGTAATTCATTTCCCAGATTAACTCTAATGATAAGGTACAAAGTTTACATGAATTCACAAAATGGTAAAATGTCAATTTTTTTGTATTGGAGTTTGTATTGTATTTTTTGTAGACATTTCTATATTAGATGGAGGAAAACAGGAATTTATTCTGTCATTTAAATGTTTATCTATTAGTTAATTACTTTGGTGTAGTATGAATGGACATGGAAGAGGTCTTTATTAATAGAAAAAGCTTGAAATGTCTGAAAATCTAATTAAAGGTTTAAACTCTATGCCCTCCTTCACATTTTTGAAGCTGTCCAGTGGGCAGGGCCAATTCTGGGCCCCAGGCCTTACTTTTGTGACACCCCTGAACTCGAGAGAGTCACCTACTCAACTGAAAATTATTGAAAGTAACAACTTTCACTTTTCACTATTTTTTAAAATTTATTTTGGGTTTGATTATTATTTGGTTGTCTTTCCACCAAGATCTACACCGCCCCAAAATGATTTATCTGAACACTAATTGTCTATATACACACTCCAGGAACATTAAACCAGAATAACTGGGCCAAGAAGTTTCCATCCTGCAGCAACGCCAAGCAGTCTCCCATCAACATAGAACAGAACCTGGCCCAGGTGAAACTACAGTACCAGAAGTTGAGCTTTGATGGCTGGGAGAATCTGACAACTAACAGAACAACAATCAAGAACGATGGCAAGACTGGTAATAACAGTAATGCTTTGGATTGTTTTTTTTGTTGTTGTTGTTGTTGTTGTTGTTGTTTTCTAGAACAATGAGAATTTTGATCTAGTTTGGTCAGTTCTACATATTCACATATACTTATATCTCAACTACTGTATGGAATAAAATAGACATTTTACACACATTATGATCGCCAGTGGAGGAGTCCTTTTGAGCCTAGCAACTGATTTTTTTTCCTCCTCAGACAATAAAATTGAAATCTTGGAATATATTAACAGCATTTATTAGAGCACCAGCCAATGTAATTTTTAAGTCATAGCTCCTATAAATTAAGAGATTGGCACTATAACTACTATATAATTTTTTGGTTTCTGTAAGGGTCACCTGTATGTGCAAGCTCAAAACTATATATTTATTGCTACATTATAATTATTGTTATCCATTAAATTTCAAATTGTCTTTTACAAACAAGTAGAAAATAGTAAAGCACATTCTCATTTTTAAAGTAATTATTTACTTCCATCACTGAACAGAACAATGTCTTTTTGTGGTTGAAAGATTCATTCATTTCTGACTTCTTAAGTCCACAAGCTGAAATTTAGATATAAAAATGTGAATTTTTAAAAAATTAGGACAGGCTAATAAAAAGAAAAAAAAAACTGTATACTTGTACAAGTCAACAAGAATGAATTAGCAACAGGTTGAGCTAATATTTTCCTTACCTTAACGGGGAAATTAGATTTTTGCCAAGACAAAAAAACGTAACAGGCTTAAACTTACATGGATTAAATGGCACAAAGGGAGGCAAACAAAGAGAGATCACAGTTACCAAAACATATCAAAGGGACTTTTCTTCATGTGTTCAATAATCGGTGACTTAAAACAGGCTTAATATCATCAGTTCACAGTAAATAAGGTATTATCACAACAAAACCATAATTACATGACCGTGGCAACACGATGAAAACATGACCACCATTCAAAGTAAGTTTCGATTCTTGAGCATATCTTTTTAGCAAGTTAAAGAAAAGGCGACTTTTATTCAGGTCTGTTTTATGGTAGAGTGCAGGTGCTGCTAGAGTATTAAATAGAGAAGATCATCTTTTGATATTCTGTATGTTTCTAATCCATTGTTTTCAGGACATTTTCACTGTGTTGTGGTTGAGTCTTCAATGCAGTAGGCAAAGAATAAAACTGAAAAATCTGGGATATCAAAAACTTGAAGCAGATCTACAGTCATTGCCACTGCAACATCTTGTTTCTTTTCTTTTTGCCATTCTGTTGTAGGGTTGTTCGATATAATGATATATATCGGTTTCGTATTACGTTATCGTTTGTTTCGTGGTGTCGCAAAATAAACAATTTAAGGGAATATTTTTTCAGCGTTTTGATGGTCACTGTAGTGGTAATATTAATTTCTTAAAGTTCTCTCTTTCTCTTATATTTAAAATAACCACACTACGCGACTGTTTTTACACATTGTCATTAGCAACAATGATGGTAAACCCATCGTGTGGCTCCACCTTTGGCTTGTTTATTTTCCACATAAACCTTTCACAATGAAGCTGAAGATCCTGTTGAGATTTTCAAAATAAACTGAAATGATGACAAGCAGAAGGACCATTCAAAACAAATCGAGGACCTTATTTCTAAACGAGGGGCTCCCTCTGTAGCATTGACATGGTTTGGTTTTGAAAAGTCTGACACGGACCAGAAAACTGTACTATGCAAATTATGCATGAAACCGGTCCCCACCTCAGACTCAAACACGGCAAACCTCTTCTACCACCTACGCAAGAATAGTGTGAAAGAGTATGGAGAGAGTTTATGGATGAAAAGCAAAAAAAAAAGCCATCATGTGCTAAAAATAAACCTTAGACTCAAACGTTAGAACAGGCTTTTCCCTGTGTAATAAATAATCACAAAGAAAATTCTGTCCGTTACAACTTGTGTCTAAAAATGTACAGTTTCACGCATCAGTCAAAACACTCAACTCCAAGTGTACGACGCCCACCTGAAAACACTTCACGCAAGTCGAGTTGCCCAAGATTCACAGAATTTACAGAAAATGTAAAATTTTTGTCATATATATCGTTGTCATGACAATAAATGTCTTATATTGGGATATGAGATTTTGGTCATATCGCACAGCGCTATTCTGTTGTAGACTTACTAGTATGCTTTTGCCCGACCCAGTTTGGGTCACGCAAGCTGTTGTACAAATGGCATCTCTCTTTATACATTAGTCTCAATGTAGCCTTTTAATAGCAATTATAAAATAAAGAAAACTCAGTCTCACACGTGCCATTTTTTCTCACATATCTTTTCTGTTAGTGACCGTCAATGTGGATGGTGACTTCTATGTCAGTGGAGCAGGTCTCAGGTCAAAGGTCAAGGTGGGGTGCATCACTTTCCACTGGGGGTGCTGCAATGCTTCTTCAGAGGGGTCAGAACATAGTCTGAATGGTGTCAAATACCCTCTAGAGGTGAGTCAGCTTATGTAGACTCAAATTCATCTGTTATGATCAGGAGAATTTAAACTATATCTATAAGTTCAGCTCTGTCCAGAAATGAAGCATTCAGCTATGTTAAACTCTAAGATCAATCTAAATATCATTAGCTGTCTTTATTATTGTGTTTTCATCACAGTTTTGTTCTGTCTTTATTTAATGATAGATTAATTAGTATTATTTACTATTTTTTGTTTTACCTCTGCAACCTTTGTTCCATTTTTATAATTTTATTTTCATTTTATTTGCTCTACTTAATTTAGTTTTATATTATTTCTTGTATTGTTTTGTTTACTACTTGACATGATGCATCTCAAGGCATTTACTTAAATATGATAAAAAATAATGTTATAATATTATATAACATTATAACCAGAATTCTTATAAAGCAACAATAAAATATCATCCTAATTTAAAACAAAATCATTTCATATTTTTAAAAAGGACCTTTACAAAAAGAAATTCAGTGTCTGAATTAAACAATCTCACTGGACTGATAGACTCAACTTGTTGGTGTTTATTTTTTTCTGTTTACTCCTGTAGATGCAAATATACTGTTATGACCCACTTCGATTTGATTCTTTGGATGAAAGCATCAAGGCTGGAGGCAGAATCACAGCACTCGCTGTTCTATTTGAGGTTTGTGGTGTGTGCATGTGTTCACTACAAGGCATATTGTTATGTGCTGAGAACAGGTTTAGAGGTTTGTATGACTTGTGTGCTTAAAGAGTAAAGCATTGAAATTCAAAAAGCTATTCAATGCATGCGTGACAATAGAAGAAGAAAGGTATTACAATAATTAAAATAAAATAAAAGTTAAGCTTGAATAAGTTACTGCAATCATTGAGGAACTTAGCGTGGAGCCGCTACTCCTCTGTTGAAAAGAGCTGATTGGGGGCTTTTTAATTCACAACAGGTAAACAGATGTTCAAAGTGATACTGCCAGTGTATGTAGTATCGTGGCTTTGTCCTGTCTTCCTACCCTAACCCCATCCAGTCACAGCAGATGATCATCCTGAGCCTGGATCTGTTGTAGGTTTCTTACTGTTAAAAGTTGTGTTGAGAAGTTTTTCCTTCTCACTTCCACCAAAGCACTTGTTCATAGGGGGTCATATGACCGCTGGGGTTTTCTTTGCTTTGCACACAGAGGGTCGTTTGATTCTTTATATTATTGTAGGGTCTTTACCTTACAATACAAAATGCTTTGAGGAAATTGTTGTTGTGATTTGCCACTATATAAATAACATTGAATTGAATAGTAATGTTCAATCATTAGACTGAAGGTTTATTTTTATTGTTGGTTTATGATCATTGCTGTGTTCTTGTCTGTGTGCTTATGTTCAGTGTCAGGGTTCATACTGAGCATAGTAAATACTTTTTCTTAACATGCAGTCTGCTTTGTGCAGTCATGTTGCCTCTGGCCATGTTGGCATGTTAGAACTGTGAAAGGTCAGGTTGGAACAAATCTAAGACGAATGCCTCATGTGAAACAGCAGGGAATATCTGTGTGTCTTTCCAGCTAAAGCTTGGGCATAAAAACTACCAGTTAACTACCAGTTTTGTTTCTTGCCAGCAACTTTGGCAGTAACTGGGTCATAAATAATCTTCTTCTCATCGTTTTCTTTTTTTTTTTCTCTCAAAATTCCAAAAATGTGAACGCTTTGTTGGTGAAAGCAGTGTAACCATGAAAGTTCTGGTTTTGAATATGTCCTATAGTCTTGTTTAATATTCCCTTTGTGTTCCTTTTGTTTTTCTTAACTTTATGGTAAAATAATAAATGGAGCATTTAACAGTGCAAGATCATACATATCTTTAGCAGAACCTATATCTAAAACATAAAATCCATGACATGATGTTATGTTTATAATTTTGAGAGGAAAGGGTTGTACGTTGTTTGTTTTATTTATTCCTTCATATTTTATTACTTTGTTAACTTACAAAGTTTCAGTCATAGGAACTTATAGTTTTACAGTATACTGGCTGTCCTGTTTATTTTCTGTTTTTTTTTCCAATGGTATTAGTGTTGTTATATTTGTTAGTAAAGCTATTTTAAGATATTCATTTAGAACCTGTATGTATATGTGTGATTTATCTGAAGTAATTATGTTTTCCTTTTCACAGATAAGCACTGAAGACAACATGAACTACGCTGCTATAATAGAAGGCATCAACAGTGTGAGCAGATATGGTACAGCAGGTGGTTTTTTGTGTTTTCTCTTACCTTTTCTTGTGTTGTGTGTTTTTAAGCTGTCTTGTTTACTGTCCAGGAAAGAGTGCCAGGGTTTCACCCTTCACCCTGCAAGGTCTTCTGCCAAACTCCACTGAAAAATACTTTATCTATAATGGCTCTCTGACTACGCCACCTTGCAGCGAGATTGTTGAGTGGATCATCTTCAAGAACACAGTAGCCATCTCCGATGACCAGGTGACAAATCCAGTTCCAGTACATTTAAATTAAAATGTATACATTTTCACTTTCTATTTTGAAATCTGCTTCAAATCCTGCATGTTGTTTATTATTTTTATATTCTTGTTTTAAATGGTAACCTTCTTTATATTGATTTCTAAATGACTGCACCACTTTAGGCAATAAAATATGATGCTAGCTTTTACTGTAAACATACAGTAGAATTTAAACATATTGTAAACATAACTTTCTCAGTATAATAGAGGGGTCTTTTTGCCTTAAGTGGCTCGACAAAACCTAAAAGCCCAGTTGGAGATAATGGGTATCATGACGGAAGTTATCTGAAGTTTCTATTAGGCTAGGCTTTCACCTTCAGGGTCTGTGCATGCTCACTCTAAAAATACAGTGGCTTGCAAAAGTATTCGACCCCCTTGAACTTTCCCACATTTTGTCACATTACAGCCACAAACATGAATCAGTTTTATTGGAATTCCAGGTGAAAGACCAACACAAAGTGGTGTACACGTGAGAAGTGGAACAAAAATCACACATGATTCCAAACATTTTTTACAAATAAATAACTGCAAAGTGGGGTGTGTGTAATTATTCAGCCCCCTGAGTCAATACTTTGTAGAACCACCTTTTGCGTTTGTGAACAGCAGTTTTCAGATCTTGCCACAGGTTCTCGATTGGATTTAGATCTGGACTTTGACTGGGCCATTCTAACACATGGATATGTTTTGTTTTAAACCGTTCCATTGTTGCCCTGGCTTTATGTTTAGGGTCGTTGTCCTGCTGGAAGGTGAACCTCTGCCCCAGTCTCAAGTCTTTTGCAGACTCCAAGAGGTTTTCTTCCAAGATTGCCCTGTATTTGGCTCCATCCATCTTCCCATCAACTCTGACCAGCTTCCCTGTCCCTGCTGAAGAGAAGCATCCCCAGAGCATGATGCTGCCGCCACCATATTTGACAGTATGGTGTGTTCAGAGTGATGTGCAGTGTTAGTTTTCCGCCACACATAGCGTTTTGTATTTTGGCCAAAAAGTTCCATTTTGGTCTCATCTGACCAGAGCACCTTCTTCCACATGTTTGCTGTGTCCCCCACATGGCTTGTGGCAAACTGCAAACGGGACTTCTTATGGTTTTCTGTTAACAATGGCTTTGTTCTTGCCACTCTTCCATAAAGGCCAACTTTGTGCAGTGCACGACTAATAGTTGTCCTATGGACAGATTCCCCCACCTGAGCTGTAGATCTCTGCAGCTCGTCCAGAGTCACCATGGGCCTCTTGGCTGCATTTCTGATCAGCGCTCTCCTTGTTCGGCCTGTGAGTTTAGGTGGACGGCCTTGTCTTGGTAGGTTTACAGTTGTGCCGTACGCCTTCCATTTCTGAACGATCGCTTGAACAGTGCTCCGTGGGATGTTCAAGGCTTGGGAAATCTTGTTGTAGCCTAAGCCTGCTTTACATTTCTCAATAACTTTATCCCTGACCTGTCTGGTGTGTTCTTTGGACTTCATGGTGTTGTTGCTCCTAATATTCTCTTAGACAACCTCTGAGGCCGTCACAGAGCAGCTGTATTTGTACTGACATTAGATCACACACAGGTGCACTCTATTTAGTCATTAGCACTCATCAGGCAATGTCTATGGGCAACTGACTGCACTCAGACCAAAGGGGGCTGAATAATTACGCACACCCCACTTTGCAGTTTTTTTTTTTTTTTAATGTTTAGAATCATGTATGATTTTCGTTCCACTTCTCACGTGTACACCACTTTGTGTTGGTCTTTCACGTGGAATTCCAATAAAACTGATTCATGTTTGTGGCTGTAATGTGACAAAATGTGGGAAAGTTCAAGGGGACCGAATACTTTTGAAAGCCACTGTAGGTGTTTTGTGGTTCATGTAACTCTGTTTCCACACAGAATGAGCTTGGAGTCCTGCTGGCTATTTACATTTAAACATTAAAGGTTACCATCCATTAACCTAATAAATAAAATTAAAAGACAGGGAAACAGTTTATTGGCAGATCATAGTGGAAATAAGTTTATTGCTTGAATAGACAGTATTGTTTTGTGTTTTGTGTTCTAAAAGCTGTAATTCCAACAGTGTAAAACACACACAGTTTGCATCACACTGGACAAATCACCACATTAAACAATAAACTGAAGTTGGTGTCATAAACACTAACAACTACATGGGGAAGGGGGCAGATGGGATGGACACTCACTGAAAACTGCGACTCGATAGAGGAATCGATAGAAAAAAAACCCAAAACAATTATTCCTATGTTCGTAAGCAACCCTTTAAAGAGATATTTAGGTTTCACAACAGAGAGGGGCAAGAGAGAGAGAAAGGGCGAGACAGACAGAGCATGACTGAACCCCATACAGAAGCAGTCTTTGCTTCAAACAATTATTGGCTTACAGAAGGTTTCTGAGCTATTCAGACTTGATGAAGCACATTAGACCCACATAATTGCATGTACCTGCACAAACATGTAGATGCATACAAAAGGTTTTCAACAAAAACATTCCACCATGATCCCTGCTGAGGACCAGATGTTGTTTTCAACCTGACTCATTCACTTCAAACACAGCTACCATTAGATAGGTTTCACTCTGGTGAACTGGTGACTCGGCAACACAAAAAGACCTGGATGTCCATGGAAGACAACAGTGGTGGGTGATCACAGAATCATTTCCATGGTGAAGAGAAACCCCTTCACAACAGCCAACCAAGTGAACAACACTCTCCAGGAGGCATATCAATATCCAAGTCTACCATAAAGAGAAGAGTGCTTGAAAGTAAATACAGAGGGTTCACTGGAAGGTGCAAGCAACTCATAAACTTTAAGGCTAGATTAGATTTTACTAAAACACATCTAAAAAGCACAGAATGATGGCAAGAAAAGAGTATGGAGAGGGCATGGAACAGCTCACAATCCAAAGCATATCCAGGCAATATGATGGCTTGGCCGTGCATGGCTGCCAAAGGCACTGGGACACTAGTGTCTGACACAGGACAGAAGCAGCCGAATGAATTCGGAGTTTTTCAGAGACATACTGTCTGCTCACATCCAGCTAAATGGAGTCAAATTGATTGGGTTTCATAATACAGATGGACAATGACCCAAAACATACAGCCTAAGCAACACAGGAGTTTATTAAAGGAAAGAATTGGAATATTGTTGAATGGCCAAGTCAGTCACCTGATCTCAACCCTTTTGAGCATTTCAATTGCTGAAGACATCTCTGTGCAGAAGCCCCACGCTGGCAGCTAATATATATATATATATATATATATATATACACATATATATATATATATATATATATATACACATATATATATATATATATATATATATATAAGATTATTTGGAACTGTGAGTGATGCAAAGCTGATGTAGTAAAGTGCAAAAAAAATAATGTTGGAAATTAGATTAGCGAGTCACCTTTGAGTCTTTAGTGGGGCATGTAGTCAGATATAGTTTTGAAGTTTGAATACCTTAAAAGAATCTTTTATTGTTGCCCATTCTTTTTCAAAGACGTTCACCATCATAAAAATTTCGAGGAGTTTAATAAGAAATATTTTTAGGCTACCTTTTCCTTTGTTTATTTTATTCCCAAAGTCTTTTCTGTAAAAGAACCTGCTGAAATCACAACCCCACAGTTAGTGCAACCTCACAGTACAATCACTCCTAATTATTAGGTAACCATTCATGGCAGAGTGCTGAACTCATGTTTATAACTGTATTGATTCCTCTGTTGCAGCTGGTAATGTTCTGTGAGGTGATGACGATGCAGCAGGCTGGATATGTGATGCTGATGGACTACCTGCAGAACAACTACAGGGAGCAGCAGGAGCAATTTATGGGTCTGGTGTTCTCCTCTTATACGGGCACTGAGGAGATCTTCACACGGGGTTTGTATCCAGATTTTTGTTTCTTAGGACAGTCATTTATACCAAGGGCTCTAGTCATCTGAATGAAATCGTATTTGACTGAAAACTAGTGATGTGCGGATCGATACTGAAATATCGATTCCTCCAATACCAGTCATTTATGTTCTAGAATCGATTCTCATATTAAAATATCAATATTTTAGTAATTTAGGGTAAATTTGTAGTTTATCATTAACAGGAACACAGTGGAAAGCAGCTATATCATTTGGATTGTCTACATTGGAAGGAACTACTTTCTCTTCCGCCTTTCATAGTCATGTGCGAAATACGGCTGTATAAATGTATAAATGTGTCGCAGCCCCTTGTCGTGCACACTCACAACAGTGTCTGGGCGTAAATGGAGTCATGTGCAGACGTATTTTACCTCCACAAACAGCCAAGACGCGGTTTGCGATACATGTGGCAAGACCATTAACCTCGTCAAACACCTCACTGTAAATCATATCACAGAATATGACGAGCGTATGTTGAGTCGAACTGAAGAGGAGGAGAGGGGTAGGTGCCGCTAGGGCGAGACAGATGTCTCTCGCGGAGGCCTTTAGTGCTGCAGCCAGGCAACATGCTCAAATGGCACACAACTTCAGTTTTTTATATGATAGTTCTGCATTATTAAGTGATAAGAACAAGTAATCTGAGGTCCTGTAATCATTATGAAGCTATAATTTGAGATACAATAAAAGATACAGTAAAAAAAAAAAGTTTTTGTACAACGTATCGGTATCGGATCAGTATCACCGATGCCACCCTGAATTTTACTTGGTATTGGATCGGAAAGGAAATCAGTGGTATCGCACATCACTACTTGCAAATGTTTTCTCTGATTAAATACATCAGCTGAATTGTGTAGAATACATAGTGTTTGCCTTTTTAACCTAAAGACATATAAAGCTAGTATTTGCAGAATTTTAAATAATTTTAACTTTGTTATTTAAAATTGAAATCATGATATACTTTTTAGACTAAATCATATTCCATATGCATGAAGCAGGTTGAAGCATTAGTTGAGGCAGAGCTACTAACAGAGGTTGACGCCTGTAAATCTTTGGGCTGGATGTACCTGTCGTCATAAAATTATTACCTGAAATAAGTTAACACAAAAGTTGTTGGAGCATCCAAACAGACAGGTTTTCTTGTTGTTTTTGGTGACAGACCTTGTTGGAAGCTGAGATGTGGCGGTCAAACTACTGAAAACTTAAAAACCGTAAATCCTCCACTTTAGCCATGATAGAAACTTTTTTCACATGGTATTGATTAGTTTGGAACAAGTAGCAACTGAAGAACAGGGCTTAAAAATGAATTTAGTGTGGGATTCAGTTTTCCAATCAAGCTTACTAGAATTACCATTTAACTTTCTTAAATATGGGGACCTGTGGCTCCAAAAAATGAACATAGCAGCAGCCAAAATGCTAGATGATGGTAATGGGTGGCAGCAGAGTGGCCACCTCCATCTTACATGTACAGTAATCCAGTAATTGTAAACAGTAATTGACCTCGTAATCACAATTCTAGCTTACCTAAAGGACTTATTCAGATAAAATAACCCACCCACCACTTTAATCACACTCTAGATCTTGTTTTAACATATGGCATAGAAACTGAACATTTAACAGTGTTTTCCGAAAACCCTCTCTTGTCTGATCATTTCCTAAAAACATTTATGTTTACAATATTGATTACACAGCAGTGGGGAGTAGACTTCATCACAGTAGATGTCTTTCTGAAAGTGCTGTAACTGACTTTAAGAATATAATATACCTGCTGTTATCTTCTTCAATGCCCTGTACCAACACAGAGCAGAGCAGCTAGCTGAACGCTACTCAAACAGAGGTCGATTATCTTGTTAATAATTTTACCTCCTCACTTTGTATGACCCTGGATACTTTAGCTCTTGTGAAAAACAGCTGAAATCAAATCACAAGTACTTGACTCCTTGGTATAATTCTCAAACACATAGCTTAAAGCTGATAACTCGTAAGCTGCAGAGGAAATGGAGAGAAACCTTTTGGATGGTGCCAGTAGTATCCCATTAAGGAATGATGGCCATCTTCAACCAAAACGCTGACACAAATGTGACACAGGAACTGTCAGTCATTAGTCTCTGTCCCGCCTCTTCCCTTTGATACATGGCTACAATGCAAAATCAGGGTTTCCAAAAAGTTGATTCTGTTCATCTGGATGTAGCGTTTTGTGGGAGAAATGTTTCATCACTCATCCAAGTGACTTCTTCAGTCTCAGCTGACTGCAGGTTTCCCCAATCTTATAAACAGTACATTTGCATAATGACTGAAACCAGCCCACTGAAGGAACAGTGGGCTGGGAGGTCAGTTCCTTAATCTTAATTATGCAAATTCTTATGACCATTGATCAACAACCACTGATCAAAGCCCACTGATCAATGGCCATGAGTACCATTCACAGAGAGTTGGGGAATGGCTGCAATCACAGCATTGTAAGATGGCAAAAGATGTACCCTTAGGCCCCCTCCTTGATTCAGAGATGGTCTTTCCCTTTTCATGTAAATAGCCTCCTTGACTCCGCGCTCAAACCAGCGTTCCTCCCTGTCCAAGATGTGTACATCCTCATAATTGAAAGAGTGTCCACTGGCCTGTAGGTGTGAATAGACTGCAGAGTCCTGGCCTGATGAGGTGGCTCTTCTGTGTTGTGCTATCCGCTTCGCCAGAGGTTGTTTGGTTTCCCCGATGTATAAATCCTGCCAATCCTCCAGGCACTTAACAGCGTGCACTATGTTACTCTGTTTGGGGGACCCGATCCTTGGGGTGGACCAGTTTTTGGCGCAGCGTGTTTTGGGGTTTAAAAGAGACCCGGTGTTTAGAAAAAATGCGTTTCAACTGCTCTGATACTCCTGACACATATGGGATCACTACAGGTTTTCGCTTGGGCAGCAGTTGTCCTTCTCTCCTGGATCGGCTGAAGCTTTCTTTAGGTGTCTTTCCAGCTTTGACAAAAGTCCAGCTAGGATAATCACATTTACTCAGGGCCTTCTTGATGTGCTGTTCTTCTGCCTCCCTGGCCGCTGTGTCTGTGGGGATGGTATGTGCTCTGTGTTGGAGCGTCCTGATGACACCCAGTTTGTGCTCCAGTGGATGATGACAGTGAAACCTTAGATACTGATCCGTATGTGTAGGTTTACGGTACACGTCAGCTTTTAGATGTCCCTCATTACTGATGGAAATCTCACAGTCTAAGAAGGCTAACCTGCCACTTTTCATATCCTCCCTGGTGAATTTGATTTGTCGGTCCACCGAGTTAATGTGATCAGTGAATTGTGGTACGTCCTGAGATTTGATTTTTACCCAGGTGTCATCCACATATCTGAACCAATGGCTTGGTGGTGTTCCAGGGTAGGATAGCAGAGCCCTCTTTTCCACTTCTTCCATGTACAAATTGGCCACGATGGATGAAACTGGGGAGCCTATGGTACACCCATGTTTCTGCCTGTAGAACTGACCCTTGTATGTGAAGTAGGTGGAATGAAGACACAGTTCCAAAAGCAAACACACTTGGTCGATGCTGAGAGTGGTCCTGTTGCTGAGGTTGGTGTCATCCTGTAATCTCTTACGGACTACCTCCAACGCTTCCGTGACTGGGATACAAGTGAAGAGAGATGTAACGTTGTACGATACCATGGTTTCATCTGCCTCCATAATGACATCTCTCACCTTCTCAACAAAATCCAGGGTGTTCTGGATGTGGTGTTCAGAGCTGCCCACCAGCGGGTTGAGGATCGAAGCCAGAAACTTGGAGGTGTTATAGGTGACCGAGTTTACGTGAAAAGGGAAAGACCATCTCTGAATCGAGGAGGGAGCCTAGGGGTACATCTTTCGCCATCTTACAATGCTGTGATTGCAGCCATTCCCCAACTCTCTGTGAATGGTACTCATGGCCATTGATCAATGGTCTTTGATCAGTGGGTTTTGGTCAGTGGTTGTTGGTCATGGGAATTTGCATAATTAAGATTAAGGAACTGACCTCCCAGCCCACTGTTCCTTCAGTGGGCTGGTTTCAGTCATTATGCAAATGTATGTTTATAAGATTGGGGAAACCTGCAGTCAGCTGAGACTGAAGAAGTCACTTGGATGAGTGACGAAACGTTTCTCCCACAAAACGCTACATCCAGATGAACAACAACTTTTTGGAGATTTACTTTCCTGGATGACTGAGAATATATCAAGACAAAATCAGGGTTAAAAGTCTGAAAGGGAGGGAAAAAATGCCCTGAAACTGAAAAGGGGGTTTGAAACTGAAAAAAGGGAATTTGAAGCCCCCCAAAAATTGAAACTGTAAAAAAACTAAATTGCATAATTTTGTAGTAAACAAACGGCAGACACCGTTGAGCCATTACAACAGATTTTAGGGTTCCCCACCTCCTGAATCCCACTTTCCTACTCATTTTCCTGTTTAGAAGCAAATTCACACTCTACAATTGAGAAAGGAAACTAGAGGGTTTCTTTTTTCATTTTTTTATTTGAGTACATTTCAGAGCCAGTGTTTTTTCACTTTTACTTGAAAAAAGAAATTGACACTTTTGCTGGAGTATTTTTAACACTAGTATCTGTACTTCTAATTAAGTACAGAATGTCTGTACGTTTTCCACTTCTGTCTGGCTTACCTAAGCTCAAAGTGGGCTGCATGTGGCTCACAATGTAAAATGAATTTGTTGACATCCCTATATACTACTCCGAAAGCAATTCTCTTTTGCAATGTGAAGCTTATTATTGACTATGTGCACGAGACAATGCTAACTTCCTGGTTTGAGACCGGATGTGGGGTTGTGCATTTCCGGTAGCTTTACTTTGCAGTCAATCGCTACTGCGAAGATATACCCCAAAATCATGTCCAAAACTCGAAAACGGAAAGATCGCGTTAAGTTACAAAGAGGAGAAGGTGGGAACACTCACCACTGTTGTGTCATAAAAAATCTAATGATCAATTTTGACGTTTAAAGAGTTTAGCAGTCCCTCGCAATAACGCGGTTCACCTTTCACCTCGCTGTTTCGCAGATTTTTTAGTGCAAGTTTGCATGCTTATTTTTTTTACGTCACATTGTGTCCTGCGTCCTGATTGCTGCAGACGATCTCCTCCGTGACGTCTCTCCTGTACAGTACAGAATCGCTGCATCGATCGCTAGCAGTGTGACTCTGAAGTGCAGCACTGTATGTCCACGATGTCCACGAAACGTTTTGCACCGTCAAAAAATAAAATTGGCTACTTGATTTCACCCATCGCTGGTTATTTTAGAACATAACACCCGCGATAAACGAGGGACAGCTGAGAAATATAACATTTGAATCCATTTTCTCCTTTGCTCTGAGGCGCAGGGAAAAATATCTACAAGTCGATGAACATCATTTACAGATATATTGGGTAAATGCCCAAGACATCTATAGAAATGTAAATCGCCGCTTGATTCATTCATTTGCTTAACTTGTTTTGGACCGTAAACCAGGCGCGAATAAGACACCGGAAACAAAGCTCCCCACAGGAGTTTCCGCACCGGAAGTAGCATATGCTAACGTGCACACAGTCAATTACTGGGTGTTTAAATATAGGACTTTACATGACAGGTTTTTTTTTTACATTTTTAACCAGCAAATACTCAAACACTATGTGTGTATCTGTCCCAAAGTACAGATCCTGATTCATTTTGATTATAAGAAAGGGTGAGAATTTCAGGCTTTTAAAAATCTGCCTCACATTTCAGTGTGCGGAAAGAAAAAAAAAGGGGTCTGAAAGTGGGTCAAAAGACCATTTTTCCAAAAATATATTTTCAAAATTATTTGACATATGAAGCCTAAATTTCATCATTCCATTCTATCATATAGCTTAAAACTTTGGACCATAAACGTTTTAGGTAAATTGAAGATGATGAAGCAAAATATTCTAAACCTCTGTTGATTTTTAGACAAATGATCATGATGTAAAAATAGAGCTGAAGTGACCTGAATAAAATGTCAGTGACAGACAGAGAATGGGGTGACTTGGGTACCAATTGATTTTAACACTGCATGTTGTTTCTACTCAATAACTGGGATTGATCTTTGGCTTTGGGGAGAGTTTGTTCTGGTACCAGAGAAATATTTGATGTTGTTTTCAATTAATGTTCTAAAATATTCTTAAAACATTTGAGAAGCTGGTTTTGAATTGCCGTTGACTTTTGCCTCCACCAGTTAGTTTTGGAATATGCAACACTTTAGCATATTTTATTGGAGTTAGCAGAAATTAATTTATTAGTTGTTACACACACATCTGTATATATTTTGGCAACATTACAGGACAAAAACAATCTTCTCCATAATCAGTTCCATTTGTTTATCAGTCTAGCATCCACAGTTGTAAAGATATTTAAATATTGTGTGATGGTAGATATCAATAACAACTGAAGGTGATTTAATTTTGGTGAAAATTGTGTCAAGGTGATACCAAATGTGAAAAACAGCAAAAACTTTATATTACTTTTAAAGGATTGTCTTCAAATTTTAGGGGGTAGCTCAGTAGGTAAAGTGGTCGCCCCATGATCGGAAGGTCGGCGGTTCGAATCCACTTAACGGCTACCCTGAGGTACCCCTGAGCAAGGTACCGTCCCTACACACTGCTCCCCGGGCGCCTGCTTAGTGGGCTGCCCACTGCTTCACTGAGTGAATGGGTCAAATGCAGAGAAAAACAAGTAATTTCCCCATGGGGATCAATAAAGTATCCATTATTATTATTATTATTATTATTATTATTATTATTATTACAATATCCTAGACCTTAGAGAACTTGACTATCTAGCTTGGCTAAGCACACACTTTATTTTTTTAATATGACACACTACATCTGCTAACCTCAGCATGTTGTAGTAAAAACATAAAACATTAAAGTTTTAGTAAGCTGTTAGGATGCTAGGGCTGGGCGATAGGGCCTAAAATCCATATCATGGTATAATTTGAAGCATGTGCGGTAACGATATAGATCGCGATATATTTTTTTCTTCTGTATACCGTATTTTCTATACTTAAAATCCTTTAATTTTCTCAAAACTCGACCGTGCACCTTATAATCCGGTGCGCCTTATGTATGAATTCTGGTTGTGCTTATTGACCTCAAACAGATTTTATGTGGTACACGCTCAAAAATCTGTCAAAAATGTTTTAGTAGGACTTTGGTAAGCTACAAAGCCGCACCACTTGATGGACTGTCGGAGCATTATGGGTACCGTAGTCAGGAGCCTCGCTGAGTAACCTGGGTCCAAAACTCCGTCTGCTTCGGGTCCCAAAGTCAAACGAACACTGCGGCATCACTGAGAGTTAAAAACGGTCTAAATTCTTTCATCTTTAATAAAATGATCAGCACTGCTGCTTTACCAGGTGTAAAAATTAAGTTTAACATCCAGGCATCCATGAAAACAGAATTTATTACATTTAACAGAGTTAGAAGTTAGCAGGAAGTTAGCTCGCTCGCTTCCACCTAAACATGATATACCACGTTCTGACCAGTGTTGGTCAAGTTACTTGAAAAAAGTAATCAGTAACTAATTACTGATTACTTCCCCAAAAAAGTAATCCCGTTACTTTACTGATTACTTGTTTTCAAAAGTAATTAATTACTTAGTTACTTTTTAAAAACACGATTTACAACCTGAATAGGTGATAAAGCGATAGATCTTTCAGCCCAATTCTACTTTTTCTGCATAATCCATCATACAAAATGTAATCAAATGGAAAAGTCTATTTTTTTAACTTGTTTTATCAGTGTTAATCTTTTAACTTTATGCATCAAGTAAAAATTAAATTATATGCAACATTCTCTGACTTGAATAAATTAGTTTAACATTTAAACCTATTTTCTACACATTCCAGCACATAAAATAAAATATTTTTTGTGTTTACACTCACTCTTTCAAATAGATGCAATTAAAACACAGCAGAAAATAAATAAAGTCAAAGACTCAGGTCCTGTTGCTCTATTTTCACCTGTAAAGCAGGACTGTGGTAGGCGGAGGTTTACCCTGGTGCAGGTGTGCCGCGGTCAATGGAAGAATCCGCGAGTTTCTCTGTGAATTTTCCATTACGTCATAGCTAGGGATGGGTACCGGTATCCGGTGCCATGATGGCACCGGTTCTGACATAGACGGTAGTAACCAGACCGAAAAGCAGCGCACATTTCGGTGCTTTATTTCGGTGCTTTTTTTTCCTGAGCTGTGATACACTTCTAGCCAATCATTTTACGTTTCCGAGGATAGTAGGCGGGCCCAGGTATGTACGTTCTTTTAGAGCAGAGCTACAGATTAAAAATGTCCAAGGCGAAGCGGTCAAAAGTCTGGCTGTACTTCACAGCAAAAGATGCAAACTCAGCAGCCTGCAACAAGTGCTTTAAGCTGATACTGTGATACTGTCAAAGGAGGTAACACCTCAAATCCGATGAAATACCTGGCGACGCATAGCGTTTTTTTTTTAAAGCCGAGAAATGCGCCGTATTTGATAGCTTGCTGCGAGACCTCACACCGAGCGCATCTACTGCGGGTGGGTTGCCTGTTATGCAACATCCCCCAAAAACACGAAGAGGAGAGTCCTGGCCCCTAGCCCTGCCAGTGTAGGAGAAATGATGAGGATGATGCAGCAGCAGCAGCCGTTCTTCTCTGCGTGAGTAGCTTAATGTTGTTCGTGTGTAATTTACGTTGAGTAGGCTAACCACGTTATTACATTAATGCATGTAAGGTGAACTAGCAAACATCATCATAGCTACATGCGGCTGTCTTCTTGTTTGATGGCAGATACTCCCTTCACCCTGGCCAAAAAGGCTAAAAAGACCAAAGAAAAAGTGGAAAACAGTTAAACATGAGAGGTTTAGGACAAAGTTTGTGTTTTTTCCATTGTTTAAGCACTGCTTCCAGCCAAGAGTGATGCCATATATGCCCCATAGCTGCAGAAAAGGCTAACATTGTTATCTTTTTACAAAAAACAGCTGAACATGAGAGGTTTTTGGACCAATTTTGTGTTCTCCATTCTTTAAGCACCGGTTTGAGCACCGTTTGAGCACCGGCACCGTTTCAAAAGTACCGATTTGGCACCGGTATCGGATAAAACCTAAACGATACCCATCCCTAGTCATAGCGCACTCGGTGCTTGCTCGGAAGTTTAGGGGTTTTTTCGCTGTAAAAATAAGTTTTCTTCCCACGCACAACGGACACTAATGTTTTTGTCACTTTTTATGGAATCAAACTCAAAGTAAGGTCAGTACTTCCACGCTTTAAATGCTGCACGCTCATACTCTCTCCCACACTCGATATATGATCCATTGTTGATCTGCACACAGCTGTTGTCACTAACGGCGCACTCGCTTACGTCACTGTCTTGAGACATTCTCGCAAAAAATCACGGTTTTAGTAACGCAATAACGCAGCGTTCCTACGGGAAAGTAACGGTAATCTAATTACCGTTTTTGCAATAGTAATCCCTTACTTTACTCGTTACTTGAAAAAAGTAACGCGTTACTGCCCATCTCTGGTTCTGACTGAGAGATTTCTGAAAAAATTCAAACGTACAACTCTGCTGTCACTTCCAACATGAACGAAGACAGGAAACTAAACAGCAGTGACTTTTTTTAGGGTTGCTGAAGTTGGGCTAGCTGGTATATAATGATGTGCTACATGATCACTAGCGACACAGCTATGTTAGCATAACAAAAACACAGTGAAGCTGTAGGATGAACGCTAACTTTTTTCCACTCGATAAAAGTTAACGTGAGGGTTCCTGATGGTTTGGGACAAATGCAATCGCATGGCAGGATGCTGTAAAGGGACCAAACTTCAGTCAGGAGAACAACTGAGATAATCCATCCACAAAACGAGGTTAGTCATTAATATACTGCAACAACATGGGAATAGAGCAGAATTCATTCATTAATGAATCAATGGTACGGAAGTGGAGGAAGCGCAGTTTTTGGCTTTCCTCATATTCCAAAACGTGCTTCGTCTCTTCGCTATTACTGTCACCCGGCATAAACTGCAGATGATATTGCTTGCAGCCGTTGCGATGCTTTTGACCAAAACAGGCGCAGCTTGATGACACCATCAACATGCACTATCAGGGTAGAGCGGTATAGTGAAAATCTCTACCATTGGCCAAATTCATATCGTTTCTACCGAATACCGTTTATACCGAATATCGTTTATACCGCCCACCCCATAGGACGCGTCCCTTTTCTGTGAAGTCTAGAGGGCATGACGGCAACAGCGCAAACTATATATAAAGTGGGTTTCCAAACAAAAACCCCATTCTTCACTGAAAGAAAAGAACACGTTAAACTCTAGAGCAGCGGTCCCCAACCACCAGGCCACGGACCGGTCTGTGAGTCGTTTGGTACCGGACCACGAGAGTTGAGGCTCAGGTGGGAAATTGATGGTTTTCAGGGTTTTTATCATTAACTCTGTTTCCCTGGGTCTTTGTAGTTGTGTCTTCTTCTTATTATCTTATTTTGAAAGAAATATTTACGCGTTACCATGGTGGCCAGAGAGCAGACAGGAGGATGTTACTCTTAATGTTGGCGCATTTCAGGAGGACGCTGCTAATAAAGTTACATAATTACACAGTTAATTGGCATTTATTATTACATTTATAAAATACCACAGTTTTTGTCTTGGACGTATCATTTTATTTTGTTGTATTTGTTCGCTGCACCTTAAAGGCCGGTCCGTGAAAATCTTGTGTGACATTACACCGGTCCGTGGCGCAAAAAAGGTTGGGGACCGCTGCTCTAGAGTGAAACAACAAAGGTACAATGCCTAGGCAAAGCAATGGCAGAGCACTCCTAAAAAGCTTCTGCTAATCTTTAAACAGCAAAACAAACTAGGCCCCACAAATTTACTGCCATTATCTTCACCACTAGAACAGCAGGAACATATTTCCCGACACTTGGTAGCCAAAACAAAACAAAACGTATGCTGTAATGATAGAAAGGTGCTATACAAGTACAGTTTTGCTTATCTACTTAGAGAGTATACTCCATTAGATGTTACAAACTCATCGATGCTGGGTACTGGAATTTACACAAGCCTTAGAAGAAAACTGAAAATTACTGGAAGCAGCAGCAGTCATGCCAAACTATAATGTGCTGATCACTGTAGTTTGTTCAGTGAGTATGGTTTGATTGAATCGGTTTCCCTGATATAGGAATAGGGAAGGGTTTCAAAGTACCAAAAAAATTAGTTGCTGGTTTTAATTTAAATGTCTTATGAGATCCAAAAGTCCAAGAAAAAATTTATATATATATAAAATATATATAAAACAGGTCCGCGGCTCCGAACCATAGTAAAGGGACCTCTGGCTAATACGTCGGGTTCATGTCGGGCTCATAACCGAAAACTAGCTTTACTTTGTTGTCTGGGTCAACTTTGCTAGTGAGAGACAGAGAGACGTTGAAAGACTGCTCCAGCGGAACTTATTGTTTTCGGAGGAAAACACGAACACGGTGTACAGTCGAGTCTTAACAGCTTACTTACAGCTGGGCTCGTCAGGCACTCTTCTTGGCTGCAGTGGTTATTATTATATTTACATGCTTCCAGCTCCCGTTTCTGGTCGGTGACAACTCGTACTTTTCCTTTTTCTCCCTCCCTCGCTCACAGACACATAACAAGTATGGCAGTCCATTCTCCCTGCAGCACGGACTACACTGCCCATGAGGCTACATTCTTTAGGGCTATGCCTGTAACACTAATGCGTGTTTTGTTTGGGTTTCCACCGGTGTGGAATTATCAAAAATGGAGAGGGCATAGCCTAACATATGAAACAGGAAAAGACCGGCGTGTAATCCATTTATTTCAACAAAGTAACTGTATTCTGAATACCACCTTTTTAAACGGTAACTGTAACAGAATACAGTTACTCATATTTTGTATTTTAAATACGTAACAGCGGTACATGTATTCCGATACTCCCCAACACTGTTTATAGACATGTCAGCATAGAACAATTAATGTTGGTTTAGTCAACATAGCATAGTTTTTTTTTCTGGTCTTTTTTTTGTTATTGTTGTTGATTTTCAGGTCACTTTGGAGTGATTCATTGGTGCGTCCGCTGTTTTATTTATTACTCTTTATGTCTTATCATTTCTCTTTCTGCACTCAGCAGTATGTTTGATCTGCCTTCAGTCCTGCCCTTTAACTACAAAAACACATAAACACACATACACAACCCAACCAGTCAGTCAGTCAATCAGTCAAACCACGACCACACTGAGGTTTGCCACATGGAAACACATGGTCTGTTTTCCCTGACAGTTGGTTTCAGGGAAAACAGACTAAAATTGGAGGGAGAGGGGGAGGGAGAGAGGGAGGGAGGGAGGGAGGGAGAGAGAGAGAGAGAGAGAGAGGTTTGTGCATTCTTTACCAAAGTTCTCGTGGTTGGCACTGCCCTCTAGTGGTCCAAGCAAAATATTTGTATTTATCAGCTTGTATTTATCTGTTCCCTCTTCTGCTGTTCGTAGCTAATGATATCAGGATTTTCACTTTGATCCCTCAGTGAACAGAGTCCAGACTGGTTAGAGCACTGAGCCTAGCTGAGATCCAGTGGAAAAGGAAATTTGCGAATGATTGGATAGAGTTTTCTGTCTGTCACCGCCAATCCTCAGCCTGCTTTAATCTGTGTTAATCCCAGACTTCATAGTGTCAGTCATCTGCATTGTCTCTGCACTACTAATCTCACCTCTGACCCAGAATCATACTTACAAACACAGACAGGAGCCATTTCAACAACCACAATTCACGTTACTCATCCATTGCTTACTTACCGGTAGTTAATAATTCAGTTCAATTTAATTAAATTTTATATATACAGCGCCACATCGCAACAGCAGTCACCTCAAGGCAGTAACAAATAAATCAATAAACAAATAAAGGCACATCATGATGGGCGCTAGGACAGTTTATGGCCCACCAAAGTCAATTTTAAAGGTATAACTATGGCTTCACATCTAAATTGAATTAATTCTTGATTATGCTCTTCAATTTTATATTGAAGAGCACAATTTCAGTTTTATGAAATTCAGCTTTGTAGTTTTTTGTGTAATTTTCCTAATCAGCAAACAAGCATTGAACACATTTCACCACTGAGTTGCTTCAAAAGAACAAGCTATAAAACATAATGTGATGTGATAACCTGCATTGAGGATCCGGACAATTTTAAAAGCAAAATCATAAAATGTAATATTTTCCTTTTAATTGACTCTTTCTTCTTTTTAATGTAGTCAATCATACATGATAATGTATCCAGTGTTCCCCTGTTCATCAAATTTACATAAAGGCTACTGAAATAATAAAAGTTACTATAATAGAAAATAAAGTCAAGGTAGATCTTAGTTTTGGTTAGAGTTTTGGTTCCTGTATTTGAATTTGTGTCCAAAAGTGCAGGCAAAAATGGAATATACACTGTAGAATGTGACAATCAATAATACCAAGCCAGCCACACTGTAATGAGTACATTTATTTATTTATTTATTTTATCAGGATCTGAAATGACTGAGGAAATGTAAGCTGTAAACCAGGTTTTTATCAGGTTTTTATCTGTGTGTTTCAGTCTGCAGTTCAGAACCGGAGAACATCCAGGTGGCACCACACAACCTTAGCAGCCTGCTGGTGACATGGGAAAGGCCACGGGCAGTGTATGACTCCAGCATCGACAAGTACTCAGTCAACTACAGACTAGCTAGTACAGAGAATGCTGTCTCATCTGAATATCTGACTGACGGAGACCAGGATGTGGTGAGAAAGCAACCAACAGTTCATAATATAAAAAACATTTTCTCTTAAATTTTGTGATATTTGCCATCTGTCCATCCATCCATCCATCCATCCATCCATCCATCCATCTTCTTCCACTGATCAGGGGCCGGGTCATGGGGGGCCAGACAAGGCAGAGAAGCCCAGACCTCCCTCTCCCCTACCACCTCCTCCAGCTTGTCCAAGGGAACACCAAGGCATTCCCAGGCCAACCGAGAGATATAATCTCTCCAGCGTGTCCTGGGTCTGCCCCGGGGCCTCCTCCCAGTGGGGCATACCTGGAACACCTCGCCCAGGATGCGCCCAAGAGGCATTCTTGTCAGATGCCCAAACCATCTCAACTGGCTCCTTTCATTGTGGAGGAGCAGTGGGTCTACTCTTAGTCCTTCCCAGATGGCTGAACTCCTCACCCTATCTCTAAGGGAAAGGCCAGCCAACCTTTGGAGGAAGCCCATTTGTGCTGCTAGTATCCGCACTACCCACGGCTTGTGACTGTAGATGAGGGTAGGGACGTGGATCAACCAGTAAATTGAGAGCTTCGTTTTTACATTCAGCTCTATCTTCACCATAACAGACCAGTACAGCGTCCGCATCACTGCAGCCGCAGCACCAATCCATCTGTTAATCTCTCACTCCCTCATCACTTGTGAACAAGACCCCGAGATTTTAGTTTAATTCACTTGGGGTAGGAAGTTGTCCCTGACCCGAAGTGGGCAATTCACCCTTTTCCGGCTGAGGGCCATGGCCTCAGATTTGGAGGTGCTGATTCTCATTTCCACTGCTTCACACTCTACTGCAAGCTGTTCCAGTGCGAGCTGGAGGCCATCATACATTAAGGCTAACAGAACTGCATCATCTGCAAAAAGCAGAGATGAGATTCTGAGACCACCCAAGTGAAAGCCTCCCTCCACTTGGCTACTTCTAGAAATTCTCTCCATAAAAAAGGGCCTGTTGCAATGGGTCAGACATCCCATACTCCTGAAGCACCTCCCACAGAACACTCTGAAGGACATGGTTGAATGCCTTCTCCAAGTCCACAAAATATATGTCGACTGGTTGGGCAAACTCCCATGCACCCTCAAGTATCGTTGAGAGGGTAAAGAGCTGGTCCAGTGTTCCACGACCAGGACGAAAGCCGCATTGTTCCTCCTGTATCCGAGGTTCAACTAAAGGACGGACTCGCCAGCACCATGGCATAGACTTTCCCAAGGAGGCTGAGGGTGTGATCCCCTATAGTTGGAGCACACCCTTCTTAAGTATCCGTCGCATGACAGTTTGCCAGAATTTCTTCCTTTTCCATGGCCTCTCCAAACTCCTCTCACACTGGGTTTTTGCTTTAGTCACTGCCTGAGTCGCGTTCTGCTTGGCCTGTCAGTACCTATCAGCTGCCTCTGACGTCCCGAAAGCTAACCAAGCCCAATAGGACTCCTCCTTTAGCCTGGTGGCTCCCTTCACTTCTGGTGTCCCAACATTTGGTTCGGCGGTTACTACCACGACAGGCAGCATCCACCTTACAGCTGCAGCTCAGTGCAGCGGCTTCAGCAGTGGAGGTGCTGAACATGGTCCATTCAGGCTCGATGTCCCCAATCTCCCTTGGAACGCTGTTGAAGCTCTGCCTGAGGTGTGAGTTGAAGATCTTGCAGACTGGACCTCTGCCAGGCGTTCCCAGCTCACCCTCATTATACATTTTGGTGTGTCAGGTCTGTCCAGCATCCTCCCCCCCACCACCTGATCCAACTCACCACCAGGTGGTGATCAGCTCAGCCCCTCTCTTCACCCAAAATATTTCCACAAGTCTGGTGATACGATTACAAAATCGTTTACAAAAATGTTTGTTACAACTGTGGTTTGCACAGGCGTCCAGTAACAAAACACTGCTCAGGTTCAGATCCGGGAGCCCATTCCTTCCAGTCACGCCCCCTCCAGGTCTCACTGTCATTTCTTACATGAGCGTTGAAGTCTCCCAGTAGGACAACAGTCCCCATGTGGAGCACTCTCAAGCACCCAGGGACTCCAAGAAGGCTGGGTACTTTGAAGTAAACTGCGCATAAGCGGAGACGACAGTCAGGACCTGTCCTCTGACCTGAAGGTGCAGGGTGCAAGCCCTCTTGTCCAGAAACCCCAACGTATAGGCAACAAGCCGAGGGGATACTAGAATACCCACCCCAGTCTGCTGCCTCTCAGCAAGGGCAACTCTAGACTGAGATAGAGTCTAGGCCCTCACCAGGACCCCAAGCCATGCATTGAGGTGAGCCCGACTATATCTAGCAGGTACCTCTCAACCTCATGCACTAACCCAGACACCAGAGAGGTGACATTCCATGTCCCAATCACTAGTTTTGGTAGTCAGGGTTTGGTCCGACAGGGCCTCTGCTCCTGGCCGCCACCCAAAGCACATTGTACCCGACACCTATGGCACCTTCTGTGGGTAGTGGGCCTGCAGGAGGCCATGTCCCTTTTTCGAACTGTGCCTGGCTGTGCCCCATGGATGCCATTGGGCACCCTCCCCGGGCCTGGCTCCAGTGAGGGGCCCTGGAAGGGTGAACTGTTCCCTTGGACTTATTTGATTCAATTCAGTTTTATTTATATAGCGCCAAATCACAACAACAGTCGCCTCAAGGCGCTTTATATTGTACAGTAGATCCTACAATAATACATACAGAGAAAAACCCAACAATCATATGACCCCCTATGAGCAAGCACTTTGGCGACAGTGGGAAGGAAAAACTCCCTTTTAACAGGAAGAAACCTCCGGCAGAACCAGGCTCAGGGAGGGGCGGGCATCTGCTACGACCGGTGACTTATACTCATGGGGGTCTTTTGAATTCCTCATTGTTTGGTCCCTTACCCAGGACCAATTTGCCATGGGAGACACTACCAAGGGGGACAACATAGCCCCTGGAATCCCTGGAACACACAAACCCCCTCCACCACGTTAAGGTAGCAATTCACAGAGGGGTGATATTTTCGCCAATTATATTAACCATTGACCTCTGTAAAGCCTGAATAAGCAGCTGTTGCACAAATGATAATCACCGAACCTCTAAGAACTGTGCACTGCTTACTACTACTAAAAACTGTCTTCTCAAAAAGGTGTTCACTAGGCTGCTCAATGTTTTTGGTGTGGCTTTAATGGTAAATAATTCTTAGCCATATTGTTATTTCATAGTCTAGGGAGTATGTTGAAGTTCACCTGTAGGCCAACCCAAAAGTGTCGCCCTGGATTTTATGTTAGACAATAAACTTTGTGTTGAAATAAAAGTTTTATGACACTTCCACAATATGTGCAAGATACTTGCCAAAAGTAAAATGTCTTTTTTGCCAAATGATGAATGTCTGCAACAACTTCTGTGGTGTTTAATCGCAAGGTAGCAAATTAAATAAGTCTCGGACACAGAAAATTTTCAGCATTAATATCATTAGGTGATGAGGTAAGGATGCTTACTTACACTCATTAGACACTTTGTTAGGTGCACCCGTTGAACTGCTAGATAATGCAAATATCTAGTCAACCAAATCACATTGCAAAAGATGAACATTTTCTCAAAACAGAAAATATCCAGAGAATGGCATGTGTTTGGGTGAAAATGCTGTTAATGCCAGAGGTCAGAGGAGAATGGCTAGAATGCTTTGAGCTGATAGGATGGCAACAGTAATTTAGATATCTACTGGTTATAACCAAGGTATGCTTAAGAGTACAGCACGTTGAACTGTGAAGAAGATGTGTTACAGCAGCAACAGAAGAAGGCGACAATAGTTGCTGCTGTCAGCTAAGAACAGGAACCTGAGGCTATAACTTGTAGGGGATCACCAAAGTAGGACAGCAACAGCCTGGAAGAATGATGTTTGGTCTAATAAATGTAGATTTCTGCTGCAAAATTTGGATGGCAAAAATCCCAATTTGGTAACAACATGAAAGCTCTTGATACCTGCCATGTATAAAGAGCCAACAAATCTGTGGCAGCTGCATGATGCTGTCATGTCAATATGGATCAAAATATCTAAGAAATATGTATAGGAATTTGTCTACAACAGCGGTCCCCAACCCCTGGGCCACGCACCGGTACCGGACCATGAGTCGTTTGGTACCGGGCACGAGCCTAGTTTTAGGATAGCTGTAACATTCACTTGTACACTGTACTTTGACCATGGTTTAACTCCTTGTGAGTGAAATAAAGACATGCAAATGACTGTAGAGAATGGAAGTAGGTAATCTTGGCACTGATGTGATATTCTTTCACCAGGGTGCGATACTTGATGACCTCTTGGCCAACACCAGTTATATGATCCAGGTTGTGGCGGTGTGCTCCAATGGTCTGTACGGACGTTCAAGCAACCCATTGATGGTTGTCATGCCCATTGACAACCCTGGTAAGAGCAAGCGTGCCCATCACCAGGCATAACCACAAAATCTATTAATTGTGAAATAGTAAGGCTAGTGCAAATTGTGACTTTGTGACAAACCTGCAAGATAGCCAAACCTGTATATTATAAAATTAATTTGTATTGAACCTTTACAAAGTGCAAAATAATTGGTTAACACTTAGTAATGTTATTGGTCACATTACTGTTACTAAGTCATCATTTAACCATATTTTAAATATATTCCAGTCACTTTTACATATTATTAATAATTAATAATTTAAATTTAATCTAATAACGTGTATGCATTTTTTATTTCATTCAACATTTTTATTTACTATGGCATTTTATTGTTTTTTTTTTATTTTCATCATTTTCTTTTGCTATTCTCTCTTTACATTTTTCTGTTGTTTTATGGTCATAAATGGAATAAACTGCATTAGAAGATAAAAGCTTATAAATTACCACACACTAACAAGGTCACTTTTGTAACGGAAACATCTGGTTTTGGTTGAGGCTAGAGAATTTCTTTTTTCCGTCTAAAAGGGTTTTGTTTAACCTTACTTAACACAAAGACCTGAAGCTGAGGAAAAACTGCTTCAGCCCTTCAAACTAACTAAATTGTTACTGAAATATGATCATTAGGGTGCAATTAATTAACTTTTTTGGTTTCTTACACATTTTCTTTGTAAACAATTTATCCCAAATATCTGTCCTCCCCTAAATCCTGAATAAATATTTCTTGTGTTTTTCCTCATCTCCTTTTCACCCTACCCATTTTACCTTCCCTATGGTTGTACACATGTAACTGACTACATTTGATTTAACACACAAAAACATGTTTCATCTTTTCTGTGTTTTTAACTGTTTCTTTAGATTCTTAAAATATACTCTTCCTGTATTTAGAGTTAAACAATATACTTGGTTTAAAGAGTCATTTTTAGTGTTGCAAAGCTGCCATCTTTGTTTTGCTGTCATCCACATTCACATGGCATCTGTTCTGCTTCCCAAACCTTTTGTTTTTGCAGCCTTTTGTTTAGTGAGGACTGGATTGGCAGTTATAGTGACTTTGTATTTCAGCTGAACTTAATAATAAATAAACCGATATGTGTTCTTACAATCAAAAAGATGAAGTATCCTATTATCCTGTATCTTATTGTAATATTCTTCAATATTCATTAGATTTACATAAGTGAATTTTTCCTAACTTGGGTTTTGGATACATGCTAACATTCTGGCAGTCATAGCTGCCTAGAAATAGTTCTGTCACAAAAAAACATAGAAATCGACATCTTAAAAACACCTTATTATGTTAGTATTAGATTACTACTATTAGATTACTACTTATATTTAAGTAGCATTACCTTATTTTCAGGTATAAAGAAGACTCTCTGAAATTAGGAAATGGAGCGATTCTGATGTGACAGCTACTTATATTTAAGTAGCATTACCTTATTTTCAATTATATTGTAGGGTCTCTACCTTGTAAAGTGCCTTGAGGCAACTGTTGCTGTGATTTGGCACTATATGAATAAAACTGAATTGATTATGGCATTTACAAGACTGTGAGGAATAACTAACAAGGCAACGTTTTACTCACCTTTAAAATTAGTCACTTTTAAAATTGAAAAAATATTTCAGACCGAGTAAAGTGTATAGCATAACTTTATTACTGGACTGGTTGCGCAGGTCCTATCATGCTACCACACTGGAATTCACTGAGCTCCTGAGAGCAAACCATACATGATTATAGTAGGAATTTTATGATCACCAAATGAAGTACGTTCAAAATACAATTCCTATACAGAAATTTGCAAAAGTGTTATTTATGATCTATAATGATGATATGTGTTCTAGGAAAAAATACTGATATGTATTTCATTTGTAAATGCCATGGTGCTAATGTTGATAAAGTTAACACACATATCATTTCCCTGAGTCTTCTCCATCAAGCCTGTTTCTTTAAACTTGTAAAACCTCACTTCATGCTTCTCAAACAAGTCTGATCTGGTCCTTGTGGTGTGTCATTTAGCTTCAAACAGGTAAGAGCCACTAGCCCACCATTTACACACCTGCCCCCTTAAATCCCCACTGTGTGCTGTCTCTAAGTTCAGTCAGCTTGTGCAGCATTAGCAGATAACTCTCCTTATGAGTTTGTTTTATTCCTCTTAGGGAACAGGTGGATCCAGTCTGAAAACAAAAGTTTGAGACAATCGGAGTTAAAGAAGTAACTTGAAAGCTTTTTGTTCAGATTCCTTTCTGTAACTTGTCTAGTTTTATAAGAATGAAACAGGAAAAACTACAAGTTGCAAATGCTTCATGTGTTTGTGTCTTTTGGGGATAATTCCTGCATGCAGGTACCCGATATGTTGTCACCATTTGTTTTTTTCATAAATTGTCATTTTATCACATGTAGTTGTCTGAATAATCCTCCTCTTTTTCATTTTCTCCATATGGTTTTTTGTATTGTCCTTTTTTCTATCCCGAGTGACACATTCCCATTCTGATTATTGGTCCTAGAATAACAAAACTAAATGAAAGGATTAATTGTCCAGGAGCTTACCTGTTCTTGTCTGAGATGTTTTCGTCTGTGTTTCCAATTTGTTATGACCTTTGTTACCTATTTCTGCTTTTTCAGCATTTTCTTTCTTTGAACATTGTTTTTAATTCTGGAAATTAAAAATAACATGAATATAAGTTGAAGGAAACTTAAAGCCATCCTGAAGAAAATTTAAGCTAGAGTTATTTTGAAATTAAGTGATTTATTCTAGTTCTTGTTTGCATTGTATATAACTAATGTTGCATTCTGTTCCCTTTCTAGAAAATGCACTGGATCCAGCTTCTTATGAATATAGTAATGAGGTAAAAACAAAAATCCTATTTTCCCCATCTCATTGTTTAATTGTAGAATTACTGTTACTTGTCAAAGTCTGTAAACCATACTTTTACCAACAGGTCAAGTATGATCTAGATCTTACCTGGGATGAAATAGGACAAACTAAGGACCACGATCTGGATTGGAGTGCAACAAACTTGCAGAGGACAACAACTTCTGAATCACCTTTTTTGCTTTTGCCTACTATTAGAACTACAACAGTAGAGTCGGGTCACAGGAAAGTTACCAAGGATCCACTTCCTCCTCTTAGAGCCACTCAATCTGGTCAAGTGTTGAGCAATTCTGAAGAGATGCAACAACATAGTACCTCCATGTGGTCACCAGAAATGACCCTGCCACCAGAAACAAAGGGAAGAGCTAACTTCAATGTCAATGCTCTGTTTAATTTAACCAAAACAACCAAAGAAAACTCACTTTATACCACCACTGCTCCTTTACACCGCACGATAAAAATAGATGGTGTTCATGGAGGCATTACCCTAAACGGAAAAGGCAAAATAAAGGGAGGTATAAGTACCACTGCTCCCACAGTCACCACTTCAAAGGCTGATTACATTAATAGAGGATTAAGTCAACAAGATTATTCTGGAAAAGTAACTACCACTACTCCTACAATTACCAGTGCAAAGACCAAAGAAGGTAATGTTTCTCAATCAGGCAACACTGCAACCAATGTCATGTCTCATATAAGTAATGTGAGCAGCACAACGTCGTCTTCTACATCCTTCATCCAAACCAAGACTGATCCACGTTTGGCACACCCAACAAACAAAGACAACACCACTGATAGAAGTCTTTCTACCAAGCCCAGAGGTATTCCAGAGATCCAGACAGAAAGCTCAACTTCCAAACCTTCCTCTTCACCTACCAAAACATCTGTCCAATTAAGCCGCATTCTCGTGCAGACCACAAAGCCACTGTCCAATGGTGAGAGCCTATTTGTGTTCCCCTCAACTTCCTCCTCCTTCACCTCCTCTCCTTTGTGTGACGCCGTGGATTCCAGCTGTGCCTCTTCCACCTGCTTGCATGATCCTACCTCCTCTTGGCCTGTATTGTCTCCCTTGGACTCACAGCTTACTGCTACATCCCTGTCACCTGTCAAAGACCCAGTTTCCCAGGCTTCAGTCTTCACGCTATCTGCCTCTACCCTGCCTTACCTCCCTCACCCCTCACACTCCCTGTCTGGTTGGGCGACTGACCCTGTCTTTCATGGTGTTGGGTTTGATGATACTGATAGCAATGATGATGTGTTGTCTGGATCTTCAAGTAATCCCTCAGTATTTAGCAGTACACCTCCACTCCAAGCACTTCTAGACCCGTCTGCTATTGTTTTCACCACCAAGCTCTCTGAATCTTCCTGGGATCAGTCTCTCTCAGCAGCATCTCTGTCTGTCATCCCCACCCTAGAACCTTCGGTTCATCTGTCTAGTAACCGCTTCCTTTTTGACCCTACCCTGGGATTATCTAGTTCTTTCTCATCTGTTTTTGACAATTCAAGATATGCCACAGGGAAAACAATAGAGACTTTTCTCAAAGAGGGCAGTGGTGACAGGTTTCCATTAGTTAGCGATGTGCATGCCCTGTGTGACTGCTCTTTGGAGCCATCAGCATCCTCCCCTTGGTTGCATTTGTTAAATGTTGAATTGTCCTCCTCAGCCTGGGACTCTATAAGTTTAGAGCTTTACTCAAGTTTGGGCTTCCTTTCAGCCACTCATGTTGACTTTGACAATTTTCTACACTCTTTATCTGTGGTGGGCTCTGATGGTCTGTCCTTAGGTCAGCCACTGTCATCCCGTAGTGCTATCTTGCCTTCATCATCTTCTTCACACTCCCAGGTTCTCCAAGCCACCCAAAGTGACCTGCCAATTTCTGTTGCAGCCACAGCATCTGCCATCATGGAATCCTGGTTCTCTGTATCATCTGTGCTAACTCCTTCACCCACAGCCTCCCCCACCACTCTCGCTTCAGAGGGACAGGTGATAGACACCAGTACCAGTGCATCTGGCTCAGGCCTGTTCCCCGACTCCCAGGAGGGCATAGATCAGGAGTGGGACATGGTTCAAACTTCAACCTCTGGGGAGAGCATGCTCCCTTACTCGATGAACGTTATTAGCAGTGCTTCCCCATCTAGCTCCTCAGAGGCTGGCCAGAACCCAGACGATCTGGATGAACACTCCTCAGCATTTTATTTTGAAAGTGAGAGTAGCAATGCATTGGGCTTCGAGGTAGGAGACACGACAACGGAAGCAGTAACCTCTGCTTCACATTGGTCGCTAGGTAGGGAGGAGGGGAGCAGCTCAGGGCAGAGTGAAAGCCTCTACGACAACGAGACATCTTCTGACTTCAGTATCTCTGAGCACACAGAAAGGGAGTTGACAGAAGAGGAGCCAGTAGCAGGTAAAACAAAACAAAAAAAAAGCTGCCAGTGCGCGGGGGACAAAAACTTCACTGCATTTGCAATTTTGCCCTGGAAACTAGGAAACACATGCTTTGTTAGAAAGAATTTTGAACATCCAAAAGACTAATCTACTTCTCTTCATTTGTAAGAGAAGAAAAAGAAAACGTCATTTATAATTTCAGTCTGTTAAATCAAAATAAAGAAAATTCACTTAACTATACAGGCCCCTTAACTATTATGAACCTTTCATCACATTCTTCACTATAATTTCAGATATATTTATCTTAATGGATTGCATCCAGCCATATATTGTTGTTTTTTCAAACTGCATATCAGGGATGTAAATAGCTCCACTTCCATGTGAAGTATTTTTCTTATTTAATATAATTCTAATGGAGCCTCTCTGATGACATGTGAGGCAGTAAGATATTCATGGCCACTAATAAAGAAGAAGATGCGAAAATGCAGGAGCCCTAAACGCTGCACTACATTTGATGACAGAATAAAACCTTTTAAAGAGGCCACACTATCATGAGATAGAGACAGAAAGTTAAAGAATATCCTGACAACAACCAAAATTATTACTGTAATTTAAAAAAAAAAGAAAAAAAAGATGACATGTGGTCTAGCTTTGGTCATCAAGGTTTAGTGATGCTCAAAAACCCTAAACACTGAAATGCCTTTTCAAATGTTGCTTGACATGGGCACCAGAGGGCAGCAGAGCTGTTTTGATTTTCAAAGTGGTTCACATATCTATATTATCTTTATATTGTCTCAGCTGTGCTATGTATAGGTTGTAAATATGAGTGAAAAGTGATTTAAAGTTGTAGTATTTACAAAGTAAATCAAGTAATAAATAACAGAGAAAGATTTTTTCCCTTCCTGACAGGCTTTGATTTTTAGTTTATTTAAATGAAATTCACATTGATCTTATTAAAATCTTGCTGCAGGTGGGTAATATCATAATTAATATCCCTGTTACTTCAAAGTTGCATAATAATAATAATAATAATTCTTTAAAAAACTTAAAATATCTTTTTTTTTCTTGGTTGGATTTTTCTTTTTTTTAAGATTTTCATCCATAAAGCTTTGTTCGTCAAAGTGTCCTTGAAAATACCAAAATTTTATGATTTAAAAAAAAAAAGTTTTCACATGGTCTTGTTGTAGAAGGTCTTGGTGTGTTACTGCACTAATAACAACAAAGGCCAAATGTTTGCAAATGGAAAAGAAAAGTAGTGGGTCACTCCTTTTATTTTATTTTTTTTAGAGGTAATTTGAGGTCAACTGATCTGTGTTGTATGATGTGTATTGAACATTGCCTTGACTTTTCTTTCAGATAAATTAAAAATAAAGCCTGCCTGGTAGCTAAATATATGTTAGGGGGAAACCTCCAACCTTTTTATTTATATTTGTTAAGAGGGGGTTTTAAGACTGTTGGTTCCTTAAGTCACATATTTGATTTGATTTGATTTTTAATTTTTTGAGTTGAGTCTTCTATTTCAATTTCCTCATTGAATTGACTAATATTTTTCATCCTCTAGTAATTAGTCCAAGGTTTAAAACCGGCATAAAAAGGTGTGCTGGATGAATTATTGGATGAATTGGTTTTACTTTTAAAGCGCACCACAAACTCGATATGAGCTGGTTAACAGGTCTGACCCACTCATTCATGACAGTACAGGGTCAGTCTGTGCAGAAAAGGTCTAGCAAACAGCTTTTCAGTCATGTGTAGTTCACACTATTGTTGTTTTTACAGGCTGTCAGAAAGGATGGTTTAGCGGCTAAATTGAATTCAATTTTATTTATACAACACCAAATTACAACAACAGTCACCTCAAGGCACTTTTATATTTTAAGGTAAATCGTACAATAATATAACAGACAAATGCAAGTGCTTTGGCAACAGTGAGAAGGAAAAACTCCCTTTTAACAGGAAGAAACCTCCCGCAGAGCCAGGCTCAGGGAGGGGCAGCCATCTGCTGCGACCAGTTGAGGTAAGGGGAGCTGCTGAGTGACCTCAGGTTCAGCCATTATAGGTTATGTACTTTGAGGAATCAGTGATGGACTTTTCATTAAAGGCTTTTGTGCCTCCCTGTGTTTCAAATGGTTTGGCAGGTGTTTTTATCGTGATGAATTTTGTATTTGTACAGCACATTAGTCAATTTTGAATGAGGGAGAGCATTGTGTTTTGAGATATAAATGTGTTTTTTTATTCTAAAATAGATATTAGAGGTATGAGAATGTCCAACGTTGTTTCATAAACACTTTGAGTAAGCCAAGAAGAGCTCAGTTACATTTTATTTGCTTCTTTTTTTTCTTGTAAGTCTTCAAATTATTAATTATTCTTCACGTTTTTGGGGTCACCATTAAATTTGTATGTGTTACCTGCCAAGATGATGAAGTACAAAGGGATAGTACTATAAGTTCTAATTATTTTTGATAATAATTTATTTTGCAACAAGTTTGGAAGTTGGTCCACAACTTGTGTTTAATTAATCAGATGTGAAATTTCCATTTGAATCATGTTTCAGTTGAGTGAAATGTTGTTTAGGTCTTCCACAGCGTACATTTCTATCCACTTTTACAGGAAAGATGCACTGTGGGTATTTTTCATATATCATTAAAAATAATTAGTGAAAGCTCACAAAAATAATACCTAACACCTGGAAACAGAAGAGCACAGTGCAAAGAAATCTGTGTAACCTACGATGCTGTATTACCATTTTGCTACGTGCTCTAATGCAGCGGTCCCCGTCCCCTGGGCCACGGACCGGTACTGGTCCATGAGTCGTTTGGTACCGGGCCGCGAGGGTTGAGGCTTGGGTGGGAAATTTACGCTTTTCAGGGTTTTCATTGGTTTTTATCCTTATTTTCTTTATCGTTTTTATCGTTAACTTGGTTTTCCTGGGTCTTTTCCCGTGTGTTATAAATAAATCTCTTTTTTTTTGGTACTGGTTTTGTTTTGTTGTATTTATCCGCGGCACCTTAAAGGCCAGTCCATGAAAATATTGTCACACGTAAACTGGTCCGTGGTGCAAAAATGGTTGGGGACCGCTGCTCTAACATATAAATAAATAAATAAATTACTTATGTATTCACTTAAGTAATTTAAGTACAATGAAAAAAGTCGATACAACCCCACAAGAGAAAGGAAAGCTTGTTTTATTATTCTTGGAGGTCTCATATTGAAGTTTTGCAAATGTGACATCAGAAAACCCTTTTGATGCTGATTTTTAATTCTTTCTTTTACATTGGACCATCTATGGTTGTTTTCCTATTTTCTTTCCTCTACTTTTAAATGTTCCATGCTTATATGCTCAAAGTTTCAAATATACTTCAGGCAAAGTTGTTCAATTGAACCAAGTGGGAGAGTAAGTACAGTTTGTTGACAAGACCTGATTGATAAAATTATGATTTGCTTGACTAAATATGTCTAAATCTGTGGGCTGTAATATATTTTGAAAATGAAAGAGCAGTTAGCAAGCAAGCAGAGGACGTTATTTTTGGATTGGCAGTCGATAGTGTTACATTTGTGGTCCTATGCTTTATCAGTGTATTCTATAAATACAATAATCTGTGTAAAGATATACAGATTTGCTGAAAATGCAGTAAAGTCTGAAGGCAGGTTATAGACTTAAATTTTAACAGGTTTACAAAAAACCCAAAGCAAAAATGGTCTGTATTTGTATAGCGCTTTACTAGTCCCTAAGGACCCCAAAGCGCTTTACACAACCAGTCATTCACCCATTCACGCACACATTCACACACTGGTGATGGCAAGCTACATTGTAGCCACAGCTGCCCTGGGGTGCACTGACAGAGGCGAGGCTGCCGGACACTGCCACCACCGGCAAGAGCAACAATGCTCTATTTAAGGTTTCACAACATAAATTTACTATAAATTCACTAATCAGTGTACGACCATCTTTTATATATATTTTATGGATAGGAGGTCAGAAATATGGTGGCTTTAGAGACTACATTTTGGATTCTACATGGGACCAATATTTTTATACTTTCTTTTGCATTATTTCCAGTGATTCTAGATTGACTTTGACCCTGTGGTTACATTTCAGGCAAAATAAGCAAAAATTTAAATTCATTTGCTGACTGTCACAAAAAAACAAAAACAAAGGAAAAGCTGGTTAAATAGTGAAAAACATGTTTGAAATAGCCATATTCTACCTTTTGTTTCACCTAATACTTACAATTTAAATGTATAAAAATACCATGACTATAATGACTTTTTTGTAACTAAAAGTTAACTATATCCAGTTTAAACTGACACGTTTAAAATATGACCCTGACTGGGTTTGTATGCCACTGGCATATAGTGTTTGTGGCTCTGTTGACCAATTTTATTATACTTCTTGAGCCTTTATCTAAAAAGTAGGTGGGTTTTGACTTTTATTTCTGCTCTCCAGCAGCGTTTTTTTAGCTGCCAACTCTTTTGGTGTTATTTCTCTACAGATGCTAGTAACAGCAGCCACGAGTCGAGAGTTGGTTCAATCAGGGAACAAGAGAGGAAGGCTGTGGTTCCTTTGGCTGTCATCTCCACCCTCACCGTCCTCGGCCTGATTGCTCTCATCTGTGTTCTCGTCTACTGGCGGTAGGTACTGCCGGTAAATCTGCATATAATGGAAAACAGTTTATGCATGCAGGATACATAGTACAATTTTATAATCCCCCATCTATTTAAAATTTACACTTTATGTAGTGAGATTCTTTTAACACATTTACACAGGTGGTTTAGTCCAAAGGTAAGTGAGAGTTGTGAACAATATGGTTAAAACAAAGGCTTTTTTCTGCAGCCTGTTGTGCATTTACCATGAACATGGTGATGTGCAATAGAAGACCACTTCCCACCCAAATTGTGCTCCACGTGAGAATGATCCAGACAACTTGTTATCCATAGGAGGGTCATCCATCGTGGGTAATAATATCATGCAATTATTCTTGTACGTATGGTACAAGATTAACATCAGGAAGATACGTGACATTGGAATATCATTTGAAATGATTGAAAAGTTCATTTAGCCTTTTCCTGTACCAGTTTTATGTCAAAAGTGCATTTTTGTTTACTGAAAATACTGAAAAACGCTAGCACATTTAGCATCCGACTTATTGTCTAATCCAAATCCTCCTCCAATAATTTCATGATTTTTGTCACGTTTTCTTTTTCTAAAAGGTGTTAAGAATATATTCCTAGTATCTATTAAAAACACATATGCATAATACCCATCTCCACTGCCCGCCTTCTAACCCAACTACACGTGACATATATCTTCTGATGATCAACATCAACCAGAAGATTTTCACATTTTTCTGGGAAACCTAATCTCTTCAAACATGGGCTCAATCTTGATCATGCATCGTATTGTGTGTTTTTATTTGTGTTTTGGTGAGCAAATACACACACTTCACAAATAATACCTTCTGTTCATGCTGAATGAAGCCTTTCATCTGTTACTGCAGCTCTCTGTTGATTCACTTTGGATAACCTTCAGAGATGCCATTTTTCTTTATTTATGGAGACATATGAAATGCTCAATATGAAGCAAACTGAATGTTCTTTAAGGATAGTCGTAGTTTTTTGTTTGCATGCTTTGTTTTCTCCTCGTCACAAACCCCAAACTTTTTTTTTGTCTTGTTTTGACAACAAATCTTGAAAATCTTTCTGACCGTGAAATACCCAGCTCCAGAAATCCAATCAAAGACACGCTGTCAAATGCAGTGTAAACATTTTTAGTTATTTTTCACAGAGTACATTTGTCAGCTGCCATGTTGAAGATAAACATATTGCTCTTGTTTGGCAATCAGCTTGTTGTTGTATCCCTAAGACTGAGCAGTGCTAAACTGGTAATAATCTGTAGAGCAGGAGGATTAATCCTTAATAAAGGATGTGCTTTGGCTGCAGTGCTCTGAGCATCACTCAGAGGAGAGCGTCCTGGGAGGGCTGCAGGATCGAAAAGGACATCTGACTGATTATGTCGGATAGAAGGAATCGTATCAGCTTCTTGTAGGGCGAGCAGCAGGAGGTCAGACTGCACTAATCCTCCTGTTGTTGTGTCCTCCTTCACTAACTCACAACACGGTGCTCATTTGGCCACTGCTGCTGTGCATTTGAGATGAAGCAGGGTGAGAGGATTTCGATTGACTACAAAGTTGCAGCAAGGTGAGAGTTGTGCAGCAAATCAGGATATAGCTAAACAGTCTTTAAAGGTTTGGATATGCACAATATTAATATTTATCCTACATCCTGAGTATCTCACGGGATGTGGATGGTAGCTGTTTTCAGTTTAGAGTGTGTGATTATCTGTTAATGTGGTTGTTACTAAGCTGCAGCTCAGTTACTTAATTTAATCTGAGCTTCTCACAAGTTACTATAATCAATATCAGTATATAATCAATATAATTGCATTAAGTAGTTTCTATGGTGTTATATGTATGTCAAAAGTCATGCGGGAGAAAAAAATTATTTAATTGCACGAGTACTAATCGCTACTCGCGCAATTAAATTCGTGTAAATTCAATAATGCCCACATACAACTCAGAAGTCATGCGTTGAAATAAGCAATCAGGTATGCAAGACTGCGTTTGCGTGCGCTTCACGGTCTTACGGTTAGCTCTGTGCTCGAAGCTGAATCCTAATTGCTCTAACCAACTGACTAATTGGAGGGCGGAGCCAAAGGAAAAGTAGCCCTAATATTAAATCCTAGTGTAGCAGTGGAAATTACATTACTGCTAAAGAAATCATTAAAACTAGAGTACTCAAAGAGAAGTTCTGAAGTCTCTGAACTCCTGTTTACATTATCACACACCTTTTAAGATAAAAAAAAAAATCATAATGAGTTTCTAAGAAAAGGAAAAATAGTTTTTATTCTTTCATTCTTAATTAAATACATTTTCCAAAATGTGAACAAATAAGGTGTGCTGTCTTTTTACAACACAACACGACAGTAGTAAGTAGCTCATTTTCTGATCTGAATTAGTGGCCGATAAAACAGTTAAGGTTTTTACTATGATTTTGTGTAGCAACCTAAAGGGTCAAACTACACACCATCCTTGTAGCTGCTGTTTGCTATGTGGGCTAAGTTTTCATACTTTGCGGTCATGTCAGTCCACTACGTAAGAACGAGTTTTACCATGTACCATGTTGTAGATCCTTAAATCTGGTGTCTTGCCCTGGACTTGCAGACCAAAGGGAAAAAGCTATGCATCTGTCTGTTTGCACTGCTAAAATATTTGTACAAAATACTTGTACAATTGTCTTTTTTAAAATTATTTTAGTTTGATAAGTTTATATATTTATTAGTTGATATATTTATATACATAGTTTATAATTGTGTTCATAATAAAAGCAAGAAAAATATTAAAAACTAATTCTACTAGGTGGTTAGATTTGTGGTTATTAGTAAAATTATTATGATTTATAATATTAAATATTAATATAATTAGAATGAAACTTTTTGCAGTTGTGGAAGAAGTATCTATCCCAAATCCTATACTTAGATAAAAGTAGTCATACTACATTCTGTGAAAATAAACTTTTAATGAAGTGCAAATGTTCTGCATTAAAATATGTCAATCTCTATATAATTGCTTGTTTGTTTTTAACCTGTACTGTCAGCCAGGTTTAGCGACAGAATCATTGCCTGAATGCTTTGTTGTGCCAAACACATTTGCTTTTTCCAGGACGAGCGCTGTAGACTCTGGGGTTAATCGTTTTGTTTTTATAAATTGTGTTATTATCTGTGTGGGTATTATGCCAGAGTGGACAGTGGGTGAAGGCCAGGTTGCCGAAAGGCAAGAGGAGAAGGCAGAGGAACTGAAGAAGAAAAGGGACAGAAAGAAAGAGGGGTGGGGGATAATCAACGACCAGTTGGGAGGAGCAGGGAGAGGAACCACCCCCAACCCACCCTCAATAACGCCAGACATGCGTGTGTGCACCGCAAGAAAACTGTTGATTAATTTAACTATGCATTTTTATATTTTTGTCTTCTAGATGCTGTATGGGGTTTGGGTTTTTTTTGTTTGTTTTTTCGTCTCTTACAGGTGCAGCATTTGGCATCACATTTCTATTTGCACTCTATACTTTTATTATGTTTTTCCTGTTTTCGCCCCCTTCCATTTTTTTTTCTTCTGCTGCCTGTCAACTTAGACAAGGTCATAATATACTATATACTATATTACATATAATCTAATAAATAAAATAACACTAATAGAAAATGATAAATAAACCGATGAAAGAAACACATGAAGAAGAGGAGCCTATAGAGAATTTAGATAGCTCGTCTTAGAAAAGCAAAATGTGTTTGGCACATTTTTGGATTCAGATCATAATGCTAATTGCAAAACCTGCCAGACAGGACTGAATTTAAAAAAAAAAAAGGTAAATGGACTGGTTTTTATATAGCACTTCTGTACATAAACACTCAAAGAGACTAGGGGTTGTTGTATCCCCTCGGATTGCTGCCAGTGCATTTAGGCTTCCGCCGCTTAATGAGGACAGGATTTGTTCCCAGGTCATTTGGGTCGGGGAGCAGGTACTGACTGTTGTTTGGCATAAAAGTCCAAGCAACAGTTTAGCCTTCTTGGAGTCCCTGAAACGGCTGCTCAAGCTGCTACACCTCATTACTCTGTTGTCCTACTGGGAGACTTTAACCCTGATATAAGCAATGATAGTAAAACCTGGAGGAGTGTGACTGGCATGCACAGCCTTCCTCATCTGAAACACAGTGGTGTTTTGTTATTGCAAATCACAATTTGTCCATAATGAACACCATGTTTGAACATAATCTGCAAAGGGTGGACCAAAATCATAGTATACATATATGGAGGAGGCATATGGAACTAATCCTTTTAGCTGCAATGCTGCCTAATGTAGTATACAAAGTATTGTAGATCAATTAAATTTGTTGTTTTGGAATGTGTGAATAACCATTCAACTGCCCAATGCTGGGAACTATTGGAAGTCTACGTCAACCACTTGACTACCCTGAATTATGAACCCTCACTGATGCGACGAGACCACTCAAGGACTCTGGCTGACATTAAAAGCAAAATCATTTAAGGGATACGGGTCCTATACTCCTTTCTGCTTATAGCTCCTGTTGACCTAAACTGTGTCATTTAAAAGAAAAAGAGAAATCTTTAATCTCGTAAAGATTCCATTTATCTGGATGCAGTGTTTTCAGTAGGAGAAATACTTTATCCGAGTGAATTAACAATCATGAAGATGATTTTGTGGCTTATTGTTGCAGTGCTACTAGTTTCAGTCATTTTGCATCTGTACTGTTAGGCAAACACTAGCAGTCATCTGAGACTAAAGATTTCCTTACCTTGAGTAAGTTGTAGAACAACTATCTTAAGAAAAAAAAACTAGACTGAAGAATTAATATAGAAGTAGAATGAAGTAGAATTAATAAAGTAGAAATTATTCTGTTTGGTTTGGAAACTTGATGCAGGGCTAATCAGACTAGATTAGTGGACAGTGGGGGGCTGGTGTAAAAACCTCTGAGACCTGTTGGGAGATTGTTTTTGTTAGTCAAAGTAGTTTCTCAAAGTATTTGTCATTAATCTCCAGTGTTGGTCAAGTTACTTGAAAAAAGTAATCAGTAACTAATTACTGATTACTTCCCCCAAAAGTAAACCCGTTACTTTACTGATTACTTATTTTCAAAAGTAATTAGTTACTTAGTTACTTTTTAAAAACATGACTTAGAACCTGAATAGGTGATAAAGTGATAGATCTTTCAGCCCAATTCTACTTTTTCTGCATAATCCATCATACAAAATGTAATCAAATGGAAAAGTATCTTTTTAAAACTTGTTTTAATCTTTTAACTTTATGCATCAAGCAAAAATTAAATTATATACAAAATTCTCAGATTGGAAGAAATTAGTTTAACATTTAAACCTATTTTCTGCACATTCCAGCACATAAAATAAAATATTTTTTGTGTTTACACTCACTCTTTCAAATAGATGCAAGTAAAACACAGAAGAACATAAATAAAGTCAAAGGCTCAACGGTCCTGTTGCTCTATTTTCACCTGTAAAGCAGGAGTGGGGCAGGCGGAGGTTTACCCTGGTGCAGGTCAGAGGAAGGATTGTTATCTTTTTACAAAAAACAGCTGAACATGAGAGGTTTTTGGACCAATTTTGTGTTCTCCATTCTTTAAGCACCGGTTTGAGCACCGTTTGAGCACCGGCACCGTTTCAAAAGTACCGATTTGGCACCGGTATCGGATAAAACCTAAACGATACCCATCCCTAGTCATAGCGCACTCGGTGCTTGCTCGGAAGTTTAGGGGTTTTTTCGCTGTAAAAATAAGTTTTCTTCCCACGCAGTGAGCAGCGGACGCTAATGTTTTTGTCACTTTTTACGGAATCAAACTCAAAGTAAGGTCAGTACTTCCACTCTTTAAACGCTGCAGGCTCATACTCTCTCCCGCACTCGATATATTATCCATTGTTGATCTGCACACAGCTGTTGCCACGACCGTCGCACTCGCTTACGTCACTGTCATGAGACATTCTCACAAAAAAATCACGGTTTTATTAACACAGTAACGCAGCGTGCTTATGGGAAAGTAACCGTAATCTAATCACCTTTTTTGCAATAGTAATCCCTTACTTTACTCGTTACTTGAAAAAAGTAATCGGATTACGCGTTACTGCCCATCTCTGTTAATCTCAGAGATCAGCTCTGATTCAGGTTTTTTTCCCCATCTGTGAAAATCCCTGATGCCCATGTCTGTCCGAGACAGTACAGAGGTGCTGTCATCTGTTTACAAACCTATTAACATCTTATTTACTGGTGTTATGGGGAGATTATTTTGTATTTTCTAAAATCTGGGCTAATGCTAAATTACATGAAAGCAAAAAGCATTTCCTGCCTATCAGTGCAATGTTGATTGTCGTCTAAAGGAAGTGTTTGTTTTTCTGCAGGTTGTGTTTCCAGTCGGCTCACTTTTACATCCATGACAGCTGCTCAACCAGAGTCATCACAGCACCAGACACTGCTATATCTGGTAACATGCACACATCGTTTTGTGTGTATCTGTGTGACATATTACATTGACATGAAGTTAAAACCCAAAATTAACATCTTAACAACGTAACATAAGCCATTTGAGGACTTACATACTAGAAAAATTGCCTTAATTTCAAAAACAATATTATACTCTCAATTTTTCTTAAATATCCTTTCCAGAAATTTAACAAACACCCCAAGTTGTCAATAAATCTCTTCACTTTGCACGAAAAACAGGTCCTTAATTTCAAAAAATGTTTTGTTTCTAAATTTTCCAGCCAACAGTGTAAAGATGCTAATTTACCAAAATGTCATTAGTTTATGGAGCTGTCCTCATTTTGCTGTAAAGTTCTCACTTGTCTAAAATATCAGAATCAGAATCAGAATACTTTATTGATCCCTGGGGGAAATTATTTTTTGTTACAGTGCTCCATTTTAAACCAACATTAAGACAAGACAGACAATACACTAACTAAGAATAGTACAATATATACATATATATACATACATACATACATAAGTCACTCATAGATAAATAGCTGAAAAAGAAACATGTGTAGTTGTAGCAGCAAACAGTGTGTTAAGTGGATGCGTTGTACAGGGAGATGGCCACAGGCAGGAATGATTTCCTGTGTCGTTCAGTGGTGCTTTTCGGTAATCTCAGTCTCTCACTGAACGAGCTCCTGTGACTGACCAGCATGTCATGGAGTGGGTGGGAGGTGTTATCCAACATTGTCTTTATCTTGGACAGCATCCGCCTCCCCGACACCACCTTGAGGGAGTCCAGCTCCATCCCCACAACATTGCTGGCCTTACGGATTAGTTTATTGAGTCTGTTGGCATCTGCGACCCTCAGCCTGCTCCCCCAGCATGCAACAGCATAGAGGATCGCACTGGCCACAACAGACTCGTAGAAAATCCTGAGCATTTTCTGGCAGATGTTGAAGGACCTCAGTCGCCTCAAAAAATAGAGACGACTCTGGCCCTTCCTGTAAAGTGCTGTGGTGTTTTTAGCCCAGTCCAGTTTATTGTCAATGTGTACTCCAAGGTATTTATAGTATTTGTTTGTTCTCAATGTAACAACTTCATACATTACATTCATCCATTCATCCATCCATTTTTTCCACTTATCTGGAGCCTAAGCAAAGAAGCCCAGACCTCCCTCTCCCTAGCCACCTCCTCCAGCTCCCTGGGGGAACACCAAGGCACTCCCAGGCCAGCTGAGAGCTATGATCTCTCCAGTGTTTCCTGGGACATGCCTGGAACACCTCCCATGCCATGCCCATGCCCCCTCAACTGCCTCTACTCTGGGCCCTTTCCCAGATGGCTGAACGCTATCTTAGAGAGAAGCCAGCAACCCTTAGAGACAGCACATTTCCGTTTCTTGTATCCGCAGTCCCATTCTTCGGTCACTACCCAAAGCTCATGACCATATGTGAGGGTAGGGAGGTAGAACGACCAGTAAATTGAGAGCTTCGCTTTTACGCTCAGGTCTCTCTTCATCACAATGAACTGGTACAGTGTCCACATCACTGCAGCCGCAGCACCAGTCTGTCTGCCAGTCCTCTGTTCCCTTCTCCCCTCACTTGTGAACAAGATGCCTGAGAAACTTAAATAGACTTGGAGGTACTGATTCTCATTCCCACTGCTTCACACTTATCTGCAAACCACACTCCAGTGCGAGCTGAAAGCCACCACCAGATGAAGCCAACAGAACCATATCATCTGTGAAAAGCAGAGACGAGATTCTGACACCACCCAAGTGGAAGCCTTCCGACACTTCGGCTTCCGAAATTCTGTCCATAAAAATTAAGAACTGAATCACAAAGGGCAACTCCCACTGGGAACGAGTCAGAAGGATCGAATAGCTCATAGCAACAGGCCACACACCCCACACTTCCAAAGCACCACCCACAGAATACTTAGAGGGACACGGTCAAATGCCTTCTCCAAATCCACAAAACACATGTAGACGGGTTGAATAAACTCTCATGCACCCTCAGGTATCCTTGCTAGGGTAAAGAGCTGGTCCAGTGTTCTACGACCAAGCCAAAAACCGCATTGTTCCTGCTGGATCCAAGGTTCGGCTAATCGATGGACTCACACACTGTGTTAGGTTTCTTGTGCACCACAGAGGTGACATTCTATGTCCCATTCGCTAGTTTTGGTAGCCAGGGATCAGTCCACCAAGGTCTCCACCCTTGGCCACCACCCAGCACACATTGCATGTGACCCCTATGGCCCTTCTTCGGGCTGTGCCCTGCCGGCCCCCATGGGCAAAGGCCAGACACCACTAGGCACTTGCCTTCGTTCACCCTCCCCAGGATTGGTTCCAGGGCGGGGCCCAGTATATCTATACTGGGGCTCCGGGATGATGGACTGTTCCCTAGGTTTCTGTGAATAGGTGTCTTTTGAATCGCTCTTTGCCTGGTCCTTCATCCAGGACCAGTTTGCCATGGGAGACCCTACCAGAGCACAAAAGCCCTCCGACAACATAGCCCCTGGCATTCCTGGGACACACAAACCCCTCAACAGATTCACGGAGGGGTTATGCATTGTATTCAAATATTTAAATACATTATCAATAACCTTGTTGTTGTTTTTTTCTAGATTTAGTTCAAAAATACTCGTCTCTTTTTTCCTGAGACTTGGTGTTTACTCCGTGATCTTAAGTTTGCACAAAGAGGGAAACTTTAACTTCTGTTTTAAACTTCCGAATTGAAAGCCAAATGTCATTGTATTTTATTACATGTACAATGTGCAGGATCTAACCCAACAGTTTTCACCATTTTTCATTTAAAGGTTCCAACATGCATGTTGCCTTTTCCAACATTCACAGGGCTCTGTTCCATGAATTCATCCTCCATAGTCATAATGTCAATGCATGTGTGTATGAGGAAGAACCTTCTGGGGAAAAAAGGACCTGTACTGTGACCTTCACTGTGGTGGTCAGTAGGCCATCAAGCCCTGAAACACAACTAATTTTAGTGCCATTGCTGAGAGTGCACCCAGTATTCACTGCCTAAAATAGGTGTGCCAAGCTTGTAGTGACATACTCATAAATAATTAAGGTAGTAATTACTGCCAAAGGTGCTTCAACAAGGTATTGACCAAAGGCTATATTCATAGCCGGATGTATTATGTTCACATTCACATTGTTTTCATCATTTACTTTTAATAAAGTTACAAGAATTTGAAATTATGTTGAATTTTGAGTTTAAAATTAATTTAATAGGTTTTGTATAAAAGCTGTAGTGCATACTTTCTGGATGCACTGCATACCTGTTTATTTAGTTAAATGTGTTATTATCACAACCAAGAAGTCCAGAAACTTTCTTTTTTGTATTACATAATGGACAAAAAATTGTTATTTGGAACATTTGTTAGTTTTTTGTTTTGTTTTGTTTTGTCTTTTGTCATTGTTGTTTTGTGGGGGTTTTGTTTCCTAGGTGAGCACAGGGCTTTTCCAGTGAAGGACTTTGTCAAGCATGTTGCTGAACTTCACCACACTCAAAGCTTCAAACGAGAGTTTGAGGTATGACAAAGATTCAATTATATAATACAATTTTACAGTGGTGCAATAGTTATAGCACAGAAAGACCGCTTTCATAGGGTGGATTCAAACCCAGGACCTTGTTGTTGAGCTCAGTTTGGATTTGATAAGCAGAAGATTGATGGAATTTTAAAAGTTTTATGTTTGAGTAGTTGTGTGAGTGGTGTTAAGCTGGTTTTATGGTCCTCTCAAATGTGTCCATCCATGTACACTACTGGGGACAGAGGGGGAAAGGGCTTTTTCACTGTACTCAGTGGCTAACTGACTGACCAACAACAATGCAAGCAAGAGTGGCCCACAGACCAGTTTTACTCTCTACTCACTACAGATCACAATGTCGTCTATAAACATCATCAGAATCCTGCCTAACCTCATCTGTCAACTTGTCCATTGGGAATGAATAAATAAATGAATACAGAAAACATTTGGGCAACCGTCATACTGACAGTTCGTGAAGTTGCTTTGAGGCACATCCTATTGTGCAACATCAAAAGTGTGATATGGGTTAACCCTAACAAATCAAAATGCTGATGGGAAAATATTTACAAACAGTTTGATGTGATTTCTCCTTCATGTTTGCAGGAGTTGTACTGTGACATAAAGCTATGTGGATCTGTAATTTGTAATTGTAATTTGCCCTTTTGCACTTCTTTGGTTTTTGTTACGGAATTGTCCTGCTTGTCTGCTGCTGATTCGCCCTCAACCTTAGAAACTGAAGCCCAGTTACGAGGTAAGCCCCTGGCATTTATTCATGTTGTTGCATACCACCAGATGTGTATCTGTCTTGTATTGCACGCTGTTTCCTTGTCATAGTATCAGTAAAGCACGTTTACTCTGTGGCAGCAGTAGAGGAAGGCATGACTGCATTATGTGAGCCGCAGGGTTATTACAAAGAGTAAAATGTGTGCATAAAGGTCATTTCTAGTTTCAAGAAATCCAACCAAAATCTGTTGGAAATCTGTTAAAATCTCAAAATCTTTTCTTTTAACCATGAACTGTTTTGGAAAACTAGTTGTATGAAGTTTTAAAATACATACACTATATTGGCAAAAGTATCCACTCGTCTGCCCTCACACGCATATGAGTGACATTCCATTATTAATCTGTAGAGTTGAATATGATATTGGCCCACCTTTATGCAGCTAAAAAAGCTTCAGGTCTTTTTGGTAAGGCTTCCTACAAGGTTTAGCAGTATGTTTATAGTCATTTTTGACCATGCTTCCAGAAGCACATTTGTGAGGTCAAACACTGATGTTGGATGAGAAGACTCTGCTCTAATTCATCCCAAAAGTATTCTGTCAAGTTGAGGTCAGGACTATCACAGTACCACGCTGAAATTCACTGAGCTCCTGAGCGTGACCCATTCTTTCACAAATTTTTGTAGAAGCAGTCTGTATGCCTAGATGCTTTATTTTGTACACCTGTTGCCTTGGAAGTGATTCAACACCTGAATTTAATGTTTGGATGGGTGAATGAATACTTTTGGCAGTAAAGTGTATCTTAAGAGGGAATCTGATGCAATGTTTATCCTTGATGGTCTGATCCGCAGCTATTGCAACAGGCGTGTGGTAAGTGGTTTTGAGTCGAAAGGCGCTTTCTATCACAAGTTTATTTTACATTGTGTGGAATGTAAATTGAAATCTGCCAGTGTGCAATTGTACTCACTTATGATACATTTACCGAGACTTTAAGTTATCTTTGAAGACTCTAAGCTTTGCTCTGTGTGTGCATGTTTCTAGGAGGCACATATGTGCACTGTGGACATAGTGATGTCTACTGACAACGCAAATCATCCAGACAGCAAGACTGAAAACAGACACAGCAACAATTCGACCTGTAAGTACAGGTTCAGACAGTGTGATGTGCTTCATGTTCAAGATTCAGAACAGTTTCAGATTTCTAACTTTTACTAAAGGACTTATTTTCATCTCTTAATCACAAATAAGATGGATAAAAGGCATAGCATAGTTATGATTATGTTAGGTATTTTAGGATATTAATTGTTAAGATTTTGCTGAGTCTGTGTGCTCTGCTAGTGTTTATCAGATGCAAATTAATGTTTCTGTTGAGTTGAGGTTTTAAAATATTGTTTTTCAGCCGAAGTTCTTTTCATTAACAGGTACACATAAATACATGGTAAGGTATGTGTGGCCACAATACTCAACAGAGCACCACATATAGATTCTTCCATCACTGAGACTAGTCCCACAGTGCTACTGTTTATGACACACTGAACAAAACTATAAGGATTAGTAGTCACAAAATGCAGTTTTTAATTGATAGTTTCATTTATTAGAGAAAAAAATCTACTTAACCTACCTGGCTCTATGTGAAAAAAGTAGTTGTCCCTTCTTGTTAAATCTTGACTTAACTATGATCAACACGTATTTTTTTAAAACTGAGTTTAACTTCAATAGCCATGCCTAGGCCTGATTACTACCAGACATGTTGAATCAAGAAATAGCTTAAGTAGTAAAAACATTGTTTCCTTCATTCCCCTACTTACCTCCTAAAAATCAAGTGGATACTATTTTGGAAATAGATCGTTTAGGCAAAAGGCGAATCTCTGTCATATGCAAACTGATATAGAGCTTAAGGCCTATTACTTGGGAAAAAACTAAAAATAATTGGGTAAAAGACATTGGAGTGGATTTATCTGATGATGAGTGGAGATCTTGCTTGAATCGTATACATACCTCCTCCCTTTGCATTCGCCATGGTTTAATTCAGTTTAAAATTCTTCATCGTCTTCATTATACAAGAGAGAGGCTTTTAAAATTTTTCCCAGAAGCCAATCCTGCCTGTCCCAGGTGTGGACATAGTCCAGCAAATGAGGGTCACATGATGTGGTCTTGTCCTAACCTGGACAAATACTGGGTAAATATATTCAAAGTATTATCTCACATCAGTGCGCAAAATTTAGTGCTTGATTTCCGCATTGGCATTTTTGGCCTCAATACGAAATTAGTACATCTCAGGAAAATGCCATAGCATTTGCTACATTGCTTGCCCTTAGACTCATTCTATTCCACTGGAAGTCTGATAAGGCTCCTTCATATATACAATGGTTAAAGGAGGTGCTTTTCTTTTTACCACTGGAAAAACTTAGACACAGAGTTCTCTCATCACAACAAAAATTATCTGCGACTTGGAACCCATTTATGAAGCGCCTTGAGGCGACTTATGTTGTGATTTGGCGCTATATAAATAAAATTGAATTGAATTGAATTGAATTATTGACTATATAAAAACGTATTTTCCAGATGTGTGACGTACATTATCTGTTTGTTTTGTTTCTCTTTACATGAACCTCAGGTGGGGAGGGAGGGGGGTTCTTTTTTTTTCTTTTTTTAACTGTGCTTTATTTTTTTAATGTATAATCGCAACGTTTTCATTTTGTTTTGTGACCATGATTTGTGTAAAGCGATTAAATTTAAAAAGTCAAAAAGAAAAAAGGAAAGCTAGAGTGCAGGCTCAAACTGGAAGTTTGTAGTGTCCAATTTCTATTCTATCATTCCAGTTTTTTTCCTTTTTAAGTTGAATATGTAGGCGAAGTATTTCATACGCAGTATTGCAGTTTTTTATGCAGCCAAAACATCAAGATTTAATTTGGAACAATAAAAAATATAACTTCTTTATCCACCAAAAAAAAAAGAATGAATACTGGTGCATTTGTTACACGTTTATATCCAGATGCTGGTCCGGAGATTTAATTCTTCTTCATTTGCTGCACTTTCAGCTGTGGCTGCTTGTTCATTCCTGAAGAGTCAAGACAGCAACTGGGTTTTCAGTTCAGAGCCACAGTAATTAGTTGATTAAGAAGCCTAAAATCAACCAATGAATTAATAAAAATCTTCTGTAGCCTTATCAACACACGGGACTAAGATAAAGCATTAGGCTACAAATTTTGGTTTTGTATATGTAAATGAGTAATCCATCCACATAAAAAGAAGAAAGAAATAAAATGCACTCAGCGCTCAGAGTATAAAAACATGTATATAAAAGATGGGCACACACCATGACATCACTCTGTTCTGTGAACCTTTTTCTCACTGTTTTAATCTTTGATTTGAGCATTTTTGTGATTGCTGTCTTTTTTATTTGGAGTCACAAGTGACCAAAATTGTTAAATAAATTTAAAATAACATGTAATTTCAAACTTTAATAAAAGGGAAAAAAAAGAAATAGCTTAAGTAGAACAGAGACAGAGTAAAAGGTTAAAAGATCCCAGAAAGCAACACATCATGCCATAATGTAAAGAAACAGTTGAGAAACAAAGTCAGTGACATGAATTAGTCCAGAAAGAGTTAAAGGCTTTGGGACCCCAGCACAGTGTCTGAAACATACCACCTCTGAATGGCTCAAAACCCTAACAAGTCAGGTTTAGGCAGCAATTAGTTTTTCACATTGGACCAGGTAGTTTTGGGTATATTTTTCCCTTAATAAATAAAATCATGATTTAAAAACTGCATTTGCTGTTTGGTAGGTTCTGTATTAAAATATGTTTACGTTTAAGTGTGACAGATGAGAAAAAAAAAAAGAAACTTGGTAGGGAGGAAATAGTTTTTAACAGCACTATATGTTTATTTTTGTCAAAAGTAAAGTACAGTAGAGGATCTAGAGTAACTGGCCCATTTCAGGACTTTCCTCCAGGATTACACCCCGAAGAGTTCAGGACCAGAATGTAATTGATAGTCATAAATTCTACACTCTATCAGTCGATGCTGAAGGAGAATGTCTCGTCATGCCCTGAAGCGTTTTAAATTTCAAAATTATATTTAATATCCAATTTATATGGAAGATGTCAAATTTACTTACATGTCTTTATCTAATGTAAAATGAATTCATCTAATTTTTTATCTTTACTGTCTGTGTGTGTCTGTCTTTGCCTGTCAGATGATGATACCCAGGTACACCTCTCACTATTGGCCAACAAAAAAGGAAAAGCAATGGATTACATTAACGCAAGCTACGTGGATGTAAGGAAAACATTTTAATAAGCTACATACAAACTGAGGCCTTCATCCTCACTCTGAAGCTCATTTCTGTTTATTCAGCCTCTCAAACAAATAGTCTGAGGGTATTTTTATTCCCAGAGCCACTCAACACTTCCCTCTAGTCTTCCAAAACCAAGTCAAGTCTCCCTGCTGCATATTTCTAAACCTATTCACGAGAGGAGACCTGTGAAGCTCTCTATTATGCTAGTAACGGCACCAATAAAACCTTATTTCCAACATCTTGTTGTTTTGTGAAAAGCAGAAGCGACACAAAAAGACCTCTCTGCAGTCATGGCCTCTCTGGAGAGCCGGCATACAGGTTAGAGTTGGTAAAAGCACATTGAGAATCTCTACAGCTCCTACTTTTGTCTGCTTTTGGCGCATTGACGACAACTTCATGCTGTCAGTCAACTGAAGGTTATCTTATCAAACTATTAAATGGAGTGATTGAACAGCGCTCTCTCCTGAGAACACGTGACAGTCTTTCGTAGGCTGGCCTTAACTAAACAAATCACCAGAATTCTGCCATCTTGACATTTTTGTTAAAAACACACACACACACACACACACATATATACACACACATACACACACACATGTTTTGTTTGATTTGGCAATTTAGTCTCCAATTTGAGCACCTATACAGGAGCTTTCTTGGGCCCTTTCTCAGTAGTAAAAAAAATCTAGTAAATTTGAGTTGTGGGATTTAGATTGACTGTGAAGTGCATTTAAATGCTTCATTTTCAACAGGAGAACAAATAGGAAGCTCCAAGTGGACTTTGAGGAGAAAATATTTTTGAGCACATTTTGTTTTTAAAAATCAACTACAACAAGAAAAACGTTATCATAAAAAAGCTACAAATTCTAGTGAAACAGGTTGAACTCGTATTAGACTGAACACACCAGGAGTAAATGAAAATATGCTGGTATTCCTGAACTACCATCTCTTGTAGACGTGTTTCTAATTTTAGAGATATTGCACAAATCCTAAATATTGATTTAATATGAGCTTTGAAATATCCTGATCAAAAATGACTCCTAAGGTTTCTGAAAGTGTTACTGAAGGCCAAGGCAAGTCATCTACATATTCGTCTCCATTTTAGAAGGAGGAAATTCAAAAGACATGCCTGAGTTTAACTACATGATGTGAATCATCTGGCTTCATGGATAGATAAAGTTGGCTATCATCTGCATATTGTATGTTATTTATTCTAATAATATTGCCTATTATTTAAATGTATAATGTCAATAGAATTGGTCCTTGACAAAAAGAAGACTCAACATTTGCATGAACAACCTGGATAGATATAACTTAAACCACTGTAGTGCAATTTCTTTAAAATTTAATTAATTAAAAAGTCTGTAGTAAAATATTGTGCTAAGTGTTATCAAATGCTGCACTGAAGTCTAGCAGGAGTCTGACAGTGTGTAAGCTCACTGTCAGAGGCCATAAGAGGTCGTTAGTAACCTTTAGTAGTGCGGTTTCTCTTCTGTGATTCTGAATCCTGACTGAAATTCTTCAAATGAACCGTTCCTCTGCAGATAATCAGTTAACTGGAGGATGTTATAAGGCCTTGAGGCAATCAGATGTAAAACACAATATTCACGAGTGTTTTAAATCGTAAATTCTTTTTTGCCTATTTTTGATTTCTAATATTGTAATACGTTTTGGTTGGTTGGCCTTCACCTAAAGTTATTTATTAGTAATAATAAATCCAGATTCATAAAGGAATGGTGCAACTATACTTGAAATAGCTATCAATGTGGTGTTTAAGCATTCAGAGCAAAAACTCTAATGGACAATCTTTTTATTATCTCATTGTTTTTCACATTGCAATGTAAAAGTACATGAACACAACAAAGTCAGCAGAACAAATTTCCCATCTTGTACTTAGTACATCTTGCACATACACCTGTGACATTCTGATTTGCCAAAGATCATGTCAGCACTTTGTGTTTCTCAGGGTTTTAAGAAGCCACGGTTGTACATTGCTGCTCAGGGGCCTGTGAGGTCGAGCATTGAGGACTTCTGGAGGATGATATGGGAGCAGAACATCTGCATCATCGTCTTGATCAGCAACCTGGTGGAGAAAGGATGCGTAAGTGTCTCGTCATAGTTTCTGAAATTACATTTATATTTTTGAGTTGAAATATATATGAACATAATCTGATGACACACACAGAGTGAACTTGTGTTCACTCATGTTGGTCAGTAAAGAAAGAAATGATTCTGTAGTTTTAAAAAATATATTTTTTACACTTTTACAGTACTCTTTTATAAATATCGATCAACCAAAGAAGAATCTTTTCCATCACATTTCTTTTAGCATTATATGCATGTGTTTACTGTGTCTTAGAGAATATATGATCAGTACTGGCCACTAGAGGTGCAGGAGGAGTACGGCAGCTTTCTTGTGACTGTGAAGAGCACTAAAGTCCTCGCCTACTACACCCAGAGAACCTTCACCATCAGAAAAATCCAGGTAAAAAAGGTCAGCCTGTAGCAGTCACCCTTAAGTATCCTGTGTAATGACAGAATTTCACTTCATTTTCTTTTTTATAGCTCTAATTTGCAAAGATGATCACTTCAAGAGAAATAAAGACCCTAAAATATTAGAAAGGAGTTCCCTTAATGGGAACCAGTTGGGGTGAGGGGAAAGAGAAGAGAGTAGAGAGACTGCACTACATACAATATATTTAGATTTTCATGTTAATTGTAACTAGGCCAAGTAGGAGTGGCAAGAAATTATTTTAGGGTGGCAGTACCGCAGTAGATCCATCCATGGATGGCACAAGTTAGAATTTCACAACTCGAGTGATGTCAGTGAGTCACTGTTGGTATCTTCCTGTTACTGACTGCTTTGTTCTTGTCCACCTGCAGAGTTCTCAGAAGGGGCGGGCCAAGGAGGGGGCTAATGAGCGGACTGTGACACAGTATCATTACACCCAGTGGCCTGACACTGGCGTTCCAGACTTAGCTCTGCCGTTCCTCTGCTTCATCCGCAAGTCGTCCAGAGCCAGGACAGATGACATGGGGCCACTGATGGTTCACTGCAGGTGGGAACTGCCAGAAAGAGTTAAAAATCTCATTTTCATTGGCAGCTGAATATATATTCTTAACTCTAATATTCTCTTTGCCGCGCAGTGCTGGTGTTGGCCGCACGGGCACATACATTGTCCTGGACAGCATGCTGACGCAGATCCAAAATGAGGGCTCCGTCAACATCATGGGCTTCCTTAAACACATTCAAACTCAGAGGAAATGCCTGGTGCAGACAGAGGTCACCCTCATTCCTGTCCATACACACCCACACCTATAGCCAGTCAACACACCATCCATTTACTACCATTAATAATAATACTACTAATAATAATGACTTCTTTGTGGATGGTAAATCCTGAGTCTCTACATGGCAAGTTCAGTGTCATTGATCTGTGCACCCAGACTGGAACAACTGACATTAAATTGGAACCAAACACAGATGCAGCCCAGAAGATTAAAAAAATAAAAAACGAGAACCTCACTGGCAATACTTAGATTTTTCTTCAAGCAAACCCATGCCTTGGTATGCTGAAGCATTAGCGGTGCCTTTCACTGGAACTAAGGTGTTGAGCCCAACTCCTTAAAAGTAACCCCATATCCACCAAACATTACACTTGACAGACTCATCCATCGGGCTGTCAGACGGAGAACCATGATAGAACCATGATTCATCACTTTTCACTGCATTACGCCGCTTAGATGCAGCTGCTCGGCGATGGAAACCCACCCCATGAAGCTCTTTATGCACTGTTCTTGAGCTAATCTGAAGGCACATGTGGTTTGAAGGTCTGTAGCCATTAACTGCTGAAGACGTTACACACTATCCACTTCAGCATCCGCTAACCCTGCTCTGTGGCTTTAGCGGTCTACTACTTCAAGGCTGAGTTGCTGTCATGCCCAGTCTCCTCCACTTTGTGAACCGTAGTAGTGAGGACATTTCCCAACTGGACTTGTTGCACAGGTGGAATCCTGTCACGGTAGCATACTGAAATTCACTTCAGTGCCTCAGACTGGCCCATTCTTTCACAAATTTTTGTAGAAGCAGTCTAACAGAGGTGTCTGATTTGATATCCTGGTGGCCACCTGAATTCAATGGTCTGGATGAGTGAATGATTACTTTTAGTAATGTAGTGTAGCAGTATGATATAGAGGGGTTACAGTCATTTTGATCACTGTTGTATACACCCTCTACATTCATTCCCATAATGAGTGTATATAAACCCCTGACCACAACTGTAGACCTTTCTTTCAACCATATTTTGATTCTGTGTAGAATTAATAAAATAAATTGAAATGATTGCTAGAGATCTTGTTAAATATAGCACTGAACAGAATATTCTTCTCACGAATACAGTTTTAGTTTCTATCTATATTTTTCACTGGCAGGCAGAACTAGAATGCATTAACAACCTTTTTTTTCACAAAAGTTCGTCCTGATCCCGAAGTCCCAGAAATAATCAACTTTGAATTTTTGTGACTTGTTATTTTCTGACAGCCATCTTGTTTAATTCCATCTCCCATTTCTAAGGCCCACTAGGGTTATGATGGTTTGTCAGTTTCTATTTCATGGCTAGAACTGTATCAGGTATAAATTTAGGACAAATAAACAGAAAAATAGGGAAATAAATTATGCTGCTCCTGCGACAACTTTGCCTCGCTGTTCTAAGCCCCTGCTATAAGATTAGCATGTGCACATGCTGAAGCCACACTGAAAATAAGTCTGTGATGCTTTTTGGCCTCAAACAGGACAAAATCCAAAGCCTAGAGATAACCTAGATATAACACAAGGTGCTGCCCCCCACTCCCAAGAAAAGTTCAGCAACATAGAACAACAGAAGATGCCATCAGCAGTTTGTTTGCTTCAACAGGGAATAATGCCAAAACAACAAACAATCAGCAAACATTTTACAACAATTTATCTGATCCTAACAGGACAGCGAGTCTGTACTTGCTGAAAAGAGGTCAAATTTGTCCTCTCAAACCGAGTCTGCAACTGGAGGAATAAAAATTAAAGCTGTTGGGAGAAGTTTATTTTAGAGTTTAATTTTAAAATATGCTGCAAGTGTCACATTTTCACTGATTCATTTATTTAAAGCACATTTTAAGTGTATTATAGATTTATTGGTGAGATGATGTTTTATATGTGCAGCTCGTTAAACTGCACATATAAAAAACACTAAATGAGGCACAAACTATGTGTTACATCGTGACAGGAATGTCTGGGTATTAATTTGGTGATTCAGAAAATGTATGAAATGATTGTATGTCTGAGTGTCTTTACATTACTGGAATTGTGGCTACTAGAACAAAGACCACTCACCAAAAAGACCTTCTTAATTAATCGGACTAATTTGACATTCATCTGCATCAGACTGTCAAACTCCACATCTCCTTTATTAGACAGTAAGATTTTTTTAATGTTCAAATGAATAGAGTTCAATGTTTAACATTTTAAACTTCCTACCTGGCTCAGTCTCCTGTTATGAGGCTGTTAAAAAAGTTTCAATGACAAATTTAAACGTCCTGTTTTTTTTCTTTCTGCAGGAACAGTATGTTTTTATCCACAATGCCCTGGTGGAAGCCATCTTGTCTGGTGAGACAGAGGTGGCAGTGGCTCAACTGCATACGTACGTGGACAAGCTGATGACCCCAGGGCCTGATGGAGGAACAGGGATGGACAAACAGTTCAAGGTAAGCCTTACTCTCAATATGTTTCATTGAGACAGACACAGTCTCAGGCAGTCTTCATATTATCATAAACTATTATCATACTTATTATCAGACATCTTTTAATGAAAGATGGGTTTTTTTAGTTGTTTACAGTTGTTTACAGGTTTTTGATGTTTTCCACAGATGGTTTGTTACACCAATCTGAAGCACTGTGACTATTCCACAGCTCTGCAGGACTGCAACCACAACAAGAACAGGAACTGCTCGGTGATACCCAGTGAGTCTGACACACTCGTCAGTTGCAGCTGAAAATACTGCACATACACAAAAACATCTGTCTGCACAAACATGTTCTATCTCATATTGCAGTTGAGAGGTCACGAGTGCATTTGCCAACAACAGCAGGGGAAACATCAGACTACATTAATGCATCATATATCGCAGTAAGTCATATATATATATATATATATGACTCTGTGTGTATGTGTATATAATTCATCAGTAACAGCCACCGTTTCAAGTAATGAGGTCAGTAAGTGTGGCTGACATGTTCCTCCAGGGTTACAGGCACACCAAGGAGTTCATCATTACCCAGAAACCCTTGCCTGTCACCATAAAGGACTTCTGGACAATGATATGGGACCACAACGCCCAAGTCATTTTGTCACTGCCTGGGGTGAGGAACCGTTCTTTTTAAAGACATCCCTGAAAGAATCTTGTGACTACATCCTCCTGGGGCTCTTTGTACCTGTTTGTTCCTTTAATTCAAATGTTATTTTAATATTTATTTTATATCTCAAAATATCTTTTCTGGTTTAATATTTTAATGTTTTGTGGAAAATGTATTGAGGTTTTCTTGACGTGTTAGCCCAGACTAGCGATCTGTTCAGGGTGCACCATGACCTTTTGGAGAAAGTCATGCTCTCTCTACAGTATCATGGTACATACTGTAATTACAAGCAGCCAGTTTGGAAAAAATGTAGTTGCAAGTTGGAGATATCTGTGAATTGTCACGAATGCAATGTAATGATTTCCTGTGTTGGTAGATGGAGGAAGAAGCAGAGCCATTTGTTTTCTGGCCTTATAAAGGGCAGCTGATCAGCTATGAGATGTTCACTGTCACTCAAAAGAGTGAGACTCATGTTTGTCTGTCCAACGAGGACCTGCTGGTAGTTCAGGACTACATACTGAAAGCTACAAAGGTTAGTAACATGGCAGTTTGAATTCCCTCTAAAAAATGTATCCCAACTTTAATTTAAAACCCACGCCCATAAGAATAGTTGTCATGTGGACATGAAAACTCACTCTCATGACTGACTGTGACTGATGTTTGCTGTCTTTTCTTATCTTAATAGGATGACTACGTTCTTGAGGTGAGACACTATCGTGCTCCCAACTGGCCAAACCCAGACAGTCCCCTCATTTCCACCTTTGAACTTTTCAAACTGATGAAGGAAGAGATCCTCACAGAGGACAGCCCTACTGTGGTCCACGATAAGTAAGACCCTTGGACTACTTACAATACTGTCGTCTGGTCTGATACTTGTTTTGTAATCTTTATATTATTCACGATCCATATCTATGCATCTGTCTGTCTGTGTACCTACCTACTCAGGCCTTCTTGTCCAACCTCTGAACCTCTTGTCTGACCTCTCTGTCAGGGTGCTGGTTCAGCATTTTGAGTTTATTCTGTTTTGTGATTCTTTGTATTATTGGTTTAGGATCAAGTTTTATTCCTTGAGTTTAGTTCCTTTTATGTTTTGAGTTTTTTTGTTGTTTATTTTTCAGTTTACCTGTTTTTATTCATGTTTGTTAGCAGCCAAAATACAGTGAGGAACATAAGTATTTGAACACCCTGCAATTTTCAAAGTTCTCCCACTTAGAAATCATGGAGGGATCTGAAATTCACATTGTAGGTGCATTCCCACTTTAAAAAAAACAATTAGGAAATGGCACTGTATGATTTTTAAAGAATGTATTTGGACACCTGAGAAAAGTAGTGTTAATATTTGATACAAAAGCCTTTGTTTGCGATTACAGAGGTCAAACGTTTCCTGTAGTTCTTGACCAGGTTTGCACACAGTGCAACAGGGATTACGGCCCACTCCTCCACACAGATCTCCTCTAGATCTGTCAGGTTTTGGGGCTGTTGCTCAGCAACATGGAGTTTCAGCTCCCTCCAAAGATTTTTTATTGGATTTAGGTCTGGAGACTGGCTAGGCCAGTGGACAGGTGTCTTTAAAGAGCTCAGACAGGTGCTAATAATTTAGATTAATAAAGGCATAGTAACAGGTCTTTGAGAGCCAGAATTCTTGCTGATTGCCAGGTGTTCAAATTTTTATGTGCAGCAGTGCAATACAAATAAATTCTTTAAAAATCATACAATGTCATTTCCTGAATTGTTTTTTAAATGCTGTCTCTCACAGTGGCAATGCACCTACAATGTGAATTTCAGACCCCACAATGATTTCTAAGTGGGAGAACTTCGAAAATCGCAGGGTGTTCAAATACTTATGCTCCTCACTGTAAATGGTTACACTTTTTGTTAAAAATCAATTTTTGCCTTTGATTGTCTGCATTTGGGTCCTCATAAAAAGCTGCATGGTCTGCAGCCACAGACCGTGGCACTCCCAAATGCGCTTCTAGAAGAATGGTCAAACATTCCCATAAACATACAGTTGAAGCTGCAAAGGGTGGGCTGACATAATATTTATCCTAGGAATGAAGACAAGACAAATTGATATGCATGCGATGGCAGACAAGCAAATACTTTTGGCAATATAGTGTATATAGTGGAGATGGGAGTTGTGGGTGTATGTGTGGGTGTGTTTGTGTATGTATATAGATAAGATAGATATAGATATATAAAGAGAGACGTTGGATGTCGGACTGGAGAATAATAAAAAGGCCGCTAGAAAAGCTGCAGCCACCAAATATCAGCAGAGAATAACCTAAGTCCTAAGGCGTCAGCTGAATCGGAAGAACAAGATTCGTGCAATCAACACATACGCCCTGCCAGCTTATTATCAGACATCAATAAGCTGGCAGGCCCAAGGGAGAAGATAGAAGCCATTGACATCAAGACAATCAAGCTCCTTACCATGTATGGAGGGTTTCACCTCAAATCCAGCACCCTGAGACTGTATGCTAAGCAGAAGGAAGGTGGCCAAGAACTAGTGAGTATCAGAACTACTATCCAGGATGACACAACAAAGATCCATGAGTACATCAGGAAGATGGGCACATAGTATTGCTTAGTGAATACCTCAGGCAGCAGAAACCAGAGAAAGAAGAAGAGCAAGAGCTCCCATGATGACAGACCCGCATGTACCACCGACAAACAGAAGAAGGGATATTGAGAAATCCCACCAGTAGTTAGCTAGACTGAAAGACATCACAGAGGCAGTAATCATGGCAACAAAGGAACAAGCTCTAAGCACAAGATCCATACAGGCTGGGGTCTAACACACCAGGCAAGACCCGAGGTGCAAAGATGCCCCTGAGACAATCCAGCATAACTGCAGGGTGTAAGATGCTAGCAGGCAGGGCATACATGGAACGCCATAACCAAGTGGCGGCCTAGTCCACAAGAACATGTACTGAGTATGGCCTAGAACTCCCAAGGTCAAAATGGGAGACGCTCCCCAAGGTGGCTGAGAATGACCAGGCTAAGCTCTTGTGGGACTTCCAGATACAAACAGACAAAGTGGTAATGGCTAACCAACCGGACATAATGTAGCTATGCCAAGTAGTAGCAAAATCAGGAAAAAAGAAAACACAAGAAGTTGGAGCCACATGCCCATATAATTTTATTTATTTTGTTTTTTGTTTTTTAGTGTGGGTGGGTTTACAGCAGGACTGTTCTGTGCTCTTTCGTCTCTGACTCGCCAGTTGGATGCCGAAGCGTCAGTGGATGTCTTCCAAGTAGCCAGGCTGATGAATCTCATGAGACCTGGAACCTTCAACAACATCGTAAGTTTGTCTGTCTCACAATAATTTTATTGTAATGTAATGCTGTAAAGTGTACCTCATTAAATTTGAATATTTAAAAAATATATAATTAGCATCAAAACAACAAGGCAGCTGTTTTTATTGTAATAGGCTCTTTAAATGTTGGGTTTTTTCTGTTTGTTTAAGGGTATAATATGCCTTAATGGCTGTGGCCTTTTTCAGTAGGGAGACAACAGTGAAACGGCAAGAAGCACGACAATGAGTTTGAGGTGTTGACTTCACCTCCAAATTCTCAATCTAATCAAGCATAAGCAATTGTTTTTTTCCAGCACTTATTTTGTACTGGACAAAAAAAGTCTGATCCATGGAGATACCTTCAAGGGTCTAGTGGAGTTCATGCTGTTTTGGTGGCAAAAGGGGTACCAACATGTCAATTCATTCATCAATTGTCAATTCATGTTAATGTTATTGCCACCTTGAGGTGGCAACAATCCCTTCAAGTTTTATATTGTAAAGATCCTACAATAATGCATAAAAGATCCCAAGCGCTTCAGGGCTCGCAAAATTTCAAAATCCCTGGTAGCCCTTTGGGCAGGGACTCTTCAGTTTTTGGTAGCCCAAAATAAATTGAAGTAGCCTGAATAAAAAAGAGAGCAATTTTTTGATTGATGTTTTGTTTCCCGTTTTGTTTCCTTTACAATATTATACATTAAAGTATAATATTGTAAAGGAAACAAAACATTAATCAAAAAATTGTTGAAACACAAATTACAACATTGTATAAAAATTACAATCATCAACTCAAATACTTGGTTCTAATTGAACAGAAGTTTCTATGAACTTGTAAGAACTGTGTAGGACATGAATCAGTCTGTGTCAGATCCTGAATTTGAAATTTCCACTGAAATCACAGGTAAGAAACAAGTGGAACCAAGATGTAGGCCATTTGCTTTTTGAAGTTTGCAAAGACTGCTAAATTGTGCCAGTGGTAGTTCACTCTTTGCAACATAGTACGCTGTTTTAAACTGATTTTCAGGTTTATTTTTAGTATGTTATTTGCAATTGGTGTTTGTTCTGGGAAAGATATTGCAGACTGAGCAATAATGCATTTCTTGCATTTCTCATGGGTTCTAATGGGGGCCTTTCTTAAAATGACTGGTCCCAGTAACAAAGGCGCTTGTCGACTCAGAAATCGAGGGAAAACCAACAACACACCCGGCAGAACATTATGTTATTTACACGGGTGCACATAAGTGGTCCGCAGGTGCGCATTCGCTGTCAAAATAAAAGACGCGCACCAGATAAGAAGTTGCAACGCGCGTTTGCGTCCATATAAAAGGCACTGTTTTTGTCCGCTAGAGTGGGATTTTCACGGCACATTCTGCACCACATCTCTGTGCGTTCATCATCTGTTTGAAGCCAGCTCACCTCCTGCAACCACTTTTCCGAGAATACGTGCTTCTTTTGTGGTTCGGACTCCTTCTGACATTTCTTTGGAGGTGGAGGAACATCACAGTAATTGCTTAAAGGAGCTTCTTCGACATCTTTAAGAGTTCTAAATAAATGTGTGTCCTCCTCCAGAAAATCTTATGTACGCAAACACGTGTTGCAACATCTTATCTTGTGCGCGTTTTTTATTTTGACAGCGAATGCGCACCTGCGGACCACTTATGTGCAGCCCCGGTTATATAGCTCGTCATTTTGCAGCCACAGAAATTCTTTTGTCCATGAAACCATAAAGCTGCACTTTCTTTTTGCCTTATAGTCTCATTTGTCATAACTTTTCCGTTTTGTGGTAAGCTTTTCTTTGGCTGTCACTTCTTCACCCTGACCTGTCTTATTTGGCTCAGCAGAACTAAAATATATATCCTGCTACTTTTACACACGCACTCACATAAGCTCAGCGATTCTCTGCGCGATCAACCTCTCACATGTTTAAGCTGCGGGAGATTTCACTTGTCATGTTTGCATAGTAAGCTAACGATTGATAAGACGATGTCAGAGGAATTGGTGCGCAAATTATCGTCACTCACCAATCAGTGCTGTCGCTCTCTATACACAGTTCGCACGATTGCAAAGTGAAAGCAAAAAAACAAGCGCAAATTCAAACGAAATTTCCGAAAGAATGCAAAAGCATTGACATATATTTTTCCTTCCTATGATAGCCCGACGGGCAGGGCAGAGATAGATTTTGGTAGCCCGACTGGAAAAATCGCTAGCCCCGGGATGTCGGGCTAGCGATTTTGCGAGCCCTGTGGAGCATATAAAAATAAATATACTTTTTGACCTGGAGCCATTTGTTTCAGACGAATGCCATTCTGTGCTCCCATTCACTCTTATTCACTAATTTCTCCAACCAGTTTTGGAGAGAAAGAAAATAACCTCAGTTTTTAACTTGCTCTCCTGACCTCAATTTAAGCACCACACATACCAAAAACCCACACATATGGACAACAACTTGTCAGGATGCTCACGGTTTTTAAAACACATAAATATCACATTTGATCTGAATGTGATATGGAGAAGCCTCATTTTAAAGCCATTTTGTGAGAGGAGTGCAAAGTGCTTCTCTTACAGGCATGACAGAGAGAAAAGGGGCCATTTTCTCATGTCATGCCTCCCTCATTTTAATATCAATTGCGGATTGGTTGGCCTGTGTCATAGTCCTACTCCCTCACCCCTAAGGGGCACACCTACCAGTGGCTGTCATGTGTTTTGTCAGGAAGTCTGTCAGTGGCTTACAGTCTGCACTTTTACTTCTCTTGTACTGACAATTTTGGATGCAAGGGACATATTTCTCTCTTTTTTTTTAACATCTGACAACTTTCAGTATGTTTAAAACAAACAAACAAACAAACCACTTTTACAGTGTCTGCCACTTTATTGGGCACACTTGTTTTCACTGTACACAAACAAGCTGTTTATCTAGAACTCTTTGTTCACATCCACAGTGTTCCACATCCTTGCAAAAAACGTTTTGCAATTGAATTGTAAATTCTAGTTGTTTTAGAAGGATTTTAAATTAGATTCTGGATTTAACAGGGTCAGTACTTTTGCTGCAGTATTTTGGATCAAGTAAGAGAGATTTTTTTTTGCAGAGTCCTATAATAATGAGTTACAATAGTCCAGCCTACAAATGTATGAACTGGTTTTTCAGGAAAAACTTTTTTCAGCAAGGCAGCATGGTGGTTTGGTGTTTAGCACTGTTGCTTCACAGCAAGAATATCCAGAGTTCAACTACACCATTTGGCCAGAGCCTTTGTGTGGAGTTTGCACGTTCTCCTTGTGTTTGTGTGGGTTCTCTCTGGGTACTCCAGATCCTCCCACAGTCCACAGACATGCAGTTAGTGGGGTAAGATTAACTGATGATTTTAAATTGCCCATAGGTGTGAATGTGAGTGGTTGTCTCTGTGCATCAAATTGGATCTCCAGGGTATCCCACCTCTCCCACTGTAGTAGCTGGGATAGGCTCCAGCACTACCTCCTGAGCCACCTCGCAAATGTACAGGTCATCTAGTAATTAGAAGGTTGATGGTTCAATTCCTGGCTACTCCAGTCTGCATGCCAAATATCCTTTCGCAAGATAACCCCAAGTTGCTTTCCAATGTATCTATTGTGTGTGTAAATGTTAGATAGAAAGCGCAGAAAAAGAAGTGGATCGGTGATTGTGGCAGGTTGTAAAAAGCACTGCGAGTGGTAAGGTAGAGTAGAAAAATATGCACAGCAGGTTAGTTAAACACACAAAACTGTACAATGAACATATAATGAGTTGTTTACCCATTTTCTAGGAGCAGTACCAGTTCTTGTACAAAGCCATGCTGAGTCTCATCGGGACACAAGAAGACGAGAAAACTCAGTCCTTTGACGCTAACGGGACCATCGTGACGGAAACCACCAGCATGGCTGAAAGCATTGAATCCCTGGTACCAACGAATAAATAAAACCAACAAAAAAATACTACACTTTTACAAACGAGCAACAGCATTTCGTCCCTTCCCTGAAACCACCAACAGAGCTGCTAGTGAATCCAGACTCTTGCTACAATCACTCAAGAAATCTTGTCATTCAAGACTCTGCCTTTTGTAGATTGAGACTGGTATGAGTTTCCTCTATACAGTTTTGTAATGTGTGCCTTTTTGCTCATCTTGGATTTCTAACTGTGATATGAGCTGTAGACTAATTGTTCAATGTTTTTAATGCTGTACTGCCCTGAGACTAACTGTCAACGCCAATCTTATATTTATTGGCGCTGAGCCAAATGTGGGGAAAAAGGGAAAAGCTGCATCTTTTGACATCAAATGCTAAGGTCAAAGGAAAGACTCTTTGTCAGACTCTTTCAATATTGATTTTGTTAATGTGTCTTTAACAGAGTACTTGCTCTGTTAAATGTAAATTCTGTTTAAATTGGTGTAGCATGCTGCAGTCAAATATAAAATAAGGGTATCGAATAGTAGATTAATGTACTGTAAATAATATTATAATAATACCCTGAATGGACCAAATTTCTATTTATGCTTTTCACCTTTGCTTTTATTTTTGAAGGGTTTAATTCTAATTGCCTAGCTGCTTTTATACTATGGATTTTGTAACAGTCATGCATGGGTACTGACCTTTTTGTTTTTTTGGTTTGTTTTTTAGCTATAAAGGAATCGCTGCTGGCTTATTAGCTAAGGGATTAAATAAGGGAAGGAACACCAAAGAGAGCCTGTGAGAGTGTTTTGTTACTGTGTGTTGAACCACAAATATACCTGCAAAGATGCAACAGACACATGAACTATTAGAGGTTTGCTCAGAAGTTAGTTAAATACACTGTTTTGCATACAAGTGATGTTGGAAATTTCCAATTTAAACATTTGGTACCAAGATGATGTATTAAGTCCATTGTAGACAGCAATTAGCAAAACTGTAGATTAGCAGAATGAGTTTCAGCTCATTAATATGCAGCCTTACAGAGAACCAACAGGAGGCAGGTCAAAGGTCACAAGGTCCAGACAAAAGGAACAAAAATGAGGAGAAACAGCCTTCTGTGAGCCTGACAGAGAAGAGATGTTACCGAATCAAGAAACACCGAAAATGGAGACATACCCAATTCCATTTCTAATGATGATTCTTGTCTGTGGATTAATACAATTCCCTTAACAGAGTCATGGACTAATCCCTGGTTATTTCAGTTGATCTTTGCATGTGTTAATCCAGGCTAAGACACTGTAAGAAATGTGCCTTTTCAGGACAGAAAATAGGTCAGTGTCCAGACGTATCCACATTTTAATTTGCATTTTTGACTTTTCATGAATACAAACTTAATTGGTCTCTGCTTGGTGCCCTACTTTATATAACTGCCTTTAAATCAAGAAGGAGCAAAAACGCTGATCATCTTTTTCTGAAGAGTTGAGCTCAACTAATTAAGTGATCAGAACCATGTCACAAATAAAAAGGTCACAAAAAGCAATACAGGTGCAAAAGTCTGTATTACGCAATAACTGTTTTTAATATCTTAAAGCTTTGTGCTGACAAATATCAGCCATAATTGTAAACATGTACATACTGTGTATTGATGCAAAAGAAATAGTGTGCTGCAGCCTTTATCATCATTTGGCCTCTTTTGGTGTCAAGATGATATATTAAGTCCATGCTAAGCACCAATTAGCAAAGCGGTAGATTAGCAGAATGATTTTCAGCTCACTGATATCCAGCCTTACAGGGAACCAATGGGAGGTAGATAAGTAAGTAATCAATAAAAAGATAAGTAAGGGAGAACTAGTGCGTGAAATGGACAAATCAAGAGTGTGGAAAGTTCTGAAGATAACAAGAAAACTGATTGCAGCTGTAGACCGTCATAATTCTCTTCCATTTGGGTCTGTGGGTGATATGTTCCCGTTGTGGTTGGGAAGTGAAGGACTATAGCATAATAACAATTATTATTTTGCTGGTAGTGCACTTCATTCATGATTCATTTCTATTGGAATTTAATTCAAATCTTCATTCTGAGCTTTCTCAGCAAATTCTATTGAATATAATGGTATCCCTAAAATTCATAAAAAAAATCATCCTGGCTAGTTGACATTAAATTCTCAGTGGATGGATTCTCAATTGATTTAAATGTTAGCGCATTTGCAATTAAATTACTGCACTGTTTGCACTAAGATCCAAGCATTACGAACACCAAGGCCTCAAAGCTACAACACCAATGAATAAGGAAATCTTGTGGAGAAAAGGTCTTCTGCAAAATGTTGGAAGCTTAAAAATGCTCAGAATGAAGGAAAAGATTCACTTTACCCAAATACCTTGCAAACAAGAGAATTCCACCTACCTGCACGGCTTTGCTATCAACATGGCTGAATCCGATGGATTCTGTAGTGCTCTAAGCTTAAAAATAAAATTTAAAAAAGCTTAAAAAATAAAAAAGGTCAGTTATGGATATAGTAACAATCCAACGAAGAAGAAATTTAAAAAAAAAACAGACTATTACATTTATAATTGAATTGTGACAATCCGAATCTATAAAAAATGAATAAGAAATACTTCACATAATAATTTTATTCATGCAATCATTATTTTATAAAGCAAAATATCAGAACCATCTGATTGTTTTTTACTAATCAAATCTTTGATTATTGTGAAGGTCAATCAAAAAGACAAATAAAAACCATTTGTTATTATTCAGTGTCATATTCTTGTTACTAACAGATTTAACATGAACACATGAAACTGAACCACCTTAAAAATACCACCTAAAAATACCATGTGGTACTTCTAGCTCGCACTACAGAGGACGAGCGACTCTAAATCGTAAACATTGCATATTGTGGCTCCGTGCACCTTAGGGAACATGGTAGACCATTAAAACTGATCTTATAGTATGTATCTCTCTCCCCCTCTCTCTCTTTATATATATATATATATATATATATATATATATATATACACATATATATATATACATATATATATATATATATATATATATATATATACACACACATACATAAATAAACACCCAGCACGCCCCTGCGGGCGGTTTATCCTTCAAGCTCGGGTCCTCTACCAGAGGCCTGGGAGCTTGGCCCAGATAAATGCCACACAGCAGACACATCTCTACATCAACTGTTCAAAGGAGACGATTATACGATTCAGGCATTTATGGTCAAATGAAACCTCTACCAAGGAAAAGCAACAAGCAGAAGAGATTTGTTGGCGCCAACAAACACAAGGCATGGACATTAGACCAGTGGAAATCTGTGCTTTGGTCTGATGAGTCCAAATTTGAGCTCTTTGGTTCCACCAGCGGTGTCTTTGTGCAACACAGAAAAGGTGAGTGGATATTCTCTACATGCATGATTCAAACAGTGAAGCATGGAGGAGGTGTTTTGGTGTGGGGGTGCTTTGCTGGTGACACTGTTGGGGATTTATTCAAAAGTGAAGGCACACTGAACCAGCATGGCTACCACAGCATCCTACAGCAACATGCCATCCAGTTTGTGTTTAGTTGGACGATCATTTATTTTCCAATAGCAAAGTGACCCCAAACACACCTCCAGGCTGTGTAAGGGCTGTTTGACCAAGAAGGCGAGTGATGGAGTGCTGCGCCTGATGGCCTGGCCTCCATAGTCACAGTCGTCTGAAAACGCTCCACGTCCACACTACCGTTTTCAGTCGTTTTCACAGAGTTGTGCGTCCACATTGAAACGCCTAAAACGCTCACGTTCCAGTACTGTGCATGCGTGAAACGCAAGACGATTCGGCCTGCCTCATTTCTGTCAGCCATTTATTTACTTTCCAGCTCTTTGAAACATTGTGCCAAAATGTCAAAGACAAGCACCGAGTTTTTTAATTGGACTAACAATGAGGTGGAGTTGTTGCTGCGAGTAACACAAAAGTACAAAGTTGCAAAAGCGAGTGAGAATTAAAGAATTTGAAGAAAAGCTATCTGGCGCATGTACAAAACTGACATTAATCTTTAATAAGGCTGTCAAAATTGAGAGCAAACAAAACAACTGCTGTGTAATGCCCTCCGCTATCTTTATTTAATTGGTCACTTAACTGCATCACATGAAGTCCTGTAGTGACTTCAGTTAGCACGAGCTTGTGACTCCTTGAAGCTGGATTTGTGTGTACTACCAGTTTCAAGCAGAGATCTTTCTTGTGTAAGTTAAATGTGTTAACCACTACATAAAGTTCTCACTAGTCTTGTGACTCTAATAGGGGACAAAATCTGCTTCATGTTGCTTTCAATAACTATCGACTGTTATCAGTCAGTAAAGTGTTCGCTGAGGTCACAGGAGGGTAATTCTAGACTTCAATAGAATCACACACAAAAAGAGGAGTTGCCCTCTGGCAGCCATTAGAAAGAATGCAGGATAAAGGCACTTGGCACTGAATTTAACACCAAGCCTGAAATGGAATGGAAAGAACAGTTGTCAAGGTAACAACCACACACATGCACATACATAAAAGAAATTGCTGGATTTATCAGATGGTACTGGGAGCATTATTTGGCAATGGAAATAAGATTGCCCACACAAGAAGGTACAACAAGGTAAACAAAACAATCTACAATGCTTCAGATAACTTTTTATTGTGAATTCAAAAAATCAGGGAGCAAACAACCTTCCTGGGTAGGCATGTTAGAGTATTATTATAAACTCAGAATGAAAGCAGGTAGGTGAGCCAGAATCTGTCTGAAGAGTTTAAAGGTCGATTAATGACATGAAATGTAGACAAGATTAGAATTTACAGTCATTTGCTCTTCTTGATGTTGTAGCTCTACTCCTGCAGGGTGCTTTTGGAAATGAAGTGTAGTCCTTCCTCTTTCAGCCGGGCCAGCACTGGTTCGTAGATCTCTTTCACCATTGGAACCACCAGACCCTTTGTATTGATTTCACCTACAAAGTAAGTATAGAGAGCCGGTAACATTATATTCTCAAGTATTTATCTAATATTCAGTGAATGAGGTTGGTGACTAAATTTAGTTTGAACATAGTTTGAATGCTCTCTGTAAAGTGAAAGACCAACGAAAATGAACATTTTTGAAAAGTGAAATCACTAACCGTTAAGAACCATCCGAGCAGCAATGGCTGCTGGGTATCCAACAGTCTTGGCCATGGCTGAGAAGCCGGTGGGGTCGCCATACACCACCAGGCTGATGTGTTTGGTCTCTAGTTCTCCAGTTGGATAGCGAACCCCCACATCGTTTCTCAGAATGATCATGTCTCTTTCTCCCTTATCTGATGACAAGAGGCAATAGTTTTTTTTACACTTGGTGTCACATTTAATACTCCTGTTCTTCTAATATGGTATTAATGAGCTCACCGAATGAAAGTTTAGTTTCCAAATGTTTTGCAAGGGCAGCCAAAATGCTCTCTGCATGGGGCACTAGCTCATCGCCAAGCATCCCTAAGCTGCAGAAATAAAAAAATGGTTATTAAAATAACATAACCGTTACAAAACAATACTTAGGGCTCGAAAGATAATTACTCTGCCCTAATAACCCTACACACTGCAGCGGCAGCCCACGTGTCCTTGGCTACATCTAAAGAGATGAGCATTTGCTTTTTGTGGCTGGGTTGCTGGTGAATTGAATAAATGAACAACAAGTCTTTCAATGTGAGCTGCAAGCGGCTTGCTTTTTACCCTTTAACAACACAGATGGAATGTTTCCAACAGTTCACTTTACCATCAGAGGAATTTACATTTCAATGCCAGTGTGACCCTCTTGCATTCACTGCCAGAACTGTGAGAACAATGACAGCATGAAGCCTTGGTCTGAAGAGACCCTTGGAAAAGCTAATTTAAACTGATGATTGTGCATACTACACCACTTCAGGTGTACTTGTTAGGCAGGCAGTAATAAGTGTGTAGAAGATGCATAGCCTTGCTCTTGGGGCGCTGTGTATAGGGACAACGCAAACTCAGAAGAGCAGTATCAATCACAAAAGAATATACCAGATATTTGGATGTCTGCTAAAGTAGTACAGGATTCCACCAAATGACAAAACAATTCAAATTATTTCAGGCTTCATTTCATCTTTATACTTTTGATAATCACTTTCTGACTTGATAAGGACGAGACTCTTCTGAAAGGTGCCAATTCTCACACACTGACAATATGATACAAGCTTTTACCTTCACATGGTTTCAGACTGGCCAAATATATTGAATAAGGGGAGTTTTAACATTGCATTTAGCTTCAGTGTAAACCATAGATGGTATAAACCAGTGGTCCCCAACCCCCAGGCCGGTCCGTGGCCTGTTTGGTACTGTGAGAATTTAGGCTCGGGTGTGAAATTTATGGCTGTCAGGATTTTTATTGTTAACTCGGTTTCCCTGGGTCTTTTCCCGTGTTGTAGTTATAGGTCTTATTTTGAAATAAATATTTACGCATTACCATAGCAACTAGAGAGCATTAAGGGGCAGAGAGGAGGATGTGACTCTCAGTGTTGTTGGCGCATTTCAGTAGGACGCTGCTAATAAAGTTACACAACTAGTTATTATATTTACAAAGTACCACAGTTCGTCGCTTCATTTTATTTTGTTGTATTTATCGTGACACCTTAGTGGCCGGTCCATGAAAATATTGTCTGGCATTAAACTGTGGCGTAAAAAAAGGTTGGGGACCGCTGGTATAAACAATAAAAGGCGCTGTGACATCACTCACTGGTTTATGAAGTACTGTTTTAAAGCCTCCCTCATCTTCGTGTTTTGAAACCGTATGTAATGAGTGAGCGATAGATCTGCCTGTGAAACTGCTAGTTATTTGCCAGTGTGCATACACTAGATACGAGGCTCAAAATGAACAAAATTTACAAAACTATTCATTTTAACCCCAAATGACTGACTGACCCATAAATTAATCAGCGAAATGTTGTGCACAGAGGCCAGGCCCAAGTGCAGTTTTCTTATTGTGTCCTACTGGACAGGCCTGTTTTTGCAAACACAGGACAGATCCTTGTTGTCATTAGACTTTTTAATTAGATTATAAGGCCACTGGACTCAGTAGTATATAGAGCCTAATCCTGGTTTGAAAAAAATATTAACATACATGGCAGCCATTCTCAGGTTCAAGAGTCTTGACGTCCCTCACATTTTTATTCTACTGTTCCCTTTCCCCCATTTCTATTAATCAGAAAGGCTTGAAAGTGAAAAGTGATTTAGTTTCTGAGATATCTGAAGACTTTTTTTAAAGGACCCATGGACACTATGAGAGAGATGGTACCAAAAGGAAATTTGTTAAAATCTTGAAAACACAATAGGAGAGAGACAGCTTAGCTTTAGTTGACTAAAAGAAGCTCTTTTTTTTTACTTCAGGGTGGCTTCTCACCATCTCAGAGTGTCCATCCTGAAGTCATCCTGCCCTGTGTGTTCATATACAGCTTGTTCAAAGACATTTTGGGAAACAGAAGAAGATAAATCCATCTGCTGACAGAGGAGTTCTTTCTGTAGAAAGAAGAGAAACAAGTCACTGCATCACATTAATGAATCATGAGACTTCAGGGCTACATTTTGTAGGTGGGCTGCTATTTATTTGGTTCTCTTTGAATTGTCTTTTCAGATAAAAAGTTCTGAGTGTTTTCAGAGAAAACCCTTGTTACATCAATCATCATCAACCAGCTTTTGATTTCTGATAAACACAACCCAAACACGGAGCACTAAGGCTGCTTTTTCTTGTCGAACAGATAGCAGATGACAAATATTGTCTGCTGTATACTCTCATCAATGCCAGAGTGCCCCAGCTCACTGCAGCCTTGATGCTAATAAACAGCAACTGTAATAGGCTCTACTGTCACAGTCAAGAGCTTCAAAGCAGCTTGTTACATTAAACTGAATGACAGAAAGAAGCAGGGTGCACTGTTAACTGACTATTTTCCGCCCACATCTTTGGATGCTTTTGAACACTAAAAGAGGTTCTTACCCATGAAACTGGTGATGACGTGTGCTGCAGGATGGGACTGGGATCGCTGTTGATTAGACCCAGTTTAATGAAACCACTCATGGCCTTCGAGAAACCCTGAGTAACAGGACAAGAACGGAGGTAACCAAAATATGTTAAAATAAATTGGGTTTCAGGTTTAATCAGGGGATTATGTTACACGGAAGGAAAAGGTTTTAAATATTTTGCTGAGTGCTGGATATTTGCAAAGTTACGTGGACACAGAAAAATGTCTATTTTGCGCACCTCAAGATCACAGTGATACCATTGCTGTGCACTGATTGGCCACGCTGATGATTAATGTAGGACTTGTACTTCTGTAGTACAAGTTAAGTTTAAAGCTCATTTTGTACCACTGCCAAATCTGTAGTGAGATTTAATGTTCTGGGCACTTATTACTGATGTGGCTTTGTTTGGTTAGTGTTAACTGATAACTCCATCCTCGTGTCTTAATATGGTCACTCCTGTCTTCAAAAACTAACATGGTAGGTGCCAAAATGCTAACACTGAGGTGTCAAAATGGGGAGTCCAAAACTCATGCATTTCAGAGACTATTTATGCCTTTTATAATCAAAGATAATTATAATTTCAATATTAGATTATTACAGATTATAATTACAATCTAATATTGAATTTAATTATTTCTTAAGCATAATAAATTCTGTATAGCAGTTGTATTTGTATGTGCAGTTTGTCTATGTGTGTTGTACCTTAAAACGCAGAGTTCCTCTGATGAGCGTGTGTGCTGTCTGGATGCCGTATGGCTCAGCGTATTTCGTGCTGTCACGATTCGGAAATCCCTCAAGGTTGAAACCTGGAAAGAAATCCATTGGAGTGGTGGAATCCATCAGAGAGCCACCAGGTGGGACATTTATCACCTCAAAGAAAGACAAAAAAATCTTATCTTTACTGAAAGTAAATAATAATAAAAAAAACATATTAACAATTTATGGTCTTTTGAGACATCCATACCTGGTTGTCTTTGAGAAAAATAGCGGGACTGATAGTGTTGAGGAGGACACCATATGGGCTCCAGCTGAACTTGTAACGAAGAGGATTGTCTGAGCACTCAGGAGCAAGAAGACCACCACAGAATGAGCTGTAGGACTCCACCTAAAATGTATTCAATGCATAAAGAATGATCAGACAGCTACACAAAAATGCAGCTAAAGCTACTGTTGATATGCAGAAAGTACTTAAAATATCTAGTAGCTGGTATATGTTAGTGACCAAACGGAAGCCACTACTCAGTAAAATGCACAAGGGCTCATCTTGAGTTTGCCAAAAGGCACCTGAAGGACTCTGACCATTAGAGGCAAAATGTTCTGGCCTAATGAAACAAAGATTTAACTCTTTGGTCTGAATACTAAGCTTCATGTCTGTTGGAAAATGTGAATTTAATATTTTTTTGAATAAGGCTGTAACATGACAAAATATCAAATACGTAAAGCACTGTAAATACTATCTGGATGCACTAAAGTGTATTTATAATGATACCAACAAATGTAATTTTTTACAGAAATGTCTAACAAAATTGTCCAAGCAAGGAATAGTTGTTAACCGGCAACCAGGTCACTGGCAGCCAAGGATCACTGATACACATCAGGAGAGAAGGCTGGCCTGTTTGGTTTGATTCAACAGACGAGCTACTGTAGCTCAAATTGCTGAAAAACGTACTGCTGATTAGAAAGGTGTCAGAATACAAAGTACATCACAGTTTGTTGCATATGGAGATGCATGGTTTCCAACAATGGGCACCCGAGCATCAGAACTGGACAATAGTGAAACTGAATAATGAAAGACAGTGGCCTTGTCTGATGAATTGCATTTTCTTTTACATTACGTGGCTGGCCGGGTACAATGTTTACCTTGGCAACACCTGGCACTAAGATGCATATGGGAAGAAGACAAGACATGGGAGCAGTGAGATGTTTTGGGCAATGTTCTGCTGGGAAACCATGGGTCTTGCCATCCATGAGGATGTTACTTTGAAACGTACCACCTACCTAAGCATAGTTGCAGATCATGTACACCCTCTAACCAAAACAATATTCCTTAATAGCTGTAGCCTTTTTGGAGCAGGATTGGTTTAAGGAGGACAAGAACGAGTTTGACCCTAACCCTAACCCTAACTCTCAACCTAATCAAGCTTAATAATCTGTGGCATATGCTGGACAAACAAGTCCTATTTATTCATATTTTTTTAATACATTATATTATTTATATATCATAACAGTTGCCTTAAGGTGCTTTATATTGTAAAGAAGCTACAATTATGCAGAGAGAACCCCAACAATCAGATGAAACCCTATTAGCAAGTACTTGGCAGCAGTAGGAAGAAAAAACTTTATATTAACTGGAAGAAACCTCCAGCAGAACTAGGCTCAAGGAGGGTCTAGCCATCTGCCATGACCAGTTGGGATTTAAGGGACAAAAGACACCCTGTGGAAAGGAGCAAGAGATTAATAATAAGTAGTGATTAAAGGCAAAGTGGTGAATAAACACAGCGAGTGAAGAATAAATAATGTTATGCCTGATCAGTGTACCAAGTAATCCCTGTGATCTAATAGTTCAGGCTTTAATCTGATCCAAATATTCAGCTTCTAGTTTTTTGCATTTTTGGTCTTTGTGATGTTAAAGAGAGAGGATATTCTTACAGAGCTATCTCAAGCAAATGGCTATCTGTAAGCGAAGAAACCCAACCTACCTGCTCTTCAGTGCGTTTTTGTAATAGGAGTTGCCAATCAAAAGCAGTGTTGGGCAAGTTACTTTGAAAAAGTAATTAATCATAGTTACTAGTTACTTCTTCAAAAAAGTAACTGAGTTACAAGATTCTAAAAGTAATTAATTATTTGAAAAGTAACTACTGCGTTACTTTAAAAAAAAGTTTAAGCCTCTGGGGTCCAAGGGTATAATTGGCCATTTTAAACTACTTTTGATGTTTCCTCTATATTACACCTTTAAAAACTATTTACTTTGCCTTGTTTGGTCTCATCCTTTTCAGCACAACCTCACGTGTCTGAATTTATTTACATAACAATCAGCTCTTCTGCATTCAATAATATGCCACACAAATTATTTGTGCCACTCCAAATATTTCTGTCCACTATAAAGGAGAACATCACAGCCTGACACCTGCAGGTCTGACAGCAGCAGGTGTATCACTCCTTTTTGTACCTGGAGACAGCAGGTTCATTGTTCTGACACACAACACAAAACTATCCACAACACTACACACTAACTACACAAGACAACACATTAACTACACACTCCAAAAAACACGCATATATATTGTTTATCATGACTCTGGTTTTACGTGGCCTATCAACACAATTGCTTAAAGATGTAGCGCCCAGATTACTTACAGCTACTTCTGTGCAACTGATATGAGATGCGGTAAACTGAACACAGCTTCAACCGTCTGTTTGTTGAAAAATAGTAACGGACCGCATTTTCTTGTTATTAACTGTAATGGCGTTGTAACGATAGGAACAGTAATTAGTTAGATTACTCCTTACTGAAAAAAGTAACACCATTACTTGTAACGCTGTTATTCCCATCACTGATCAAAAGAGAAGTTTAAACGGAGTATGGCGTTACGGAGATGAGTTAAAACTGCTATTTCAGTCTGTGGTTAAACTTAGGGGCTGCACTTGTCTAGTCTAAGTTAAATAAGATTAGTCTCAAAACCTGAATGAGGCAAAGTCACTGTAATATAGTTCACAAATACAAACATGAAACTGAAAATGAGTATAATAGGTCCACTTTAAAGGAGTAATAGTAGGTAGACAATTTTCAATTAGAGAATATTTTTTTCCTATGGTCTCTGAATTCAGCAGCTGTGTGATCCATAATTGGTTAGTTTATGCTTAAAGAAAATCATGCGTGGAAACAAACCTGGCAAATCAGTGCTTACAGAATAACCATTGGATTCAGCTTCCACTGTATGCTGACTGACTGAATGATTGCATGAATAAGCAGGTCTACAGCTGTTCTTAATAAAGTTAGTGACAATTGTATTTATGTATCTGTCAAAGTCTGATCAGGTTAACCACTTGATATGACAGAAGCTGGCATGAATCATTAATCTTGAGTTGTGTCTAGTTTTAAAGTGTTCAGTCTGTCAGAACAATATTGGGTTCAATTTGTTTGTTTACATTACTAGTTTCTAAGAAAAAAACAAAACAAATTCCAGTTCAAAAACTCCACATTAGCCTGTGTCTGTCTGCTTGAACTGGAACCTGTGTGAAACTCAGCATGTGTTGAACATAAAACTTTCCATGTTGAGCCATAGTGTGACTGTCCATGTGTGTTTGAACACTGTTTATATGGCACACATACAGGTGCCAGATTTTCTATCTCAGTGTTGCAATGTTCACTCACAGTGCAGCTTTCAGCTTTGGCTTTGTTGATACACTCCATGGCCAACATGTGGTCGATGCCTGGGTCCAGTCCCATCTCATTCACGATCGTGATCCCTGCTTCTTCTGCACTAATACACACAAATGCATTCAACGTGTAAATATGCATTTTCACTTTTCATGACTATATTTCTTAATAATATTAGGGGGGATCTTTTCTGTTTTATTTTATTCTATTTTTGCTATGCATTTCACTTTCTTATCAAAAGAAAAATAAGAAAATGTCATTATAAAATTCAAAGTTTAAACTTTAAAGTCACAGCTTTTTATCCCATAACCTTCAAACGTTTAGCCAGTGCAATAATTATGTGACACAATAAGAAACAAGACTAACATTTGCCTATACATTTGTGCATCCCAAATCCTATGCATATGTTTTACAATAATTTATTAATACTGCTGAGGATGATGTGCACACATAGGAAAATAATAGAGAAACATTTATTGAAAGTAATCCTGAATTCCTAACAGACTTCTGTGGACTTGATCATTACCTGCTCTGCAACGCCTTCATGGCAGGACTAAGGTAGCTGGCTGTCACCATGTTCACCTTCCTCTTTATACAGTGTTTGGCGATAAGCGGATGGAACGAGTAAGGCAGCAAGCTGAGGAGAAGATGAAGGGGTTGACTTAAGTATAAGCGGACTGATATTTTAATCTAATAATGTAATGTTAAATTGTAAAACAGTCCAAAAATAACTGGGCTCCATTAAATTACTTTGGAGATGAAATGATAAAAAAATAAAAAAGAATTTGTTTTGTGGTAATACATATTGTGGTAAAGTATTCATCTGGAATAAATGAAATCATTACAACTTTACACATTACTTAATAATTGCCACCAATGTTATATCTGTCCTGCTGCTATACCTGATGACCAAGTCATGATCTCTGAACAGAGAGTCTAGGTGTCCCTCTTGGCTGCTGACATCCAGCATGACAGGGATGGTGTTGGGGTATTTGGCTGCCAGCTCCTCTGCCTGGCTCAATAGCATCGATGCTAAACGCAAACAAAGAAACAATAACCACTGTTACACATAATTTTCTGGTCTTTGTCAACTTTCTCAGTTTCAGTTTTTTTTAAGACTTTAAGTAATGTACTCTTTACTGTGCTTATAACTGTTAATGTAAGCCACTCAGCTGGACTCAGCTGGAAGTTTGTGGTGTCTTTGTAATCTAGGCCAATTTAATGCAATTATCAATGAATATTGTGGCTCAGGGTTTCATTTATATGTTAGCTCAGTTAACGTGATGCACTGTGCTACCCAAGCTACCCAGAATATATCCATCTTCTAGATATAGTCAATGGCACTCATTATTATAATAATAACACCAAGATACCTAAAGTCCTAAGTTGGACAAGAACCCCAATGGTAAGATTTACACTTTAAGGGTAGTGTTAGAAGTGTTTTATCACTTTTACTAGAGATGAAACAATATGATTTATGATAAACTGTATCTAAGTGAACTTCCTCAGGCTAAAGGAATAAGTCACAGTTAAGCTTCTTAAAGATGAAAATATTTAAAATAGCAATGAAAGTCCTCTGACTCTCAGCCAAACTGCAGAAGTAAGTCTTCTTGGGGTCCAACATGGTAACAGAAATCTAACAGGCTAACCAGCATTAAGGTTGACACCAGTATACTGATGCAATGTTTTCACTCTGTTGATCTCCAAAGCCCCAAAACAATTTAATCTCAGTAGAAGTACATACATCTATGTTAAGAGGGAAAACATGGTCAGTCAGTAACCTGCATTGCTTACAGTTACCTTTTGGCAGAGTTGAGTAAACACTGACTAACACTGTTCAAGGTTGTGATGTGTCCATTAGATGGGGTATACAAATCACTCACTCCTCATAATACTTTCAAAGAGACCAAACTAACCCTTTATAAAAATATTAAACATTGACCGTTGGTTTCATTATTTATCTGAAAATGATAAACTTGACAATAAAGACTGACATGAATTTTAATCCCACAAAAGCCCAGAACATTTCAGTCTTAATAAAGTTTAACAGGCAAACTCACCCACAGTAACCTGGGTGCCCTGATCACGGGTCAGATACTCCACAACAGGTCCAGACACATATCCTGAACCCAACAGCAGAACTCGCTTCATGCCGGCCTTCTTCATGATCTGAGTTTTCTCCCTTAAGAACATCAGACAGGCTGGGTTATTATGGTAAAGCATGACAACATTTCAATTTCTGAGCCTCCAAGTGGGAAAGTTACATACTGAACTCCACAGATTTGAGTTCAGTACCTAAAACTAGAGATGGCACGATACCACTTTTTTATGTCCGATACCGATATCATAAATTTGGATATCTGCCGATACCGATATGAATCCGATATAGTGTGTTTTTAATCAATAAAACTGTTTTTTTAATATCTTGCTGCATTTTGTATAAGTTCATACTCAAGTTTAAATAAACAACAACACTAAAGCTATTCTGTTATACCTGTATGTAAAAAAATACACTGCACCCAAAATATTTCATAGTTCAGCAATACTGATCAATCTAATAAACTTAAACCTACTCCATCCTTCCTATTCTGGTATTTTAAAGAGTACTTAGCAGAAATATTAAGCAACCTAACTAATAGGGTTGCAAACTCCCAGCAAAAAAAATAAATACCTACACCTCATGATGCTTAATCGACATAATCAACTTTAATTTGATGCAGTGTGAAAAAAAAATGCACAGAATTAAATTATTTTTCAAGAATAATTAAATAGATTCAACATCTTCCTTCAACAGAATTGCAGACTGCACAGATGGTACCTTCCCAAAGGAAAAAGCACTATAGCTTACTAGGGTATATTAGACTTATTAGTTACTATATACAGTAATTGACTTCTATACATTTTACATAAGATTAAAACTTTGGGTGTAAGATTCAGATAATTATTTATTAAAAGCTCGACATTTTAAATGAGAATAAGAAAGAAAAGTATGTCTTTGTGCCCCCTTTTCCCTGTTAATGCCCTATCGGCCCCCCTGGCTAAACTTTGCTAGATCCGCCCCTGCACAGTTACCAGCCGTTAGCTACGTAAAAAAAGATCCTGGTGTAGAAAGTAATATTAAATAAATTCTAACAACAGCTTATCAAGGTTAAACGTGCTGCAGTTGTTCAGCCGCTGGTTTCCTCTTTCTGGCACAAAGTAGGCGATAAACAAACAAGAGAGTCACGACAGAAAAGCCAATCAGCTGATCATTAAGGAGTTTCATGATTGAAGTAGCAGCAAGAAGAGGCAGTCGCTCCAGGTATTGGTTGTTAAGCTTAACGCGGGAATGCTTTACAAACATTCAGAGATGAACTTACACACTTGCTTTACTTCTCTCTGGGATAACTTTCTCAGAGATGAAATGCTGGTTTGGTAGCGAGGCTCCAAATACACCCAGCCGCTCTATCATGTGAGCATACTGCTCCGACTTGCTAAGGTTATAAGCCGAGTTACGCCGTGTTGCAAGTTTTGTGAGGTGCTTTTTTGATATTTAATGGATCGGATTACATTTTTATTTCTATCCAATATCCGATCCAGTAATTTACGTCAGTATCGGACCGATACCGATACGTAATATCGGATCGGTCGATCTCTACCTAAAACATGAGATTTCAAAAACTGAAGCACAGCATACCTAGGATATCAGATATGGATATTTGTTGCAAATAAAAAAGGAACACCAGAGATGCAGTTCATGAAACTCCGATTCCTTGCTCATTCATCTGTTTGCACTGATCATGTTTGCACTGATCACCACCTGCACTCATGTATATATCTATCTACTTAGCACTTTTAATTCTTATTTTTATGTCTATTTAAGCGTTATATGACAGTATGTTTGCACTAAGTACCGCAGCAATTTCCTAATGTTGTAAACCTGCTCAACATTTGGCAATAAAACCCTTTCTGATTCTGATTAATGTTTCCATCTGATCCTTAAAACTGTATGATTTGACTGGAACAACACAAATTACAGGTTTTCTGGTCGAATCATTTAAAGCAACAAATAAAAGTTTTAGATGACGAAGCTGTCAATACAATTCCGTCATATTTTGTCAGTTCCGTTGGAGCAGCCTTTCAACGCCTCTCTCTGTCTCTCGCTAGCAAAGTTGACCCAGACAACAAAGTAAAGCTAGTTTTCAGCTACGAGCACGACACAAACCTGACGTATTAGCCAGAGGTCCCTTTACTATGGTTCGGAGCCGTGGACCTGTTTTATATACGCGTGGAATAGTTTTCCATACGAGCCTAGGCGGAGTAGTCGAACGCAGATTCAGTGAGCGCAGGGCAAGCTAGCGAGACAGAAGTTAAGCTCTCCTTGCAACATGGCAAATTGAACCTCCCCCACCCTCATTCAGATCTGGTGTTTGGAATTATTTTGGTTTTCATGTGACGTATGACCCTGAAGGTAAGCGCGTCATGGACAAAAGTAAAACAGTATGTTGGATGTGCCACGCAATGCTCAATTACATGGGTGGGAGCTAGTGTGTTAGCGCAGTTAGCTCGTTAACGTGTTGGCCGTCCAGCCCCACGCATGGGGCGATCCGCGGTAGCTCGTTAACGGAGATTTGCCGTGTTGTGGCGTTAACGTCATTTCAACGAGATTAACGCTGACAGCACTAGTGAGAACACAACGAATATGACTGCACATTTATGCTGACATCATCCTAGTGCAAAGACAAGTGGAAGCAGACAAAAACAACAAGCGCGCATGCTACAAACTTTACCCGAGTCATTTAGACAGCTGTTAGCACAGGATTCTCCTTATGGGGACCTGATATGTTTAATATGCTGCTGAGAATATAGCCCAGAAGAAGCGTATAGTATAGCTTTTATTTTGGAAAGAGCCATTTCTCTGTAATAAACTCTCTTTTCCAAAGATGAGTGATTCCTCGATCATATATTTTTTTTTTATTACTTTGTTATTTCAGCGACATTCAATTTAAAAACTGTACTTTTGAGTTAAAATATATATTTATAATTTTAATAAATGACAAATTAAAAAGGCGTGAACATTTTTTTTGTATCGAAAAAATATCGAACCGTGGCACCAAAGTATCGAACCAAACCGAATTGTGAATTTTGTGTATCGTTGCACCCCTAAGCAACATGGTATTTTGTTGTTTAGGAAGGGGGAAGTTTTAGGAGTGACGGCGGTGTTTTGAGATGTGAGAGATTTGCGACGTTTAGCGCAAATCATGTGTAGTTAGTGTGTTTTGTTGTGTAGTTAGTGTGTAGTGTAGTCAATAGTTTTGTTGTGTGTGTCAGAACAATGAGGCGACTGCTGAACGTTACAGGTGTTACAGGAGTGATACATCTCCTGTTGTCAGGCCTGCAGGTATCAGGCTGTCGTTCTCCTTTATCTCATAGTGGACAGAAATTATTTTTTGGAGGGGCACAAATAATTTGTGTGGCATCAAATTTGATGCAGAACAGCTGATTGTTTTGTAAATAGTTTGAAATGCTTATTTAAAAAAAAGCCTTGGCTGCATTTTTAGGTAAACAGCTGCAAAAACTTTGTTGTTTGCATAACTCAGTTACTTTTTTGAAAAAGTAACTATATAATTAATTGCCCAACATTGGTCATTATATACTGTATTTTGCAGACGGAGTTACAGGACTCTCTCCCAGACCACAAACTCGTGATCATAATACAAGTCAGAGCTTTATATAAAAAAAAGAAAAAAAGAAAAAAAAAGAAAGTTGTGTTTTCAAAATTCAAGTTATTTTTACTGTGTTAACATACCAGGTCATGAACAAGATTCTTTTTAAATTTTCGTTGTAAGTGGGCTAAAGCAGTTAATTAAAAGTAGCTAACATAAATGTAAACACTGTAATTTGATTATTTTAATAAACCATGTAACTTGATGCTGGCGTGACCACAGTGCTGTTGCTCACAGTGGTCCAAGAGACTGCTCAGGGAGTTTGTGTGTTCGCTCAGACACACGAAAAATTAGAGGGAACATTGATGACTGGTCACCAATTATCTCAATTCCCGTTGTTCTTCTCCAATATGTTATCCATATTGCGTTCAAAACACAGTCTGAGTACTCACAGCCCTGCCTATCATGTCGGCCAGCCTTGTGGGATTTTGAACAGCTATAGCCACTTCTTGTTCTTTGATAAGCCAGATCCGAGCCAGCTCCAATCAGCCAGAACTCTGTTATCGTGGTTCCAAATTGGTAGATGTTGTTCATTGTCCTCCATCGAGAGTGTCGCCAGACACACAACGCAATCGACCATCGAGTATCTGGCAGCAAACGTCTCCGCAGGACAATCTGGCTCTCCCAAGCCCAGCAAGGTGTCAATTCCGTTACGGGAACAGTTGATCAAATCCATAATTCTTTAGGTTTTAGAGAACAAGACTGAGAAACTCTTTGAGGGTTAGAGTTAGAAGAGACTAGACTAAAAGATAGAAGCAGCAGCCGGGAAGATAAGGGAGGGAGAGGGGAAAGATGCGTCCGCCTCCTCTGAGAGTCAAAGAGGGTAATGTGTAGAAAGGTTTGAATCAATGTCTTAGTTATTTACAATACAGTGTGTACAAAGTCAAAATGGCAGCAATAGGTAGCAAACTGTATGACTGATGAAGAATTGGACAGAATTCAGACAAGAGGAAGGCTAGCAGTGGAGAAAGTGGGTGAAACATGGGAAAAAAATAGGTAAAAATCCTGGCGGCCACCAGTGCTTCTCCTCAACCTTTGCTTAATGCAAGCCAATGATATGATCTTTCTAAATGGAGTAAGACATTTCTACAACGACAGGATGTATGTTTTCCATTGTGATTGTTTAATGAGAAGCACCGTATTATTTAGGGTTCAATAGCCCAATTAAAACCAATCAATCATAGCAATAATTCTCCAATGGGAGATCATTTGTTTAGTTAGATCTAGGTTGGTACTTTTCTTGTCAGGCAGTGCATTTTTGTTTAAATTGGAAGTAAATAATAAAAATGTCAGAAAGAAGCATTTATAGTACATTATATTATAATGCATAATACACAATACATTAACTGTTAGTAAGATTTAAAAAGCCAGGTAACCTATGAGTATGCCTCATTTAAATATTACTATGTATATTCCTTTTTATGTATTTGGGTTTTTTTTCTGTTTTGTTAAAGGAATCTCTGGCATCATAAAAGTAGTGACTTGTGATTAAACAACGTGACAATGAAAGCCATGCTCTGGAAAACCCAGAGTAGGACTTTTAATCAAATTATATATCCTTCTTAAAATATCTGCTAGATTCAGTAAAAAAAATCAGTTTGTGATTTTGCAGGCAGGATCCCCTCAACATTACACCAGCACCACCACCAATATTATTGGATGATTGAGGCACCCAGAGTGACCTGTGGGATTAAGATCCCATCACCCCCCTCAAATCCCCCCCGGAGTCAAACCCGTGGGCTTGTTATCGCTGGCCTAATTGGAAACCGCATTGCACAAATGCTCTAGCCACAGCGGGACTGACTGTAGATCTGCCTGGCACTTGTATTCTTAATTAAAAAAGAAAAGGCAGACATTCACTCAGGAGGATTACCCCCTAAGTTTACATATCTTAAGGAGCCAAATTCAGTCAAAAGGATTAAAAATTTGATGGCATGGCTTGTCTCGAAAAATTATACTTAGGATCAGTTAAGAAAAAAAACTCATCAGGTCTTAGAGCTGGCCTAAATATGACCAAATGGAAGGCTTTGGTGACCATGGATTCACTGAGGATGGTGAAAAGAGGATGAGATACCTCCAAGCAAGCTGTTCCTACAGCCTTCGAGAAAAAAATGCATACAGTCTGATTGTTAATGATTAATAAAAATATTCATTGGTTAAACGTTATAAAGTCATAGATCTGTCAATAGATCCAACAAACACATTCAAATATTTGTAAATACAACTCTTGCGAACATGTAAAAAAAAGCTAAGACTGCAGAAAAATAAGCAAATCAATTACAAATAATCAACAGATCTGAGAAAATAATTATAGCAGATTTAAAACCATTCCTAAATGCTATATGCTATAAATGTGATTTCCCAGATGACGAATGCTAAATGTGCAAATGATTATATTTTCATGTTTTTGAGAAATCTCCTTTATACAGAGCCAGACTGAATTGACTTCTGTGACTTTGGTACTAGAAAAAAGCATTAGCTCACAGGGCATGTTTACTTACAAGTCTAAGCTTCAAAATGTTTTACATTTGTAAGTGACTGGCTGGACCCACAGTTTGCTAATAAGCTGCCATAAGTTAACTGCAGATCTGACATGTAATAATAAGAACATGCAATATTAAATAGCTAGATTTGTTGCCTGGGCATGTAAAGTAGATGCTAACATAAACAAGTAAACCTGTCCTCAATGTTAGTCTTCAAACTTACTTAATGTAGCAGATAAGACAAAAAATATTCCAGTACTATTTTCAGACATTGCTGATGTAGAGAAAATGGAGAAAATGTACAAATCTGATGTTATTTGAACGCTGTCTTTTTCCATAGTCACAAGCAATGAACCGTTTTATGTTATTATGTTATGTTATTTGTACTCATTTACTTAAAGACACTTGAAAAAAAATATTGTATTCTTTTAAGATAAATCATCTCTACGAAACTCCTAAGTGCAGTCAAGGTTCCCCTGTTAACAGTGGAATTCTAGCAGTTATATCCTGCCTCCAGTCTTTGTCCTAGCTTTTATTTATGCACAGAAGTAAAACTGGTATTGATTATATCTGTTATATCTGTTGATTACATTTTACATCTGATTACACCTCAAAAGAACCTGTATGTTAACACCAGACAAAACAAGACAGAAAGACTCAGCATAATGAGTGATTGGGTTTTTAGTGTAAAAGAGTAGAAAAGATATGTCTACCACTTGGTGAGTGCATATTCCAGCTTCTGGAGTTAGTTAGCGGAGATGGCCTATTTAGCATGCTAGCTAAGTAAGGTGTTAATGCAGGCACAGCAGACACCAGAAGGCAGCACATAGTAATGGTTTGTTACTATGAACAAAGATCCTCAAACTTCACAAATGACAATTCTAGGAAAGGATTACTTAAGGAATGCAACAGCAGAAACGGCACACTAGAAACCAAGTTAATAACTGAGGTTAACAAGCTCTACAATTTAGAAATTCAGAGCTGGTGAGCTATTGCACCTTTCCTGTAATCGTTAGACATTGTATCTTACTCATAGAATGTTTTAACAGGTTTGATGAACATTTAAAATAAGAATTACATTCAAACGAAGCATTTAAATGCAAATATAACAAACAAACAAACAAACTTACATATTCACAGTTCCTGTCTGAAGACTTACCTTCTTTCTCTAAGTTTTTCAATGTATTCAAACTTTGGAGTAAGTTTTCCGTTAGAGGCGATGACAGCCTTTAGGAATAAATCAGAACATCCAAACCAAACATGAATTTCACTTATTTGCAGAAAGAGTCAAATAAACATCCGTTACATACACATATCTAATCCAAATAAATAAATGTATGTTATCAACCAAAATATTGAATTAGAAAATGAAGTAAAACACTCAACTAAAAATAGCATCATGCCTTTGTAACAAATAAAGTGAGATACTTCTCTCAACCAACATTTCACTACTTACATCTCTGACTTGTGGGCTAAATTCTTCTTCGTCCAATGGTCTGGTTGAATCTGAAGGTAGCTGGTAATGACATATAATTCACAAGGAAACACTATGTGAAACATGTCATAGCCCTCTCCCATACTTGATCAGAAAACACCACCAAATGCACTGGAAAATTGGTGGCATCAAATCAGACGTCTTACCATCTCCCAGATGTAGGGGAAGAGACGGTCACCAAAATACTCTGTGGCTTCGATTGGCAGCTGAGCAGGAAGGTTGTCAATGGAGCACATGAGAATCCCGTTTCCCTCCACGCTGCCGGGACCACAAATAAAACCAAATCAAATGTTAAAATTCAGGCATTTTACTCTTTCAAAAAAAAACAAAAAACAGTAGCACGTATACAATTTGATGGCAGTCTCAAAGAAGTTAGGAGGGGACAACAAAAGGCTGAAAAAGCAAGCAGCACTAAAAAGAAACAGCTTTGCGTCTATTTAGGTTGACTGTCAATAGATCTGTAACATGAGGAGGGTATAAAAAATGTTAATTTTAGTAGATTAACAAGTAAAGATGGGCAGTAAAGATTGTATTAAAAGCATTCATGATTCTGTTATTGGTTGCACATCTGGAAAGGCAACATTAGTGCTGAAATGTATGTAGCAATTTTAGAGAGACATATGCTCCCATCCAGAAGAAACTGTTTTCAGGGAAGGCCTTGCTTATTTCAGAAAGACAATACTTTTGAGTGGGCCCATTTCCATATGGAAGCAAAAAACCCCTGGACATACTGAAGTCAACTTTTAACTTTGGAACATTTAGAAACATAAAACAGAAACTAACAGGGCTATTTTTCTGTATCAACTTGTGTATTGCTTAATTGTAAAACCACTGAAAGGCAAAATTTGTTGATGTTTTCTTTATTTACCTGTTCACCTTTGCAGTTATATTGGGCTCTCAGACAAGTCTTTTTTTTTTTTGACAACTTTATTTATGATTTTCCAATATGACAAAAGTACAGACAAATATAACTCGAATTGCGACTACAAACACTGCCATTGTGAAACCGGTTGAGCCACGCAGTGGCAAACCAGTTGGATGCAGAAAAATGTATAATCTATGGGCACAAACAAAAAAATACTACCATGTGAAACCCAAAAAACAAAACCCACCAAAAAACAAAACAAACAAAAACAGAATAAAATAAATACATAAATAAAAGGGGGGCTGCATTGTGCGCAGTTCTTTTTGGCTTGCTACAGATAGTAGGTGGCTTTAAAGAAAGAAAGAGAAAAAACCCCAAACACAGATAAAAGCAGTAAATGACAACTTCTCCACATATTCAACAAAGGATGACCAGGTTTTGTAGTATTTACTTTGAGACCCTCTCAAACTGTATCTCAAATACTCTGTCTGCAAGCACCTCATCACCTCTCTCACCCAAGACTTCTGTTATCGGATTAGGATCAATTGTTTTCCCACACACATATTAAAAACTAATTCCCAGAACCGGTTCAAATCAGAGCAGCTCCAGAACATATGGTTAATGTCGGCGGGTGATTGCTTGCACCTCGGACATCTATCATCAGAGGCATTGTATATTTTGGCTAGTTTAGCTTTGGTTAGGTACGCCCGGTAAAGAATTTTAAACTGTATTATACAATGCCGTATACAGATTGAGGATTCATGGATCTTGCTAACACTAAGATCCCATAGGTCGTCTGGGATCTGGAGGTTTAAGTCCAGCTCCCAGGCATTTATGGCTTTGGACACAGAGTCTGCCTTTATATGCTGCAATGTGCTATATATTTGAGAGATGTGACCTCTAGCAATAGATCGAAATTGCAGACAATCCTCAAGTGAATGTGTGTGTGAATGGGTGGATGATTGTGTATAGAGTAAAGCGCTTTGGGGGTACTTAGGACCAAGTAAAGCGCTATACAAATACAGACCATTTACCATTTAAGTGTACAGACATTAGGTAGACTTGGATAAGAAGTGAAGTGTTTAACTGCAAAGCTACGCGCTTGTAAGTATCTAAAGTGAGTCTTTGGGATTCCAAAATCTTTAGACAATGCTTCAAAGGATAAAAATGACCCTTTAACAAACAGATCAGAGAAGCAGATAATTCCTCTGCTGTACCAAACCTTGAACCCTGCATCGCTCAGAGCTGGTAAAAAAAAGATGATTTGACGTAATAGGAGAACGCTGAAACCAGACATTGAGAGAGTTCTTAACCACAGGATTTTTAAAATGAACATTGCGACTGACTGGTAGACCTGAACACATTATTGCAACAGGGGATATGGTGAGATTACCGTCTAGCTCCATAGTGGACCAAGGCGGCCCTCTGCCCTCCCTAAAACCCCGCATCCAGGTGGATAATTTCACAATATTGGCAGCCCAATAATAATACATAAAGTTTGGTAGGGCCAGGCCGCCTTCCGACTTAGAACACTGTAACAAGGATTTACGGATTCTTGGAACTTTTTTGTCCCAAATAAAAGATGATATGAGTCCGTCTAACTGGATGAAAAAGGTTTTAGGAAGAAAAAGGGGTATCATCTGGAAGAGGTACATGAATCGAGGCAAGACTACCATTTTAATCGTGTTGACCCGCCCAGCAAGAGATGGGTAATACTGACCAGTGTGCCAAATCCGATTTTGTTTTCTCTAATAAAGGGATAAAATTTTGTTTAAAAAGATCCTGATAAGCGTCTGTGATTTGAATACCCAAATAGGTGAATGAGGAGTGTTCCAGTCTAAACTGAAAGGCTGAGTAGTCAGCTTCCTTCGCCAGACTGTTAATAGGGAACAGTGTGCTTTTAGCCAGGTTCAATCTGTATGGAAGAAATATAGTATCATCAGAATTCAAGTATTTTTAGACATTGGATTTATAACACTGAATTTTTATCCTCCAAATTTCTCTGCAAAAATATTCACCTGCAAAAATTCACCTGCAAAAAATTCACCTGCAAAAAATCCACCTGCAAAAATTCAATTGCAAAAGTGATGAACTTGAAAGACCCAAGCCAGAGCAATCAGGATGTGGATGGGGTAAGGTACTGACATGCTACAACTTTATAGTTGTTAAATTCTGGGTACAAGTATACATACCCATCTTGTACATGTTTTTTAATATTATTATTATCCTACCCAATTACATGTTTCTTTTAATCAGAGTATGCTGTTTTAATGACTTTACAATATCACTTACATTGTGTTCCTTACATTTTCCCTAATTGTATGTTATATTAATCCTATATTTCCGTTTTAATATTTCTAATGTTTGCCTTGTTTTCTTCACTGTCTGGTCTGCCTCTGTCTCACCTGTATGGATGCATTTACATCTAAATGTCCCCAACAAAGGATGTTTTAATTCACCACTATTCCAGTGAAACACGAGTCTCCCATCTTCCTCCTACCGGTCTCGAGTTTTTGTTCACCAAAGCACACACCAACTTCATACTGACGGACAGATCACTGCCCTTTTGCCGCCTTGTCTGACCGTGTTTTGTGGCTTTGGTTCACTTCACCTCACTCTTCCCCATTCTTGTCATTAAATCAGGCCGTTCTGCAACCATGGCAGCCATTCACTCTATGGCTTTATTAATGGTGTATTTTACCCCTTCACCAAAGGCCGTTCTTGTTTACAACATTATATTTGCAGTGTTCATCTATCTATCAATATCTGCGGAGTATTTTTTTTTTTAACGAGTATCCTATTTTCCAAAGCACAGCATGTAAAGGGTAGCTCGGTTAGCAGGATGCTAGCATGTAGCGCTTAGTGAGACACGCCTCAGACGAGTTGAGCAAAGACCCCGTCTGTGTACTTTATACGTGAGCAACGGATTTAAATAAAATTAACGTTTCAAAAGACAAACTTGAAGATAAAAAACAATATACAGTGGGGCAAAAAAGTATTTAGTCAGCCACCAATTGTGCAAGTTCCCCCACTTAAAATGATGACAAAGGTCAGTAATTTGCACCAGAGGTACACTTCAACTGTGAGAGACAGAATGTGAAAAAAAAATCCATGAATTCACATGGTAGGATTTGTAAAGAATTTATTCGTAAATCAGGGTGGAAAATAAGTATTTGGTCACCTCAAACAAGGAAAATCTCTGGCTCTCACAGACCTGTAACGTCTTCTGTAAGAAGCTTTTCTGTCCCCCACTCGTTACCTGTATGAATGGCACCTGTTTGAACTCATCATCTGTATAAAAGACACCTGTCCACAGCCTCAAACAGTCAGACTCCAAACTCCGCCATGGCCAAGACCAAAGAGCTTTCGAAGGACACCAGGAAAAGTATTGTAGACCTGCACCAGACTGGGAAGAGTGAATCTACAATAGGCAAGCAGCTTGGTGTGAAAAAAATCAACTGTGGGAGCAATCATCAGAAAATGGAAGACATACAAGACCACTGATAATCTCCCTCGATCTGGGGCTCCACGCAAGATCTCATCCCGTGGGGTCAAAATGATCATGAGAACGGTGAGCAAAGATCCCAGAACCACACGGGGGGAGCTGGTGAATGACCTGCAGAGAGCTGGGACCAAAGTAACAAAGGTCACCATCAGTAACACACTACAACGGCAGGGAATCAAATCCCGCAGTGCCAGACGTGTTCCGCTGCTGAAGCCAGTGCATGTCCAGGCCCGTCTGAAGTTTGCCAGAGAGCACATGGATGATACAGCAGAGGATTGGGAGAATGTCATGTGGTCAGATGAAACCAAAGTAGAACTTTTTGGTATAAACTCAACTCGTCGTGTTTGGAGGAAGAAGAATACTGAGTTGCATCCCAAGAACACCATACCTACTGTGAAGCATGGGGGTGGAAACATCATGCTATGGGGCTGTTTTTCTGCCAAGGGGACAGGACGACTGATCCGTGTTAAGGACAGAATGAATGGGGCCATGTATCGTGAGATTTTGAGCCAAAACCTCCTTCCATCAGTGAGAACTTTGAAGATGAAACGAGGCTGGGTCTTCCAACATGACAATGATCCAAAACACACCGCCCGGGCAACAAAGGAGTGGCTCCGTAAGAAGCATTTGAAAGTCCTGGAGTGGCCTAGCCAGTCTCCAGACCTCAACCCCATAGAAAATCTGTGGCGGGAGTTGAAAGTCCGTGTTGCTCGGTGACAGCCCCAAAACATCACTGCTCTCGAGAAGATCTGCATGGAGGAATGGGCCAAAATACCAGCTACTGTGTGTGCAAACCTGGTAAAGACCTATAGTAAACGTTTGACCTCTGTTATTGCCAACAAAGGTTATGTTACAAAGTATTGAGTTGTATTTTTGTTATTGACCAAATACTTATTTTCCACCCTGATTTACGAATAAATTCTTTACAAATCCTACCATGTGGATTCATGGATTTTTTTTCCACATTCTGTCTCTCACAGTTGAAGTGTACCTCTGGTGCAAATTACTGACCTCTGTCATCATTTTAGGTGGGGGAACTTGCACAATCGGTGGCTGACTAAATATTTTTTTGCCCCACTGTACTTACCGGAGAATCGCCAGGGTTTGCCGCTTCCATCTTGCTGCTCCTAAATTCAAAACTGCCTCTGCAGACAGGCAGGGGAGGCGTGGAAATTGTCTTTGAGTTAGTCAAACGTTTTCCTTAGTTCGAGTAGATGATAAAATAAAATAAAAATAAATGGGATTTTAAGTAGGACTAGGCGTTCTGTAATGATCTCTATTTAGGAGAAAAACTTAATCACTCACCTTTAAACAGCTCTCTTTTAGGAGACACACTGCTGGCTAACGGTGTCATGTGATCAAACAGCATAATTTAATTGGCTGAGAGCCGCTCGACTCGATCTAGTGCTGATTGCTCTGGCTTGGATCATTCAAGCTCATCACTTTTGCAGGTGAATTTTTGCAGGTGAATTTTTGCAGGTGAATATTTTTGCAGGGAAATTTGGAGGATAAAAGTTTAGTGTTATAAATTCAATGTCTAAAAATACTTGAATTCTGATGATACTATATTTCTTCCATAAATCTGTAACCAGACAGGCGGCCAAAGGATCCAATGAGGTCCAGAGGTGAAGGAATTGATGCCTCCGGATCTGTAATATACAGAAGGAGATCGTCTGCATACAAGGAGCACTTATGAATAGTGTTTCCCCTAGTGATCCCCCTTATTATGGGGTCTGTTCTCAATGCTGCCGCCAGCGGCTCTATTGACAGATTGAATAGCAGGGGGCTTAAGGAGCATCCCTGGCGGGTGCCTCTATGTAAGGAAAAGTATTCTGAAATAGTGTTATTGGTGCGGACTGAAGACAGGGGTGCTGAGTACAGAGTCCTGATCCATGAAATAAAATTAGAACCGACGCCAAATTTTTTCAAAACGGAGAACAAATATTGCCAATCCACACAGTCAAAAGTCTTCTCGGCATCTAGTGAGACTATTAGTGATCAACTGAATGGTCAGAATATAGGATATTTAACAGCCGTCTGATATTGAAATATGACTGGTGGTTCACTATAAAGCCTGTTTGGTCCTCATGTATAATAGAAGGTACTACCTTCTCAATACAAAGTGCAAGAGCTTTTGTGAGGATCTTATAATCCACATTTAGTAGACTAATGGGGCGATAGGATCCACATTTTTGAGGATCCTTGTCTTTTTTGAGTATTACAGAGATTGTGGCTTGGGACAGAGTTTGTGGCAATGTGCTTGTTGCCTGAATTTCTGAAAAAACCTCAGACAGTAAAGAAACAAACTTGTCGGCAAAGCGTTTATAGAAATCACACAAGAAGCCACCTGGGCCCGGTGCCTTGCCATTTTGCAAAGAATTAACTGCCTGCAATATTTCCGCTGAGGTAATAGGTCTTTCCAGCAGCTCACGTTGGTCTGGGTTAATAGTGGGAGTATCTATGTTCCTCAAGAAGGAAACCAAGTCAGCCTCTGAATAATCAGTGCGGGAAGTAAATGGTAAATGGTAAATGGCCTGCATTTGTATAGCGCTTTTCTAGTCCCTAAGGACCCCAAAGCGCTTCACACTACATTCAGTCATTCACCCATTCACACACACATTCACACACTGGCGATGGCAAGCTACGTTGTAGCCACAGCTGCCCTGGGGCGCACTGACAGAGGCGAGGCTGCCGGACACTGGCGCCACCGGGCCCTCTGACCACCACCAGTAGGCAAACATGGGGTTAGTATCTTGCCCAAGGATATTTGGCATGCAGCCAGGAGGCAGCCTGGGATCGAACCACCGACCTTCTGATTAGTGGCTGACCTGCTCTGCCACTTGAGCTACAGCCACCCCAGAGATCCTGATAAAATAGCTTGAAAGCAGCATTAATTCCGTCAGGGTGTGTTACCACCTGACCGGAGTCTAACTGTATGTTGGGTATAGATTGAGCTGTGGCGGATTGACAAAGCTGATGCGAAAGATATCTACTTGCTTTTTCACCATGCTGGTATACATGATGTCTTGATCTAGGTAGGAGCTTCTCAGTTTCTTTAATTGAGAGAGTGTCAAATTCACACTGCAGCAGTACCTTCTGCTTGTATAAATCAGCGGTTGGACAGGTAGCATATTGTGTGTCAATGTTAGCTATGAGCTCCGTCAGCTCCCGAAGCCATTCGCTTTTTAGTCTTATAAGACGAAAAAGAAATAATTTGGCCCCGCAGATATGCTTTTAGCGACTCCCAAATTATAGATTTTGAAACATCTGGAGTGTTATTTGTTTCTTTTTTTTTTTTCGTTTTTTTTTTTTTTTGTGTCCCGTTTGGATCTTTAGCCATCAGAATTGTTGTCTTAAGGCATAAGGCCATATTGGTCCATATTGGTCCATTTGATATAATTATGAATTTATTTTATTTTCAGTTGCTACAAACGGGACAGACGTGACTGGGGGATAGGACAGGGAGAAAGAATGAAAGAAAGAGAGGGAGAGAAAGAAAACCAAAGGGGAGAAGAGACGGTGAGAAGGGGGGGAAGAAAGAAAAAACAAACAAACAAAAAAACAAAACACCTGGGTCACCTGTATGGAGAAAAAAAACAGAAGAGAAAGCAAACAACAAAGAGCAACATAATAAAAAAAACAGCACCATCACAATAAACTAGCTAGCAGTAGATATCAGTAGATACTAAATAATAAACGATATTGTGCAGCACGCAAGATAGACAGCGCACAATGTGCTTTGAGGCAGCAGCCAAGAAAGCTGTAGTCCGCGTCTGTGAATACCCGTGTGTACACCTGTGTGCATACTTGTGTGGATCAGCATGCTTGCATTCCAAAGGTTTCTCCATGTAACGATCTGCTAGGGAGTGTGGGGAGCCATAGCCCCGTCCTCCAGGGTATGAAGCAGGTATGGAGGAGATCAAAACTCCAGACATCCAGAGGCCCCCAGAACACAAGAGACCAAGGAAGACCAACAGAGGGGCAGCCGCGCCACTGTCCCAGTAAGAGCTGAGGAGAGTCCCAGATGAGGGCTCACTCAGCAGCCGCGGAGCAGAAGCCAGGGGGAGTTGCAGTGACGCGCCCGTGAGCTCCGCCGGCAGCCAGCTGTGCCTGAGTGACCGAGCCCCAGGCCAAGAGGCCGGGGGCACCCCACCTCTGAAGTGGCCCGAGCGAGCCCCAGGCTCCAGGCCCCGATAAGCGGCCGCCAAGGAGTGAGCCGGTGTGTACCTGGACGCCCACCCCCAGACACAAAGAACCACCAACGCACCGACACCTGAGGGAGTCCGCCACTGGCAGGGGAAGTGGTGGTGGGTGGAGATAGGCCTCCAAACCTTGGAGGGCCTGAGATGTCCCCAGAGAGGTGGCGTCTGATACCCAACCTGACATATAGACACAGACATACAGGCACACACAGACACAAACATCCATTCCCACCCTCATGCTCTCATATGCACTTACTCCACACTCAACCAACGAGGAGACAGACATAAAGAGACGCTGTACACACGATCACACTCCCCAAGCGTACTCTACGAACCGGGTCTAGGTACCCTTGCCCCTGGAGGGGGGAACTGCACCCAGACCCAGGTAGTGTTACCCTTTTCCCTGCGGTGGGGCGAGGCAGACCGCCCCGACTCCGCAGCAGCAGGGAGGCCCCACACCCCAGACCGCAGTCGGACAGCCAACTACTCCTGTGTTATTTGTTTCTAGAAAAAGCTCGATGTGGTGTACTATGAACTTGCAAAACTCCTCATCTGACAATAATGCTGAGTCAAATTTCCAGAACCGCTGCCTTGCTGATACATTTGGAAATGCGATATCAACCTGCACTGGTGCATGATCAGAAATTACAATTGCATTGTATTTACACATGGTGACCCTTGGGATAAGGAAATTATCCAGACGAAAATAATCAATCCTGGAATACGAATGATGCACAGGGGTGAAGAAGGAATAGTATTTTGCTAAGGGCTCAGTGATGCACAGTGGATCTGAAATGCCATAGTTTTGAAGAAATGTCTACAGCATTTAAATTCTATGTTTATCGTTTATGGACGATTTAAAATCTTCAAATCTACAATTTCACACGTGCTACACCTTAAGTTTTTGCTAATGCAATCATGCTTTTAATAATTTAAAAAATATTTCAGACTGAAAACTAAATCAAATTCAATTTCAATTACATTTTATTTAGCACCAAATCACAACAACAGTTGCTTTAAGGCGCTAAAGGGAGAAGATTTCTTGCAATGCTACTAAATTATCTGCCTGGAGAAAATCAGTCTGCTGTAGAGCTGGGCGATATAAGATTTTTTCATATCACAATATGTTTTTTTGTTTTTTTTTTCATTTCAGGCGATAACGATATCTATCACGATATAAGCCAAATAACTATATTTGTAAGATTTAAATGTGCCGTTGCTCACAAGTAAAATGTGAAATAATCAGCAGCGTGTTTTGATTTAAATATTTATTTCCCATAATAAGTTCAACAGGGTAGATGTACTTAAGGAACATGAGACTTTTTCAGATAAATAAAGGCAAATATTGCAAACTACACAAAAGGCAGCCGCTAAAGCGTTTAAGTTTCAAAATAGAACAAACGAAACAGGCTACTAAATTTTCAATTCAACTTAGAAACAAAATATTAATTCAAAAAATAAATCTTAGTTTGTTTTACAGAAGAACAGACAAAATTGACTAACTTTTGTCAATATCAAATAAACTGAGAACTAAAAGGAAATTCTCGATCTCTCCTTGTTGCATAGCTGAGCTTTTCAAACAGTTTTAACAGTTACTTTAGTCTGACAAAAGCCGAATGACGAATTAGCGCTTCCAGTCAGAGATTGAGCATGCACCGGTTTATTGTATTTCCAGACTTGCTTTTGGCACAATTTACAGTGCCAAAACACTGGCTGTTGTGAAATCCGTGGTAGCTGTTTTTTGTTGGTTCATCTTCCTTGAGAGCAGGGAGTGTGGGGGCATTTCTCCTTATTTTTATTTTCCTTATGTTGCACGCCGGTTTTCCCTGGGCTGGGGTGTAACAAACGTTAACTAGTAATGACTTCATGAACTTCTTCACAAATAAAATTTTAATCATTAAAGAAAAAATTACCAATAATCATCCCACAGATGTAATATTATCTACAGCTACTCTTAGTATCATTGATGTTAAGTTACTCTTTTTCTCCAATTGATCTTTCTGAGTTAACTTCAATAATTACTTCCTCCAAACCATCAACGTGTTTTTTTAGATCCCTTTAAACAGCTGCTGTGATTTGCGGTCTCTTATTTTGCACCTTGTTCATTGAAAAACCTTCAGAGCACTTTAACAGAACAGAACTGAATAGCCCTTTATTGTCAATGTACAAAGAAATTATTGGTGATCCAGACCAACTGTGCAGGAGTAAAATATAAATAGCCAGCAGCTGCTTGTCTTTGTCTCCCTGGGGTATTCAGAGCTCTAATAAAGACTGTTGTAACTGAAGACTGTTATTCATAAACTAGACTTTGTATTTGTATTATTTTGTTTTATGTGTTTTAATGTTGTATTTGATTTTTAACTTGTAACACTGTAATAATATGCCTTCCTCGCCAAGTCTCCCTTGATGTTAATCTCAAGGGATCCCTGATTAAATAAAATAAATAAATATGAGGTCTTTAGGATAAAATAAGAAAGGAGTTTTTAAAAGCCAACTCAAGTAATAAATGCATGAACCAGTTTTTCTACATCACTCTGAGATAGGATGTTAGCATGTTTTATCCATGTCCAAATGCAAGTAAACAGTCCTACAGATTTGGATAATATGTGCATTGAAAGACCTATCCTGGTCAAAAATGACTCCAACATTCCTCACACAAAGGTCTAGCAGGATACGAATGGTGAGTTATGTTAATAAACAAAGCTGAACAGAAGAATATACAGAAATCATAAAAGATGCTGCTTGATGTAAAAATTGGAGTCGTTGCCTCAATTCTGAAACCCTGATCCAAACAGAAACACAGTTGATGCTGGCACAAAGGCAAATCATGAACCGTTTGCTCTATACCTGTCATGATCAATATGCTGGTCAGCGTCATAGATGCAGAAAGGCTTATCAATGGTGGTGCATTCATTCATGAACTCTATAGAGCCTCCAGTGTCAGCAGATATGTCGCAGATGGCCAGCAGCCTGCAGGAAGACAGAAAAGAAAACACTTATGAGGGTATAGCAGGCTGTGGGGTAAGGTGATCCAAACGGGTATGTCCTACAGGGAGGAGGCCCCAGCACAGACCCGGGACACGCTGAAGAGATCTATTGGCTGGCCTGGGAAAGGTTTGATGTTTCCTCAGTTAAGTGGGGTGCCTCTGCCAACTATAGATAAGCAGAAAAAAATGGCTGGATGATTTGTTTTATTATTTTAGATGTTAATTTTATTGAAGATGTCATGAGAAGTCATGAATCACAATGCTTTTGTTTGTTTTTCAGATGTTATTTTGCCATATTTTAGTAATACGTGAACAGCTTTTGTAGTAACATGTTTTCATATTTATTCTCATATTTAACATCTCAAAAAGTTGATTCAGTTCATCTACACGTAGCGTTTTCAGTGGCAAAAAATGTTTCATCGCTCATCCACATGACTTCTTTGGTCTCAGCTGATTGCAGGTTTCCCCAACCTTATAAACAGTATATTTGCATAATGACTAAAACTAGCACCACTGAAGAACAATGAGGTCAGTTTCTTGATCATTAATATACAAAATGTCATGACCATTGATCAACAATTACTGATCAAAGACAAAAACATTATCATCCTTCTGGCAGACAAGGGTAGGTACACGGTTTTGCTAAACCAGAAACTATCATGAGAAAATTTTCTTGCTGCTCGGTTACAAAAATACTTGAAACAAGACCAGGAAGTGACTAAAGGAAGAGGGTGATAGATTGTCTGAAGCAGTTAGAACAAGACAATACTACTGACCGGATGTCATTTTTTAATTAATTTATTTAATTTTTATTTTTTATTTTATTTGGTTTTTATTTATATATAATGTATTTTTATTATTTAGTTCCAATGATACAAAAGTCTTGTGTGATGTTACGTCTGTCTCATTTATGTTCCAGTCACTGAAGCAGGGGAGGCAGTTCACAAGAGATTACAGGATGACCCCAACCTCAACAATAGGACTCCTCTCAGCACCGACCAAGTGTGTTTGCTCTTGGAACTCTGACTTCATTCCACATATTTCACAATAGTTAGTACTACAGACTAAAACATGGGTGGGCCTTTGGCTCCCCAGTTTTACCCATTGTAGCCAACTTTTACATGGAAGAATTGGAAAAGAGTGCTCTGTTATCCTACCCTGGAACACCACCAAGTCATTGGTTCAGGTATCATTATCATTTCATTATCATTTTTATTTATGAACTGAACAGAAACAGAAATACAAAATAAATAGTACCAAATAACTTATAATTTATAATATTAATACCAAATAATGGTCATACTGTATTAAATGCCAGTGAACACAAATGTGTTTTAGATGTGTCATCTGTAGGGGGACATTATTCCACAGTTTAGGCACTACAAACCCAAATGCTCGATTGCCTCTGTGAACGAGCCTACACCTTGGTATGGCTAAAAGCAAAAGATCATTTGAACTAAGAGATCTAGAAGTCGGATAAGGCTTCAACAGGTAAGACAAATACCCAGTAGCCTGTCCATTTGGAGCTTAGTAGGTCAACAATAAAATTTTAAAACCAATTCTGAAGTGAACAGGGAGCCAGTGAAGAGAGAGAGAGAGAGAGGCAAGCACTGGTGAAATATGTTCATGTCTTTTAGTTCACATCAGAAGACGAGCTGCAGCATTCTGGACCAACTGCAGTCTTGGATGGGAGGTCTGACTAACTCCAATATATAAGAAGTTACAATAGTCCAGCTGGGATCTAATAAAAAGGTAAAGGTATGTGGATGACACCTGAGTGAAAATCAAATCTCAGGACATACCACAATTCACTGATCACATTAACTGTGGACCAACTGCTTCCTAAGCAAAAACCCTTAGTGATTTCTCATCTGTCAGGAGTATTAGAACAGCTGAGACATATTTTCTCTAAACACCACGTCAGTCAGCTGAAACTGAAGAAGTCACTTGGATGACTGACGAAACCTTTCTCCCACTGAAAACGCTACCTCCAGATGATTTTCTTTTAAGATTTCCTTACCTGGATGATTGAACATCAAGACATTTTTCTTCTTTGTTATTGAAGAATGTGATAACTGGTTTGAAATGCGTTTGTTATTGTTTTTCATTAAACGGTTTTCAAATGTAACTTCAAACCTGAGTGCTTCTTAGTGTTAGACCAGTTGGTTAGTCTAATTTTTTTTTCTTGTTTAGTCAACTAAGAAATTAGTCGCCAGGAATATCCCTAAAAGATAAACATGCAATCGCTGTTGAGATGCAGTAGCTACCACCACAGTACTTTTATTCATTCAGTAGAAAAAGATTTCCAGCCTGTATTTGTGATTTTCCTGTGCTGCGTTCTTACTTGTGAGGAAGCTTAGGTGATCCCTCGTTGTATGCAGATGAGGATTTTTGTGGTCTCATGAGCATCTGAGCGTCCAGTCGCCTGAGGAGTCGAGGAGTGTGGGGGTCCCAATAAATACCATTGATCAGACAGGTTGTATAGGGTGCTACCTATAGTCAGGAAGAAACCACGGTCCAGTCATTCACTATGTGTTGAACTACAGTGTGTCAGCCATTCAGTAGTGCTTTTGAAATCTCAACTGTAATTTAAATCTACAACTACAATTCTGAAAAAGTTGGAATGGTGTGTGATAGGTTTGTAGCTTGAACCCATCCGCTGGAACGTTGAAGACAATATAATTACACTGCTGAGCAAGACACAAATAGGCAAAGTTCTTCATGTTACTCGTGCACGGGAGAGACCGGACAGAGCGCCGTCCCTTCGCTTGACCCCAGTCGCTCTCGTCCGTCCTCCCGTAACACTGTCCTTTTATTGAGGTTACATGAATATGCATAGGTTCATTAACATACGACGTCTACATACAAACAAAGAGTACCTTGCCTGTGTGTGTGTGTGTGTGTGTGTGTGTGTGTGTGTGTGTTGCTGATCAAAGGGTCAAACATCCTTGGTCAGGAAGAGGGTAGACTAGACCCCCCCCGGTGAGGAAGTCCAGCAGTTCATCTAAACAGAAAAGCACTTAGACTAGAACAGACGTAGCTACGTTAATCCTACCATAAAACAATTAAAACAAGATGCGACCTCTTCCCGTGCTCCCAGGATGTAGGTGTGCATTCTAGTGTGGAATACACACCAAGCCTCTGTAGCCTGTTAAAGATCACACAACTTATCACTACACAATTGATTATACACCTCTAAGCATCTATGGTTAAATATTTCTAAGCATAAATAACAATCAACAATACAAACTCTAACATTGTGTAAAATACATATTACACATTTTCTACAACACAAAACAAAAAAATATAATACCCTGAACTGCATTAAATAATACACCAACAATAAACAGTAAGTCTCTCTCTTCTAAGTCCCTGCGAGTAAACAGTTTTATAATTGATAAATTTTTATTTATTTATTTATTTTTGCCGCCTGTCCCATTTGGTTCTTTTGCCATCAGAATTATTGTCTGAAGGCCAAAAAAGACGCCCAACAGATTTACTTTACCAAGTGGACCATCCTGGCCTTGCCGTATTGGTCCATTTGATTGACCTTTGTTTTTATTGTTTATTTATTTTATTTTATTTTCACTTGTTACATACAGGGAAGACATGACTGGGGGAAAGGAAAGGGAGAAAGAATGAGAGGGAGGGAAAGAAAAACAGCGGGGAAGAGGAGCGGTGATAAAGAAAAGAAAATTGATCAATATACTGATTTAATTTGAGTTAAGGACCTGGTTATACTACAATGGGTATGTTAGTTTATATTCACGTGCAACTCATTTTTAGTATCTTGCCCAAGAATAGTTTGCCTGGGATCAAACTATCAACCTAACAATTGGTAGATGACCTGCTCCACCTTTATAGCCACAACCTGAACAGAAAGGGTGGACAATAAGTTAGTTCCACACCCGTGGAGGCCAAAAACTCAAAAATGTTCTGTGCTAGGACCAGTTCTGTTTCTGTACAACTGCTTCCTTTACACACTATCATTCAAAGGCATAGCAAATATTTTCATTGCTATGCAGATGAAATCCAGCTTTATTGATCCATGAAGCCAGATGACACACATCAATTAGGTAAACTGCAGGCATGTCCTGGATGGGACCTGAATGACCTCTAATTTCCTGCTACTAAATTCATACAAACTGAAGTTATTGTGTGGATGCTTTAAGCATCCACACTATTGAGTTCCTGTTTCTCTTTATTCTTTATTGTGTGGATGCTTTAAGCATCCACACTATTGAGTTCCTGTTTCTCTTTATTCTTTATTATTCTAGTTGCTTCCGTACACTTTTTGGCACTTAACTACTTCCACAATTTTCAGCCGATTTTCACCGTTCAAATTTTAAACTATTCTGCTATTTCTGCTAATGTGCGCTATGACTTTTGGTATTTTTTGCTATTATACTTTTTAAAATATTAAGCTTTTTTCCTTTAATTTGTCCCATTGAAATGAATGGGAAACTTCTGCAATTCTGCTAAAATTTGCTTGTTTTTGAAACTTAACTACTTCCTCATATTTTCACCTAGAACAACCATTCAAATTTCTGCAATTCTGCTAAAATTTGCTTGTTTTTGAAACTTAACTACTTCCTCATATTTTCACCTAGAACAACCATTCAAATTTTAAAATGTTCACAAATTATTGGGCTATTCAGGTATGATTCAGCTTTTTCAAATCTTCTACTGTTTTACTTTTATGCCTCTTAAAGTTTTGAGTTGCAAAATTGTGATTTTTCACAAAATACATGCGTTGTTATGGTTGCTATGCTCTTGGCTTCCAGTGTGTCACTGAAGGTTTTGCAGTCTTCTCTTCATGTCCGAACAACTGTTTGCTACTTGCTCAATTTTCACTCAACTTCCACAAATTATACATCAAAACGTAGGTATTTTTGCTGGCTTTCAGGAAATGTCACTATCATTGTTGTGGGATTTATAGAATTTTCGCAAATCTCCTCAGACCAACACAATGTCAGAAAACTCTCCATATAAAGTGAATGGAGAGCTTGTTCAAAATCACCGCTGGATTTCTGTAATGAGAGGCATATTCGAATCGTCATATCTCCTTAACAAAGCAAAGTTAAGACATGAGGCTTGTCCCCGAATATCTTCAGACACCCCTGACGCTCACAATTCAAGAATTTCTTTCTCACCTATTACCGTTCTGAAATGAGTTGGACTTGTTTGAGGGTAGGAAATTCGTCCTTCGCTCAGATTTCTTCAGATTTCAAACTGTGGAAATGAACCAGTTTTTTCTCTCGTCATAACTTTTTGTTGGATTTCCACAGAGACCTGAAAATTTCCATGATTGTTCACCAAAGCCTGCTGTCTCTTACGGTGAAAGAATGATATCGATACTCCAAATAGATTTCAAGTCACAAAGCGTTGTTTGAGGGCAAGTCAAGGCAGTTTTTGCTTCGCTCTACTCAGTTATGGTGCATTAGAAGTCAAATATCTTTAATAATTCATATTTTAATGATAAATTGTAAACACTGGAAGATTCCCCCATCTCTTCTGAACAAAACGGTGTAAGAATGACCGCTCTAGCCCCTACGGTTTGGAAATTATGGTCATTTGTTTGAGGGGAGTCCTCACTATGAGAAATAGGCTGCAATAATCCTGTGCCTCTCTGTGCTGCGTGTGTAAAAAGAGGCACCTGTTT